>NC_050460.1:12511388-12879092 GCF_903995425.1 Onychomys torridus | reverse complement strand
ACCCCACTTAACTATTTGCTGAAATCAGGAAGTGACCTTTTATGACTAGTATAAGCAAATGCAATATTTACATTTTTGCCTGGAACTAGCTATTGACTAGGAAAATAGAAACTGACTTCATAATGAGATAGCACTACATACCTATCAGACTGGATTAAAATAAGCAATGGATATAATATCAAATATTGGCAGGAGTGTGGCGAACTGAAATCCCTTATATATTGCTTATGGAAATGTAAGGTGTTAAACTCATTCTTGAAATTAATCGATGGTTTCTCATAAAATTAAATGCAGTTATGTCACATGAACCTATGATTACACTACCTGGAATTTCTCCAAAAGAAGTAAAAGCATATGTTCATATAACAATCTCAACTCAAATGGTGATTATGTTCATCTACAGAAAAGAGTCTTTTTCAAAGCTTAAGTAGTTTTCAATGACTGAATGCTTGAACTGTGGAATGCCCATGCTTATGAAATTGCATGGAATGTTGTGAATGAACCTTTGGGTATTTTTTTGTGTGTCAGTGAATTAAGCAAATCCCTAAAGGATACATGTTGTTAATTTTCATTTTCATTGTAATTTTGAAATGACAAGAGATTAGAAGTTTTCTCAGTATTTAAAAAGCCAATGTGAGATATTATTCTAATTACATATATGCTTTTTATTATAAAAATTAATGTGTTTATGGCTACATTTCCATATATGAAGGTATCACACTTTAATTAAGTCTTCTTTCCCTACCTCCTATTATCCCTCTGGACTACCTGGGCCTGGTGTCTGCTAGGCACCATTCTACCAAGTCACAACCCCAGCCTCAAGAGAGTGAATCTTGAAATAAAAATAAACCTTAACAGTTTACATTATAAAATCTCTTTCACCAAAATCTAGATAAGTCCTGAGCCAGGAAATCATAACAGTATCAATTAAAGTTTGTTTCTTAAAAAACCAAAATGTTCCAGGAAGGATGGGAAAATGGAATCCCAAACAGCTGGAAGTGGACATCCTAAATCTCATTCCTTAGGTCAGGGCAAAGATGCAGAATGTCAATACAGAGCAGCATACACATTTTGTTATCATATCATAAAGATACCCAAGGACCCTAATGGCAAACCTCTCAGCATCTCAGGCTCTAGAAAGATTTCGGGACCTAGAAACACTGACAAAATCCTATCCATTATCCAAACAGAGAAGAAAGAAAAGCTGCAGAGAAAAGTTTCTAAACCTTCTAAAGAGCAAATAAGAGCAAATGCAGAAGAGGCTTCTGATGGACTGAAGCAAATGAACAGAGGCTGCTAAACAGAGTAAATAGGAGTCTCTCAACTGTGAAATTAAGATTGCCTCATCCACAGTACACCAGCATGACTGCCTCCTGACTGCCACTCAGTGCTTCAAAACCCAATTTCTGCCTAGGATCATTAGAGTCCAGTCTTCTTTCCATCATTTCCTGGTGGCCTAGAGAGCTGGAGAGTAGAAACACTGTTACCTAAAGTTTTTCTAAATTACAAGCAACCAAAAAGAGCTCTGTTGTAAAACACAGAGACATGAGTGGTGCCTCCTAACAGACCCTGCAGTGTGTCATGTGGTTTTTCTTTTTCTTTTTCTTTTTCTGGAGCTGAGGACTGAATCCAGGACCTTGTGCTTGCTAGGCAAGTGCTCTCCCACTGAGCTAAATTCCCAACCCCAATGTGTTCTTCAAAATCTTAAGGTATAGTCTTTTCCAAAATCCCTTACACTGAATAATGTTTTCATTTGTTTGTATACAAGTGGACAGCAAATGGCTTCTTTATCTTCTACTTGTTTGTAGATTCTCCCTGGCAGTCCTTAGGAATGTTGACTCACCCAGTTCAGATGTTGAGGCTAGAATAGGAAGATTTTTCTGTCAGCTTTGAGGAGGAGAACATCCTGACACTGTAACACAGAGGCATCTGAAGCCACATAAGGAGCTGCTGTGTGTCTGGTCCCAGGTAGTCACACCTGCTTCACATGCAGAACAGTGTAAAGCTCCATTCTCACTGTCTTAAAATGTCTAGTGGTTTTTCAACCATGGCCTAGAAATCTTGTGTTCACTGAGTTCTAAAGATTATGTGTATGGTACTAGTGGAAGGTAAAGTCAGGAGCTAAGAATAGCTGTCCCTTTCCAGAATGGCAAAGGCCATGTGTCCTTACCTACCTGGAAACTCAGCTCTGAAGCGTGTGGAGAGCAGATGAATTCCTGAGTGAATGTGTACTGTTGATAGGAGAATGGCCTTGCCAAGGAGGCCAAAGCCTAAGACCCCTGGGAATCCAAGGTCTCCAGATGGTCTGACAAACAATGACCTTTAGCTGAAACCAGCAGCTTCCTCAAACTGGTTGAGTGCAGCCAGAGATTACTCCCCCATAGAGACCACCAACCAAGACCAGTAGTTTATTAAAGAATACAGGGTAACAAACATTCAATGCATTCAAGGGTGGGAATGGGCAGCAGCCAAAATAAAAATGGGTCATTTTAGACCAGAGCACACACTCTCATTGGGTCAGAGTGGACAATGGCCAAAGGGAACATTGTGCTAATCTACATTTTAGGCAGATTTTATACTTTTTCTAAAGTCTCTTAAACAAGTTACCATCATAAGGGCCCTTGTGGTGTCCACAGGGTTGACAGGCCTGTTGGTTTGGCCCTTACTGGAGTGGCCAGTGGAATGTCATTTTTATTTATCAAATAGCCTATGCATTAATATTGTTAGATACAGAGTTCCTGAATCTAGGTTAAGATAGTTATCAATTAAGCTGAGGATCCAAAATGTCTTCTCAGTGTAAGAAAATACTCAGGTTCTATTCCCCCCAATTGTATTCTGGGTGCTGATATTGTAGTTCTTGGTTATATCAAAGCATTTATTAGGGGAAAGAAGACCAACCATGATGTAATGATGACGTCCAATCCTGATAATATCTAAGGAGCATTACCAAATTGACAAAGCCAACCTTCAGCTCATCTAGATTCCAGGCTGACTTTGAACTCTGTCAACCAGGATTTCTTGAATTTGCATTCTTCTTAGCTCAGTTTCTTAAGAAGCACAGGGTTACAGAAGTATTTGTTAGCAGGCTCAGCTAAAGATGTCCATTTTAATGAAAAAAAAAAAAACAAAAACAAAAACAAAAAACCCAACCAAGCAGACTGACTTCTGAACAGGAGTTTAATTTGGTAAGAAAAGAATGTTTGGCCAGAATTTCCCTAGTAGATGGAAGAAAGGAAAAGCGGTAAAGGGCTTTCCTCATGGAGAAGTGTAGTATTCTAATAGGAGAAACTCAGTTTCGTGCCTAAGCAGAGAGTGAACTAAGAGGAGCCACTGTGGCCTAAGAGGACAGGGTGAGAATAAGTGGTCGGCTAGGGAAGGACTTTAGCCTCTGACCTTAACTTTTAACCCCATACTTTAATGGCTTTAAATGAGGCAGGAATCAGAGGTGAAAACCATTAGCTGTGTGGTAATGGACCAAGCAAAACCTGTACCATGTCACATGAGTGGACACCAAGGAAATGAAAATTGCTATTTCCCCATGTGCTTGGATCTATGCTCCAGAACTTACTTGCCTCCTGGTGGTTTTTTGTCTCCCAAACTCTTTTAAGGTTAACAATCACTTATGCAACTGTCCTTTCAGAGACTTTTGTAAATATCGTTGAAACACTTTTCTCCAAGTTGAAGAAAATGCCTTGGGTGGCTGCCTAGCCCAGACTCATTACTATGCATCTGCATTGCCCTCCTGTGACAGGCAGCAGAGAAAACACAGAGACAGGAAGGTAGGGAATTAAATTATGTGAATTTTTCTCTCCTGACAAGGTGATGAATCAAATAACCACACTGTTCTCTGAATATCTTTTTCTTTTTTTCTTCCTCATTCCAGGAATTTCCTTAGCAGGTAAGTGAAACAACTAGAAAAATCTAGAAAATTCACTAACATTAAGGACAATTGGCAGACTTTCAGAGTATGGATTTTATACTTGAGTTTTAAGCAAAAGTATGCATAGTAATAAAGAAGGCAAAATTGTGTGGGTACTTGAATAGTAATATGTTTCTGTCATTGTCCCTTTGTGTAACTGCCATCTAAGTGATCCATGCAAGAAATAAAAGGAATTGTTGTTGGAAAATGTTGGATGCTAAGCTCCAGGTTTCACCTATCAGGTTTCTCATTACACCATTCCTTTCAACATTCCATGTTTTCTTTCTATAACTTGGGGTTCATAATAGCTTAATCATTTTTAAGAGTTTTTTTTTTGTTGTTGTTGCTAAGTAGAGCTATTGTTTTCAGAGAGAAAAATTAAAAGACACAGGGCTGAAGCTAGTCAAGGAAATAAGGAAGAAAGTAGTATGATAAATGAGATTCTTAGAGGCAGAGCAAGGATTTATACCTATTGTGCTTGCTCAGGACAACAGTAAAGCTCACTTTTAAATAATACTACTTAAAAGAAAGACTACAGATCCTTAACTGGGGAAATGTAGAAAGAAAAAAGTTTGAAAGCATAAGGAGTTCAGAGTGTGTCTTCTTCGTCTTCTTTTTTTGGTTTTTCGAGACAGGGTTTCTCTGTGTAGCTCTGTGCCTTTCCTGGAACTCGCTTGGTAGACTAGGCTGGCCTGGAACTCACAGAGATCCGCCTGGCTCTGCCTCTCAAGTGCTGGGATTAAAGGCGTGCGCCACCACAGCCAGGCTTGAGAGTGTGTCTTCTTTATTCACAGTAATGAGGCACGCTTTTGATACCTGTGTATCAGCTATCAATAATCTACCACTCTTCTACACATACCACTCACCTCTTTGCTATTTGTTTTATTTATTTGTCTAGTAGAATCCATAACTATGTCCAAGTAGTATAGGGCAGTATATAAAACTGATCAAAGCAGAACTGCTTTTCTATTTAACAGAGCCTTGGGATCCTGGTGATTTAATCCCAAGCACCCTTCCACTTCAGAAAGAGCATAGAGGAATAGAGACTTTTCTGTAGGAGCCACTATGCCATTCTAAGACACAGAAATTTAAAGAGTGAAAAAACAACACAACAAATGTAGGATTTGTAAAAGAATGGAAGACACGGGGCAAACCACTAGTCCAGCAGGAAAGGGAATGAATTATGAGAAGTCATGCTTTACTGATGATGAACAAATAGAATTTTAAATTAAAAATCATATAGACATAAATCTGAAAAATCAGGCACATGCAAAATCCATGTTAGGAAAGCAAAAACTGATGAACATAACCAAAGAAATAGCATGTTCACAGAGAAGAACACTCAATATCTCCAAGAGATCAATACAATCATAATGCCAGCAAGTTATTTTGTTCAGATCATCTACCTCATTAGAAATTTCTTATGGAGAATTTTAAGAAAAGATCCAGAATAGACAACCCAATATCAAATAACATGTTGGAGGATTTATACCAGTTGATTTTAATAGTTACTATAAACCTACAGTAATGAGTAGTGTGACACTGCCAAAAAAATAGACAGATAAGTCAACTGAATATATTCCAGGAATATACCAAATAAACATGGCAAACTATCTTAAACACAGGAAAAAAGTCTGTATGGTGGAGCAGCAATAATCCTTTCAACAAATGACACTAGAACAATATCCATTTACATGTAAGAAGATAACTAGACATAAGCCTTATATATCTTAAGAGTTAAATATTAAGTTCTGAAACAGTGCCTATCAATGGGATGATTTCAGAAAGAGAAATACTTCATAATTATTTGCTAGAAAAGAGAATATTGTTTTTTTGTTGAAATGTATTGACTCTGCTGAAAAGATACTGAAGTGAATGAATTGTGATTTCTATTATATAGAACCAATTAACATTAATGGAAATAATTTGCATATGTGATGGTTTGTGTGGTGGAGAAAGCTGACACATAATTTTATTACATTAACTCTATTTGAGTCATGGAAAATACAAACTGAGAGAATCGCCTGACAAATAGTTTGTATAGTGATGACTCAAGATTTTGCATTTATATTAGTGTATATTAGTGAATCAAATAAACCCTAGGGGCTGACAAGATGCAATGTGAAAGCTGTAGTTTGTAAGGAGAATAGCAAAGACTCACACAGTGAGGTAATCTTCGTTGTCCTTATTTCAACCTTCATCAGCAGAGAATGTGTACTCTGTTAATGCTTCCTTCCAAGGGCAGTCTTACCATGACCCAGTTTTACTCAACACCTAGATACTCCTGTGTGCTAGAGCAAAAGGCAGTTGAATTGGGTTACATAGTTCCAGGCTAATTTTACAATGATAGATACACTGTTGCCAACCTCCAATCTATACGTAAAAGGGGAAGTGAGCTATTTGAGTCAAAAGGTTAATATTTTTTCTGAAGCATTTTTCAAATAAACAACTGATATATAAACCTTATAGTTCATATTTCATTGTAATTCAATCTTAGAAAGCAGGCAGTCTCAGAGATCTTCCTATGATTTCTCCAAATTGACTCAACAAACACAGGTAGACTTTCTCAAAGGAATTTAAAAGAGTAGTTACCATGTAGGTCAATGTGAAATCAAAGACGTTTCTTGACTAGATTTTGGAGGATGTATCTTCTCATAATACACATCATCTTAACTTCCCTGATTACATCTTAACATTCTATATCTTAACATCACTGCTACAAAGTTTAAAGCAGATAAAATAGTAATGTGCAGTTTAAATTGCTAGGTGAACAGGAATAGGCAGAGTGCTGGAGAGGTCCCCAGAAATCCACAATGATACATCCTCTGTAGATTGCTGGCAATGGTTGAGAGAAAGCCTGATCTGACCTAGTCTGGTGATCAGATGGCCAAACACCCTAATGGTCGTGCTGGAACTCTCATCCAATAACTGATGGAAGTGGATGCAGAGATCCTCAGCCAGGCCCCAGGTGGAGCCCCACACGTCCAATTGTCGAGGAAGAGGAGGGACTGTAAGAATGTGAATTGTTGAGAGCAAGATTGGAAAAGCACAGGGACAAATAGCCAAATGAATGGAAGCACATGAATTATGAACCAAAGGCTGTGGAGCCCCCAGCTGGATCAGGCCCTCTGGATAAGTGAGACAATTGAATAGCTTGATCTGTTTGGGAGGCACCCAGGCTGTGGGACTGGGACCTGTCCTTATTGTATGAGCTGGCTGTTTGGAACCTTGGGCTTACACAGGGACACTTTGCTCAGCCTGGAAGGAGGGGACTGGACCTGCCTGTACTGAATCTACCAAGTTTAAATGACTCCCCAGGGGAGTCTTAGCCCTGCAGGAAATAGGAATGGAGGGGAGGGGATGGGGAGAAGGTGGGGGTGGGGGCGGGAGGGGGGAGGACAGGGGAACCCATGGCTGATGTGTAAAATTAAAACACAAATATAATAAATTTAAAAATATAAATAAATAAATAAATAAATAAATAAATAAATAAATAAATAAATTCCTAGGTGAATAGCTAATTTGCCAACTAATATATATTTGCTTGAAAATCTCAAGTCTGACTGAGCTGGCAAAAGGTGAAGTAATAATGATGATATACTTTATGTGTAATCTGGAAGCAAATTCTTTAGAAAGATGATAAAATGTCAAATATATTTAACTTTTTCTTTTTTTAAAATGTCAGTTCCCATTCAACTGTAAAAAATGAAGACAGTCTTCGCGAATTCATGTGATGTGGCTGTAGTTGTCAATGTCTAGGACAATATTTTGGAGTTATTGTTGATATAGACAATCATCACTGTATAGTATTAACTTACCCCAAACGTGTACTTTTAATCAATGTGTTCACTGTTTCCATCTCTGTCTGTTGTAATTTTAATGTGAAATGTAACTGATATATACAGCTGGTTAGACATCTGGACCACAGCTGCCAGTACTCTTCTGGAAGGTCACAGGGCCTGTGAATGAATAGCTTGGCCCTGTTTCTGGTCTTGCTCTCTGCTCTTTGACCTGTGAGAAGGTCTGATAGTCACTGTTCTCTCTGCTGTGATAGACTGTACCACTATATATAAACCTTTCCTTCCTTAAGTTGATTCTTTCAGGTATTTTATCATAGTTATGACAAAGATAACTATGACAATATAGATAAAGTAAAATCAAAATGATAAAACACACAAGCAAACACAGACAAAAACTCACAAAAATTCTGAGAGTATAATCAAAATGGTCAATGAAAGCTTAATTTGGAAGAAAAGATGGAGTGTATGTTTTATTTCTCTTTTTATTGATTAAAAAGAACTGTGCAATTATATTATTGCTTTGACAAATAAAAACAGTCCATTTTCCTTTACTTTTACTATGCTAATCACTATATCCTAGTCCCATATTTATCAAGTATATAATTATAAATAAAATTTGATAGAAGGTATTTTTACTTGCCATACCAAAAGAAATAAAATTTACAGGTCTTGACTATAGAAACTCTCCTAACTGTTGAGATTTATCATTTTTATTTATTTATTATTTATTCAGTGTTCTGCCTGCATGCATGCCTCCAGGCCAGAAGAGGGCACCCAATCTCATGGTAGATGGTTGGGAGCCACCATGTGGTTGCTGGGAATTGAACTCAGAACCTCTGGTAGAGCAGCCAGTGTTCTTAACATCTGAGCCATCTCTCCAGCCCTCAAGATTTATCATTTCAACTATGTGAGTTTTTTGTTTGTTTGTTTGAAGTATAGTATATGTGAAGAACTGTATCTTCCCATAAGTAATAACTATATTCACTTCTAGTATCATGGAATAATACACAGTTTAGTAATGGCCAATATGACCCCTGTCTGAGACTTTACTTGCAGCATTGGTAGTATAGTGGTAAGCATAGCTACCTTCCATGTTTGGGATGTCTTTTCTAAACACTATGTACATAAACTGAATCTTTCTTGTTGCATGAAGCATATCCTTTTTTAGTCTTAGTATCTCATGGTATGTCATTGTGTGAATATGCTACTCTTTGCTATAATCTTGTGTGTGTGTGTGTGTGTGTGTGTGTGTGTGTGTGTGTGTGTGTGTGTGTGTGTGTGTGTGTTTGTGTGTGTGTGTGTGTATGTGTATCCTCAGGTGCATTTGTGTGAATGAGTTCACATTCACATGTCTGTTTGCATGAAGAGATACAGTGATAATGCTGGGTATCATTTGCCAGGTGCTATATACCTATTTTGCTGCTGTCTGAGATAGTGTCCTGTTTGCCTGAACTTCACCAAATAGGAGAGGCTGGGTGGCCAGTGAGCTTCAGATATCTATCTCAGCACCACTCACCTCAGCCTTAAAAATACAAGAATACCATTTTATTTTCTACATGGGTGCTAGGAATTAAATTCAGGGGCTCACACTTGCAAGGAAGGCATATTGCCAATCTAGCTACCTCATTAGCCCTGTCTATGATAACGTGGATGGGTATCTATCACTTTCAAATTTTTGCTTTCTCAAATAGACTTGCCATTTTCAAAAATAAATACATAAAATTATAATGTCATGGAATATGCATGTCCACTTTATTTTATACTATCAAATGCTTTTACATGATACTATCATATACTCTATTAACAGTGGTATGAAAGCCTCACTTGAATTCACAGATTAGTACCTCTAATTAGACATTGTTGTTATTAATTATTAATATTATCTTTAGCTAGTCTATTGGGAATATGGTTTGTGGTTATCCAAAATTTATTTCCATTGATTTTGATTGTTGTCTTACATTCTGATCATCTACATACATAACAGACTTATCTCAGAAAAACTTCAAACTCACATTCACAGAAAATACTAGATCCATTTATTTGTTTCACATAATTTATGTCTGCCAAGGCTTCAGAACATTCCATTGTGACCTTACTGGTAGAAATGCAAAACCTTCTTCTCAGTGGCTTTAAAAATCTATGATTGTATGTATAATAAAATATTTACTTGTCTACCCTTTACTGATATCTAAAGAATGGTGTTTCTAGTATATTTTCAATTACATAGGAACACAATACAACAAATCATAATATATCATTTAATGATTATTCTGTGAAAATATTCATGGAATACTTATTGGGTAGCTATATAAATAATATACAGTTGGGTGGCGGTGGTGCACACCTTTAACCCCAGCACTCAGGAGGCAGAGGCACACAGATCTCTGTGAGTTCGAGGACAGTCTAGTCTACAGAGAAAGATCCAGGAAAGCACTAAAACTGCACAGAGAAACCCTGTCTCAAAAAAAAATATACATACATGCATTTCATTGTTAAAGCACACACAAAGTACAATTATTATTGCTATGTAATAGCTGTGGAAAATAAAGCAGAGAGCTCTGATACCATGCCAATGTTGTTGTAGCTCACATATAGCAGGAGGTGGAGTCTTTCATCTCAGACAACATGGCTTCATAATTGTGATCATGGCCAACACAACTGACTACCTCATAGCTTTTCTGTGCTGAAACATAGAAGCCTCTTAACTCTCATGTTGTTAATCTTTCTTTTTAATTGTAAATATTTAAACAGCTGGCGACATGGTGAAATAGACTTATAAGTGCTTACAACAAGGCAATGATTAGATACATCTTGACTTCAAGTGGTGATGATGACTCACAGAATTCACATAGCCCACAGAGAGATTTTGCCATGTACTCTGGAGATGAATGCACACAATCTGACCTTAGAGTCTATAGCATATGCAAGGATGTGGATTAAGATTAGAGTCTAGTACCTCTCCTCATTCTAGCATCTTATGACCCTAGTCAGAAAGTGCAACTTTCTTAAACCTAGTTTCCTGAACTGAACATGAGTGATAGGATAAAAGGGTAGATTATTGAATCTACTTTTAAAAAGCAACTACTTGTTTTAAATTTTTCAAATTGATATGGATCTTTGTATATTGGTACGAATTTGAGATTATTTTTCTTAGAAAACTCTGTACATACATTTCTACTCATATTCAAGGTATTATACCTATACAGCTCATTTAATATAATGCAAATTTCTATTCCTTGAAAGTTATTATTACAAACTAATTAGGATATAAGGAAATGCAGGTTATTAATTAGACACCTATTACAATCAGACTTGTTAGCATATTAAGTATGTTTCCAAGGTCAAACAGAGATATATTTCAGATAGCTAGGTCATCTTCAAATGCTACAGAAATCTACAGAATATGGAATTTAAGATGTTTTAATAATATAGGTTCTTTTTTTATGACAATGAGATGTGTCTGCTCCTGTCAGCACCAATCTACTTCAGAGAAGATGATGGGAATTGAAGAAGCTCCATATGGAATTTACTTTCTTTGTGGCAAAAGTTAGCCACTGGGCAAGAAAATTCTCTTGCCTTGACTGTTGAGCGTATGCTGTAAAAGTGGGATAAGCAGGACACAAAAGAAAGGACTGCTGAACTTTGCCAAGACAAGGTAGGACAGCCCTTCAGAATATTCTGCTTTACACAAAAATCTTCCAGATATGCTAGGCCAGTAGGCTGAAGATAGATGACCCAACATTGCAAAGGAACCTTGGTTCATTGCCCAGAAAGCCAGCTGTTTTTGTCCTTTCTCACATTTTTTGGACGTCACTTGCTTGAGTTTCCTGCTTACTCGGTTAATAATATTTCTTTCTAGGGTCCCTGAGGGAGTTGAAGACTAGATAGTTATATAGTTAGAGTTTTCCTTATTTGTGAGACTCAGAAAAGAAACTCACTAAAGAGATGTAAAGTGTATAAGTTTGAGAGACATTAAAAGATAGTTTTAGATTGTTATTCAAGTTAGGAGAGAACGTGAATTAGGCACAAGTCTTTGGACTCACCAAGATAGGATAGATAATGAAGTATTTTCTCTGAATTTGTCAAATGCAAATGGACTGGACATTGTTGATGTATTTATTGCTTGCATATATTGTGTATAGTTATTTTACTTATTGTATGTAGTTTTTCTTATATTAGTTATAACCTTTTTTATTTTAGACAAAAAAGTGGAAATGTGGTGATATTTTGTTTTTTATCTAACAAATAAAGCTTGCCTGAAGATCAGAGTGCAGAGCTATGCTGCTATTCAGCTATAGAGGCTGGACAGTGATGGTACACACCTTTAATCCCAGGACTCAGGAGGCAGAGACAGAGAAACATCTGTGAGTTCAAGGTCACCCTGGGCTATACAAGATGATCCAGTCTAAAAGAGCCAGGCTGTGATGGCACACACCTTTGTTCACAACACTTAGGATCTCACACCTTTAATCCCAGCACTAAGGAGATGGAGAAAGGAAGTGATATAAGTAGAGATGTTTGTAAAAATGGCTATAGTATTTGGGTTTAAGAAACTTTTAAAAAGTTTTATTTAATCCCTCTTCTCTCTCTTCAACTGGATGTCTGGAGCTCAGCCTGGTGCTTGGCTGTGGATTTCTGTATCTGCTTCCATCAGTTACTGGATGCAGGCTCTATCATGACAGTTAGATTATCTGTCATTCTGACAATCTGATTATCAGAGTAGGCCAGTTCAGGAACGTTTTCCTCTATTGCTAGGTATCTAAGCTGGGGTTGTTTTTGTGGATTCCTGGGAATTTCCCTAGCATCAGATTTCTTCCCTACCCTATAATATCTCCCTCTATCAAGATATCTCTTTCAATTCTCTCCCACTCCATCATTCCCCCAGATCCACCATCCCATTCCCTCATGTTCTCATCCCCCATCCCCTACCCTCTATTGCAGCCCCCATCCCCAGTTTACTCATGGAGATCTCCTTTGTTTCCCCTTCCCAAGGTAATCCCTGTATCCCTCTTAGTGTCCTCCTTGTTTCCTAGCTACTCTGGAGCTGTGGGCTATAGTTTGATTATCCTTTACATATAGTATCCACTTCTCATGATGGGAAAATCTACAGAGAAAACTAAACCAAGCTCATAGGAATTTAGGAACTTCAGATTGACAGCTGTGGAACCTGCATGCATGGGGCAGGACTAGACCTTCTATGTATGGGGGGCAGTTGTGTAGCTTGCTCTGTTTGAGGGGCCCCTGGCAGTGGGATCAGGATCTATCCCTGGTGCATGAGTTGACTTTCTGGATCCCATTACCTGTGGCCAGACACCTTGCTCACCCTTGATGCAGTAGGGAGGGGCTTGGTCCTGTCTCAACTGAAGCTGTCCCCCCATGGGAGGCCTTACCCTTCTGGAGGAGGGGTAGGGGTGGGCCTGGGGTTGGGGAAAGCAGTAGGAGGGATGAGAGAGGGATCTGTGGTTGGTATGTAAATTGAATAAAAAAATTTAAATAAAAAATTAAAATAAATAAGTAAGAAGCATTATTATTAAATGAATTAGATAAGGAGAGAGGCTAAGATAATTTCAGTTAGAATGAAGTAAATACATATTTAAACTATAATGTATAAAATAGAATTTATAGAGTCTTTGTTTTTATATCTTAAAAATCAGAGAATTTTAGGATCCCATAGCAGCAAATCTGCCCCCATCACGCATCCCTTTCAGGTTCCCTTTAATAAATGAGAACTTTTACTGCCATGTCCCTGTCCCTATTTTATCTTTCTTTATATATAGTTATTGCAAAAAGAATCTCAAAATGCCTCTGTATTATTAAATTCTTTATCTTTCCTTATATTTTGTTATAAAATAAGAAATCTCAAAATGTCTTATGTGTTATGAATTCTATCAGCAAAATCATTTATTTGCACTTTGTAGTTTGATAAATCTTTGCCATGAATACTGATAGAATTCAGTTTTATCAAACTACAAAGTGCAAATAAATGATTTTTTGTACTATGACATGCATAGATTCACTTTAACTCCTATCCAAAAATTACTACAGTATTACCACTGCTGCAATATCTACAGAACCATATTTTCATACATGTGTTCTATGGTAGGATATACAAAAATCCTTGACCTATGTATGACTTTTTATTCAGTCACTTCAAGGAATCTCTGAAGAAGTACAGACATGAAAATAATGGTTTTTAAAGTGTATTTTCTTAGACAACTGAGGACTTCCTTCTCATTGAGCTCCCTCCAAAGTTGTTTCCAAAAAAACTTAAATATTGCCAATATGACTGAGTTTCGCTAACCGATCATGTGCCCCAGCATACTCACTTAGAGTCATTCCTCTATGGAGACACTCTTGATTTACACATAGTGTCTATTGTCTATTGTACATGCTTAATTTATTTGTTCTGGCATACAGCTGCACTGCATGGTTTATACACACATCCTCATTTCTACGCCCTACCAGCACAAAAAGGGCAAGCAACCTCTGAATCATTTTGCAACTCAAATATAGCACAATGCTCATATGTGTTCCCAGGATAAAAACATGTAAGAGAGGGATTTGAAGATATTCTACTGTGAGGAAAATACTGAAGTTCTTATTTTATGACACACACAAAATCACATGGAGAAAGAAAATAGTATAAAAAAATCCTTTAATCATCATTTCCTACTAAAACATAAAGTACAAACATCTGAAATTTCTCATCTGTATTGAGCATTCAGCAAAGGCCTACATAACCCTTACATAAGAATTCATTCAAGGTGATGGAATGCTATTGAGGTAATAGATAATCTTATGATGTGAAGACAACAGCATCTACATCTTTGTGTTGTTTTAATATGGAGAAATGTATTTATATCTTATGGATTCATAGGGTTAAATTACTGGCTCACAGAATCACGGAGCTTAATGCATTTTGAGCTTACCTATTCAATATAAAGCTTTATATGTTTTAACCTAAATGTGTGATGACAGAGGCTTAAAAGAGAAACCAGTTTCTTTGGTTTGACTATCAAATTATACAAGAATAACGTTCTGCTTGCTCATTACATAGGATCACTTAGCATCCTTTTAGCCATGAGTTTGACAAATTAGGAATTACGGGGAGACAACATTTCTCCAGAAATGTCATTTTTTATTGGTGCTCAAGACACAGCATGTGAATAGATTCACTAACTGACATATTTTTTTTTTTTATCAAACTTCAATAAAGCTTGCTCTTCAGCAGCTTCATGTTAATCAGTCTCTTATTTCTTTCCATAGCAGAAAGTACATCATTGCTCCCTGGCATCCTATTTATTAGGGATTTAACTTAGGGCTTTATTTAAAATGATACATTTTCTTTTCTTCATCTTCTTCTTCTTCTTCTTCTTCTTATTATTATTATTATTATTATTATTATTATTATGTGTTTTAATTTTATACATCAGCCATGGGTTCCCCTGTTCTCCCCCCTCCCGCACACACCCCCACATTCCCTCCAGCCCCTCCCCTCCATTACCATGTACTCAAAGACCAAGACACCCCTGGGGATTCACTTAAACCTGGTAGATTCAGTAAAGGCAGGTCCTGTCCCCTACTTACAGGCTGAGCATGTGTCCCTGTGTAAGCCCAAGGTTCCAAACAGCCAGCTCATGCAATAAGGACAGGTCATAGTCCCACAGACTGGGTGCCTCCCAAACAGATCAAGCTATTCAATTGTCTCACTTATCCAGAGGGCCTGTTCTAGCTGGGGGCTCCACAGCCATTGGTTCATAATTCATGTGCTTCCATTCAATTGCCTATTAGTCCCTGTACTTTTTGCAATCTTGAATTCAACAATTCACGCTCTTACAGTCCCTCCTTTTTCTCGACATTTGGACACTTGGAGCTCTACCTGGAGCCTGGCTGAGGATCTCAGCATCCACTTCCATCAGTAATTGGATGAGAGTTCCAGCACGACTGTTAGGGTGCTTAGTCATCTGATCACCAGACTAGGTCAGATCAGGCTTTCTCTCGACCATTGCCAGCAGTCTACAGAGGATATATCATTGTGGATTTCTGGGGACCTCTCGAGCACTCTGCCTATGCCTGTTCTCATGGGGTCTTCATTTATCATGGTCTGTTATTCCTCAATCTCCCTTTCTGTTCTTGATCCAGCTGGGATCTCCTGCTCCCCTAAGCTTTCTTTCCCTCAAATCTTGCCCGTCATTACTCTCAGTGTGGTCCAGGTTGTTCATGTAGATCTCATCCATTTCTCTGTCATTGGGTGATCCCTGTGTCTTTCCTAGGGTCCCGTTTTCTAGGTACCCTCCCTGGAGTTGTGTAGCAGTCTAGTCATCTTTGTTTTACATCTAGTATCCCACTATGAGTGAGTACATACCATGTTTGTCCTTCTGAGTCTGGGTTACCTCACTCAGGATGATTTTTTCTAGATCCATCCATTTGCCTGCAAACCTCATGATGTCATTGTTTTTCTCTGCTGAGTAGTACTCCATTGTGTATATTTACCATATTTTCTTTATCCATTCTTCAGTTGAAGGGCATCTATGTTGTTTCCAGGTTCTGGCTATTACAAACAATGCTGATATGAACATAGCTGTGCAAATGCCCTTGTGGTATGATTGAGCATTCCTTGGGTATATGCCCAAGAGTGCTATAGCTGGGTCTTGGGGGAAATGGATTCCCAATTTTCTAAGGAAGCGCCATATTGATTTCCAAAGTGGCTGTACAAGCTTGCATTCCAACCAGCAGTGGAGGAGTGTTCTCCTTGCTCCACATCCTTTCCAGCATAAGCTGTCTTCAGTGTTTTTGATCTTAGCCACTGTGACAGGTATAAGTTGTTATCTCAGAGGTGTTTTGATTTGCATTTCCTGGATAATTAGGGATGTTGAGCAATTCCTTAAATGTTTTTCAGCCATTTGAACTTCCTCTGTGGAGAAATTTTCTGTTTAGTTCTATAGCCCAATTCTTAATTGGACTATTGGGCATTTTGATGTCTAATTTCTTGAGTTCTTTATATATCCTGGATACCAGTCCTCTGTCAGATGTGGGGTTGGTGAAGACCTTTTCCCATTCTGTATGCTGTCACTTTGTCTTGTTGACCATGTCCTTTGTGCTATAAAAGCTTCTCAGTTTCAACAGGTCCCATTGATTGATTGTTTCTCTCAGTGTCTGTGCTACTGGTGTTATATTTAGAATGTTATCTCCGGTGCCAATGCATTCAAGACTACTCCCTACTTTCTATTCTATCAGGTTCAGAGTAACTAGATTTATGTTGAGGTCTTTGATCCACTTGGACTTAAGTTTTGTGCATGGTGACAGACATGGATCTATTTGCAGCCTTCTACACATTGACACCCAGTTATGCCAGCACCATTTTTTGAAGATGCTTTCTTTTTTCCATTGTACATTTTTGGCTTCTTTGTCAAAAATCATATGTTCATAGGTGTGCAGGTTAATGTCAGGGTCTTCAATTCGATTCCTTTGGTCCACATGTAGGTTTTTATGCCAGTACCAAGCTGTTTTTATTACTGTAGCTCTATAGTAGAGCTTGAGGTCAGGGATTGTGATGCCTCCAG
The DNA here is from genome assembly GCF_903995425.1 of Onychomys torridus. Lineage (NCBI taxonomy): Eukaryota > Metazoa > Chordata > Mammalia > Rodentia > Cricetidae > Onychomys > Onychomys torridus. The sequence goes on along the minus strand of NC_050460.1, from coordinate 12,861,810 downwards.
AGGTTGTTTTATTGTACAGGATTCTTTTGGCTATCCTGGGTTTTTTGTTTTTCCATATGAAGTTGAGTATTATTCTTTCCAGATCTGTGAAGAATTGTGTTGTTAATTTGATGGGGATTGCGTTGAATCTGAAGATTGCTTTTGGTAAGATCGCCATTTTTACTATGCTAATCCTGCCTATCCATGAGCATGGGAGATCTTTCCATTTTCTGACATCTTCTTCAATTTCTTTTTTCAGGGACTTAAAGTTCTTGTCATATAGGTCCTTCACATGCTTAGTTAGAGTATGGCTATTGTAAATGGTGATGTATCTCTGATTTCCTTCTTAGCCTGTTTGTCTATTGTATATAGGAGGGCTACTGATTTTTTTGAGTTGATCTTATATCCTGCTATGTTGCTGAAGGTTTTTATTAGCTGTTTCGGTTTTTTGGTTGAATTTTTGGGTTCACTCATGTATACTATCATGTCATCTGCAATTAGGGATAGCTTGACTTCTTCCTTTCCAATTTGTATCCCCTTAATGTCTTTATGTTGTCTCATAGCTCTGGCTACAACTTCAAGTACTATATTGAATAAGTAGGGGGAGAGGGGACAGCCTTGCCTTGTTCCTGATTTTAGTGGTATTGCTTTGAGTTTCTCTCCATTTAATTTGATGTTGGCTGTTGGCTTGCTGTAGATTGCCTTTATTATGTTTAGGTATGTTCCCTGTATTCCTGATTGCTCCAAGACCTTTATTATGAAGGAGAGTTAGATTTTGTCAAATGCCTTTTCTGCATCTAGTGAGATGATCATGTGGTTTTTTTCTTTGAGTTTGTTTATATAGTGTATTACATTGACAGACTTTCATCTTTTGAACCACCCTTGCATCACTGGGATAAAGCCTACTTGATCATGCTGGATAATTTTTTTGATGTGTTCTTGGAGTCTGTTCACCAGAATTTTATTGAATATTTTTGCATCAATGTTCATGAGGTAGATCAGTCTGTAGTTCCCTTTCTTTGTCACATCTTTGTTTGGTTTAGGCATCAGGGCTAATTGTAGCCTCATAGAAGTAGTTTGGTAATATTCCTTCTGCTTCTATTGTGTGGAATAATTTAAAGAGTATTGGTATTAAGTCTTCTTTGATGATCTGGTAGAATTCTGCAGTGAAACCATCTGGTCCAGGGCTTTTCTTTTTTTGTTAGGAGACTTTTAAGGACTGATTCTATTTCCTTAGGGGTTATTGGACTATTTAAATGGTTTATCTGGTCTTGATTTAACTTAGGTATGTGGTACCTATCCAGAAAATTATCCAATTCTTTTAGATTTTCCAGTTTTGTGAAGTAGAGGTTTTTGAAATATGACCTGATGATTCTCTGGATTTCCTCATTGTCTGTTGTTATGTTTTCCTTTTCTTTTCTGACTTTGTTAATTTGGATGCTCTCTGTCTGTCTTTTGGTTAGTTTGGATAAGGGCCTGTCTATCTTGTTGTTCATCTAAAAGAACCAACTCTTTGTTTCATTAATCCTTTGTATTGTTCTCTTTACTTCTATTTTATTGATTTAAGCTCTCAATTTGATAATTTCCTGGTGTCTGTTCCTCCTGGGAGACTTTGCTTCTTCCTGTTCAAGAGCTTTCAGGTGTGCTGTCAAGTCACTAGCATGAGATTTCTCCAGCTTCTTTATGTGGGCATTCAGTGCTATGAATTTCCCTCTTAGCACTGCTTTCATAGTGTCCTATAAGTTTGGGTATGTGGTCTATTCATTTTCATTGATCTCTAGGAAGTCTTTAATTTCTTTCTTTATTTCTTCCTTAACCCATTGGTGATTCAGTTGAGCATTATTCAGTTTCCATGAGATTTTAGGATTTCTGTAGTTTTTTTCTGTTGTTGAAATCTAACTTTAAACCATGGTGGTCTGGTAGAACACAGGAGGTTATTCCAATTGTTTTGTATCTGTTGCGATTTGCTTTGTGGCCAAGCATGTGGTCGATTTTAGAGAAGGTTCCATGGGGTGCTGAGAAGAAGGTATATTCTTTTTTGTTTGGGTGGAATGTTCTGTAGATATCGATTAAGTCCTTTTGAGCCATAACAGCAGTTAAGACCATTATTTCTCTGTTAAGTTTCAACTTGGCAGATCTTTCCAGTGGTGAAAGTGGGGTGTTGAATTCTCCCACTATTAATGTGTGGGGTTTTATATGTGATTTAAGCTTTAGTAATGTTTCTTTTACATTTGTGGGTGCATTTGTGTTTGGGGCATAAATGTTCAGAATTGAGACTTCATCTTGGTGGATCTTTCCTGCAATGAGTGTGTAATGTCCTTCTTCTTCTTTTTTGATTGATTTTAGTTTGAAATCTATTTTGCTGGATATTAGGATGGCTACACCAGCTTGCTTCTTAAGACCATTTGATTGGAAAGTCTTTTCCCAGCCCTTTATTCTTAGGAGGTGTCTGTCTTTGTATTTGAGGTGTGTTTCTTGTATGCTGCAGAAAGATGGGTCCTGTTTTCCTTTCCACTCTGTTAGTCTGTGTCCTTTTATGCGTGAATTAAGTCCATTGATATTAAGGCATATTAATGAGCAGTGATTGTTTGTTCCTGTTGTTATTTTTATTTTTTGGTGGTAGTGTCTGTGTGCTTCTCTTCTTTGGGGTTTACTGCTGTGGTGTTATCTATTGCCTGTGTTTTCATGGGTGTATCTGACTTCCTTAGGTTGGCATTTTCCTTCTAGTGCTTTCTGTATGGCTGGGTTTGTGGATAAGTATTGTTTAAATCTGGTTTTGTCTTGGAAGGTCTTGTTAACCCCATCTATGATGTTTGAAAGTTTTGCTGGGTATATTAGTCTAGGCTGGCATCCATGGTCTCTTAATGTCTGCATTATATCTGTGAAATCAGATGTTTTTTGATGGGTTTGCCTTTATTAGTCACTTTGGCCTTTTTCCTTTGCTGCCCTTAATATTCTTCCTTTATTCTGTACATTTAGTTGTTTAATTATTACATGGTGAGGGGTCTTTTTTTGGGGGGTCTAGTCTTTTTGGTGTTCTATAGGCTTCTTGTATCTTCATAGGCATTTCCTTCTTTACATTGGATATTTTTCTTCTATGATCTTGTTCAATATATTTTCTGTGCCTTTGAGTTGGTATTCTTCTCCTTCCTCTTTCCCTATTATTCATAGGTTTGGTCTTTTCATGGTGTTCCATGTTTCTTGGACATTTTGGGTCATGACTTTGTTGGTTGTAGGGTTTTCTTTTACTGTTGAAACTATTTCTTCTACCTTATCTTCAACACCAGAGATCCTCTCTTCCATCTCTTGCATTCTGTTGGTTATACTTGCCTCTGACGTTCCTTTTTGTTTACTCAGATTTTCTATTTCCAGCATTCCTTCTGCTAGTGTCTTCTTCATTTTTCCTCTTTCCCTCTTCAGGTCTTGGACTTTTGCTTTTTCATTATTTTCTTTCAAGGACTTATTGTTTTCTTTTGCTTTAATTGTCCTTTCCTCTAGTTTTTTTTTTTTTATAGCATTGTTCCCATTTTTTGTTTTTCTGTTCCTCTACTTTATTTTTGATTTCTTCTATATAAGGCTCTAGCCTCTTTATGAAGTTATTCATAAGGTTGTTTTCTTCTTCTTCTTCTTCTTCTTCTTCTTCTTCTTCTTCTTCTTCTTCTTCTTCTTCTCCTTCTTCTTCCATTCTGTGATGTTCAGGTGTAGCTGTTGGAGAAGGGCTATGTTCTGGTGATGCTGTATTGCTCTTTATTTTTTTGTATGTACTTCTGCCCATCTCCTCTTGGGTTTGTTCTTGGTCTTATCAGTGTGCTTGGTCCAGAGAGAGCTGACAGATTTAGGGACCCTCTGTCTGGTCCAGATGGAAGCTCTGGGCCAGATGGGAGTACTGGTCCAGATGAGAGTGCTAGCTGGATAGGAGTTGCGGAGCTGGACTCTGAGTTTCAGGAAGTCCCTGGGGTCTCCCTTTTTTTGTCTAGATGCAAGCTTCTCATTTCCAGATGGGAGTTCCTCTGGTCTATGGTCCAGATGGGAGTTCCTGGGCAGGATGGAAGCTGGGGGCTGGTCTCTGATTCTCAGGAAGTGGCTGGGCTCTCTGGCAGATGGTTGTGGGTGCAGGGTGTGGAGATTGCAGGGTCTTCCTGCAGTCTTGGAAAAGGAGAGCCTTCCTGCAGGGCCCGCTAATTGGCCGGAAACTGGGGCCAAGTTGGGCAGGTCCTCCCAGGATGGCCTGTGTCCAGCGGTGGGACCCAGGGGCATTTGTCTTTCTGGCTATAACCCCAGGCACTCACCTCTTGTCCAGATTGGAGTTCTGGAAAATATTACATTTTTATGAAAAGAGGAAAATTCTAACAATTGAATAAAAGTTTATAAGTCATGTTTTCCATTTCATGACTTTTAGAAACATGCACAAATCAAAATCTGGAAGATAACCAATACTCCCAAGCAGGTAGGACCCAGCTTTATGTCATTCTACACCATCCCTATGCACTGTAGAAACATGCATTAGCTCTTCAGTACATAGAAACCTAGAGTGTTTTTGAGCCACAGAATCTTTACATCAAGCCTTTAGTTTGAATACTGAAACCAGTGAATTTTTCAAAATCTTTTAGCCCTGTTCTCCCAGTCATTTCCACAAAATGTGAGTGCAATAGTTTGTACTTTTTCTCATGCTGTCCTCTGTGTCATTCTCTTCTCTCTTTACCTCCCTTCACAGTTTACCTTGGATATTTATTCTATCTTTTTTAAACAGGTTCATATCTTCATTACAGTCAGTCCTCTTCTTTGAACTTTATTTTCTTTTAACTAAAATTTTGGTTCTCACTGGAGGAAAAAAAGTAGAGTCATCCAAGAAAAGGGCACAAAACCTTCTGAACTCCAACCATGAAGGCTTGTAGGAAACATCACTGTTTTTTAAATATATATTTATATTTATGTATGTATATATATTATTGTTAACATTATTATTGTTTTGTTATTGTAGTTCTTTTTGTGTATGTGAGTGTGTATGTGTGTGAAGGTACCCATATATGTCAGAGGCAATAGATACCTACAGATATGGATTTACAGGAAGTTGTAAGCTTCTTGGATGGGTCCTGCGAATTGAACTCTGGTCCTCTGGAAGAGCAGTAGATGCTCTTAACTGCCAAGCCATCTTTTCATCCAGGCTTTATGTCTTTACTTCTACTCTTGGAGACCACATTTTTCTCCTTACAGGAACAAATCTTCAACTTCAAATTCGAGGCAAATGCAAAATGACTTCTGACTACTTTGCTATTTTCTCCAAGCCTTCCATTATATCTGCTTCTGTCTCCAACCTATTCAAGATAAGCCTTAAAATGACACATCTTAACCACACAATGACAGCTCTGGTATACCATCCAGGTTCCCTCCATTGATAACGTCAAGGGTGAAACTCATCATTTGGCACCTCACTTATCATTCCTACGTGGCTTACTTACAAGTCAGGAAAAGATATGTAGTATCCCATTCTACTTCAGTTAACCGTTGATGACTTTTTCATCCATTTCTCAATAAAAATTTCTAAAACCAATTCTCTTGTCCAAACTTTTTTTTTCTCATATAGAGTACACTGAAGTCAAATGTGCATATTACTTGATTTCCTGAACGGGAATATTATACTACTTTTTCTTCTTTTCCAAACATTTCATCTTGGCATCTAAATTCTCAAACAATAGCCACCCCAAAATGACAAAGAAATTTACTTATCATTCAGAGAGACACAATAATTTTATTATAATTAACATAACATGTAACACAAAATCTCAATATAAGTTCATTAGACAATAGCATATTATTTCTAAGATATAATTTTATATCTTAAGGTGTAGTGACAGGCTTTTACAAATAAATTATACTTAGTCATACTTTAAAATTAACCTCTGAGGTGGTTTGAAAGAAAATGGCCCCCAAAGGGAGTGGCACTATTCCACTATTAGGAGGTATGGACTTGTTGAAGGAAGTGTGTCACTGTGGAGTGTTGTTGGTTGTTTTTACTCTTATGGGGGACTTGCCACCCAGCTCCCAAATAAATCACACATGGAGGCTAATTATTACTTATAAATGGTCAGCCTTAGCTTGGATTGCTGCTTTCCAGCTTTCCTGAACTTAAATTAACCCATCTGCCTTTAGCTTCTGGGCTTTTACCTTTCTCTATTTCTGTATACTTTTTTTTCTTACTTTATTGCTGGTTGTGTAGCTGGGTGGCTGGCCCCTGATATCCTCCTCCTTCTCTGGTTACTGCATTTTTACCTCCCAGATTTCTCCTTCTGTATATTCTCTCTGCCTGCCATCCCCTCCTATCTTTTCTCATGCTGGGTCTTTATTAGACCATCTGGTGTTTTAGACAGACACAATAACACATCTTCACAGAGTTAAACAAATGCAACATAAACAAAAGTAACACACCTTAAAATAATATTCCCCAACATTTCCCCTATTTTTCTAAATAAAAATGACAATTTTTAACTTTAACATAGTAAGACTGTATACAATAAAAACAATTATGAAGTAAAGATTACGTTCACAATGTACTATATTCCAATTCATTTGTGTCTGGTAAATTTAAAGTAAATACTCTATAATATCTCCTATCTTATTAAATTCATAATTTTATATTTAATTTACTTTCTATTATATCTAAGGAAAACTGTAACTATAACTATCTAGTCTTCAACTCTATCAAAGGCCCCAGAAATATATAATATTATTTAAGAAAACAAAAAATGCATTGCAAACAACTTCCAAAAACTTTAGAAATGATAGAGACATCTGATTGCCTGGACAGTCACCTAAAATTCCTCTGCAACATTGGGACATCCATCTTTAGCCTAGAGACCCAAATATCTGGCAGACTTCTCAATGAAGTAGAAAATTTGAAAGACTGTCCCACCTACATTGGCAAAGTTTGGCAATCAGTTTCTTCTGTCTTATGCAGAATGTCTGTGAAGCAGGAAATTTGAAGGACTTTCCAGACTTGTTTTGGTGAAGTTCAAAAGTCTTTGTCCTGTGTGTCCTGCATGTCCAGCATATTGTCAGCAGTCAAAGACAAAATCAATTTCTTAGCCCACTGGCTAACCTTGCCATAATGAAAGCAAACTCAATAAGGAATTTCGTCAATGCCTATCATCTTTAAAGTAAATTGGTGCTGCCAGAAGCAGATGTTTCTCATTGTCATGATAAATCTTGTTAACAAAACATTTTAAATGCCATATTCTGTAGTTCTTTGAAGGCTTTGAAGTCTATCTATCTACCTAAAATATATCTCTATATGATTCTGAAAGCATACCTATCTACAAATTTGATTGTTATAAATGACTAACCACTAACCTATGTTTCCTAATTATCCTATATAATTTAAACAAAAATGGAAACATTACATACAATGTGCTGTAAAAAAAATAACCTTAAATTTGTCTCAATATACAAAAATCATTTAAACAAGAGTAGAAACATATATACAGTGTAACAAAAATAACTTTAAATTTGTATCAATATTTTATATTTCCCTAAATGATAAACTTCCATAAACTCTTGGGAATGTGGGCATTGTTTTCTCTAAGCTGATTCCTGCTGGCTGTGGGCAAAGAGATCTTTTATAGGGATCCTTGGAAAACTTTTGAGATAATCACCAAGTCCTGGGAAGGTTAGCAGTAACCGTTGTTGATAGATACCAGGGTTTAAGAGGTATCCCTTGATCACACTTCATCAATACATTCCTGAAGGAGTCCATAGCCTCTCCTCTCCCATGGGAACAAAACACAAAAGTATTTTTTATTTTCATTTAACAAATATATTTTTTGACTTCTTGTTTAAAAATTAAGGCATTCCTAAGGTATCTAGATTGGTTCAATTTAATGGTCCAGTTTATAATCCCTTGTCTCTTAGCAGCTGTTGTTTGCTTCTCAATAACAACAACAACAACAACAAAACATTCAAAATCAACACAATAACATACAGAATTCAGTATTTTCCACCTCTAAATAGCTTATGATTTTTTTTATATTACATTACTTCCCTTTAAAGACTTTATTTTTTTAACCATTCATTTTTCCTATGACTATACCCTTTTTCTTTTCTTAAGCCCATGCACATTGTTAAACACACTGTAACCTGTTTAGAAGCTTTTTCTGTCTGGACCTTTTTTACTGCATCTTTTAGCCTTTTTTGACCACATGAGCAAACTTTAGACTGCTAACCTACACCTGAATCTTTCACACAGTTTCTAGGCAGGCTCCAATGGCTTCTCCAGCATGAAAGGCAAGCTTAAGACTTGCAGCCCAGTTGGAGGTAGGTGACCAAGAATTACATTCAACCTTCCTAGAGTTCTAGAATGCTGGTTCTTGTAGTGTGGAAGGTAGTTTTTACTTAGTTTTTTGTTTCTATTTAATGTACTGACTGCTCAAGGGGTTGCCAGCAGGCAGAAACTCTTAAAGAAGCCATATACTCTTTTTCCCCCCAAAGCTTTCTCAGGCCATATGGAAATACAAGCCCCACACTGGGCACCAATTGCTGTCTTTCTTTAAAACTGTTGCTGTCTTTTAAGCAATGGCTGTCCTAATCAGGAACTGCAACTCTGCCACTACCAGCAGTGAGTGGTTCAGCAGTAAGGCCCACAGCCTGAGGGGATTCTGTTCCCTCAGGCACTGACTCTTTCAAAGCTACAAAGGGAACTTAACCTGAATCTCTGTCCCTCTAAAGAACTCAAGATTCAAAAGTTGAGGTGGAATGCTGCTCCTCTCCTTGCTTGTGTCTCCCCAAAAGCCCTCACCATTCCCTTAGCCCCACCCCAAAAGCCCTTCTCCCCCTGGCTCCTTCCTACCATTTCCTGTCAGCTAGTTGCTGACTCAGCCTCTTGATGACAGGCGGATTTTATTTAACCAAACAAAAGTAACACATCTTTGCATCATTAAACAAATTTTCCAGAGCATAAGCAAAAGTAAAACACCTTAAAATAATATTCTGCAGCAGAGGAGGTGGGCTTTGAGGACTCTTTTTCTGGAGCTTCACTCAGTGTGACAGTCAGACAATTTCCTGATGCCTCAGAGTCAAGATGTAAGACTGTCAGCTCCAGCACCCCATCTGCCTGCATGCTGCCATGCTCCCCTGCCATGGTGATAATGGACTGAACCTCTGAAAGTGTAAGTGAGCCACCCCAATTAAATGTTTCCTTGTAAGAGTTGCTGTGGTCATGGTGTCTCTTCACAGCAATGGAAATTCCAATTGAGACAGAAGTTGGTATCAGGGACTGGGGTACTGTTGTGATAGGCCTGACCATACTTTTGCTTGGAGTCATACAAACTTTGGTACTTTGGATTAGGAAAGGAGTGGAATGCTTTAAGCACTACTTAATGGGGAATATTAATAGGAGCATGGAAGATAGTTGTGATAATAATGATTTGAAATGTTGGGAGCTGGCTCAAGAGGTTTCAGAGAAGAATTCTATTATGTTGCATAGACATAATTCTTTTGATATTTTGAGAGAAATGGCTGCCTTTGCTCTTCTCTGAAGAGTTTGCCTTAGGCTAAAGTAAAGAATTTTAGATTAATGCTATTGGCATAAGCAGTCTCAAAACAGCCTAATAGAGACTCTTGTGCAGATAATAGTGGTAACTTTAATGAAGATTTATAATACAGGGGAGCAAGCTGAGTAGGGTTAATTACAAAATGTAAATTTTGAAGAGAAAAAGAGCACAAGGAAGTGGAATGGAGCTAAATCCTATGTTCAAGGAGATAAATGGATTAAGAAATGAAATAAAGGTGACCTCAGTGCAAGATCCCACCCAGCTAAGTTACCAACATATGAAGAGAAACTAAAGAAAAGCTTAGCTTCAGGTGTGGTAGAGCACACTTTGCTGAGTTGCAAACAGGGAGTGGAACCAGCCCAAAAGAAATAAGTGTGTTCCAGAGCTGAACAGAATTGAAGATGTGGAGAGCATTTTGAAATCAGACATGGAGGTGCAGAGTTTGGAGTTTACCTAGCTGGTTTTTGGTTTTGCTTTGGTCTAGCATTCCCTCATTATGCTTCCTTCTTTGTGTTTGGGATGGTAATGTTCATCCTGAGGCATTATATATTGGATGTATGTGATCTGCTTTTTTATTTTTTATTTTTACAGGGGGATTACAATTAAGAGATTGCCATGTATCTCAGAAGAGATTTTAGACTTCGGACTTTTAAGCATTTTTGAGACTGTGATAGACTATGGGGATTTTTAAAGTTGGACTAAATGTGTTTTTTTTGTTTTCTTTTGTTTTTTTGTTTTTTGTTTTTACATTATGATATGGCTGTAAGCATTTAGGGGACAGGGAGTAGAATGTGGCAGTTTGAAAGAAAATGGCCCCCAAAGGAAATGGCACTATTTGGAGGTGTGGCCTTGTTGGGGGAAATGTGTAACTATGGAGGTGGGCTTTGAGGTCTTTTTTTTCTCAGACTTCACTCAGCATGACAGCCAGTCAACTTCCTGTTACCTCTGAGTCAAGATGTAAGGACTGTCAGCTCCAGCACTGCATCTGCCTGCATGATCTCACTCTCCCCGTCATGATGACAATGGACTGGACCTCTGAAGATAAAAGTGAGCCACCCCAATTAAATGTTTCCTTGTAAGAGTTGCCATGGTCATGGCATCTCTCTTTTTATCTTTATTAAGAAATTTCCTACTCACTCCATATGCTCTCTACAGATGCCCCCTCCTCCTTCCTCCCACACCCAGCCCTCCTTCCCAAGCCACCCCACATCCCCACAGCTCCCAAATCTAGGTCTCCCATGGAAGGTCAGCAGAGCCCAGCACACTGAGCCTAGGCAGGTCTAAGCCCCTTCCCACTGCACCAAGGCTGTGCAAGGTGTCACACCACAGGCACCAGATTCCAGAAGCCTGCTCATAGACCAGGGACAGATCCTGATCCCCTGGCGGGGTGCCCCCAAATGGTTCGAGCCAAACAATCATCTTCTGTATCCAGAGGGCCTAATCCTGTCCCATGGGGGCTCCACAGCCACAGTTCATGGGCTTCCACTAGTGTGGCTGGTCATCTCTGCACATCCTCCCATCATGATCTCGACATCTCTCAAATGCAGTATGTCTCCTCTCTCTCATCAATTGGATTCCCGGAGCTCAGGTCATGGCATCTCTTTACATCAATAAAACCCCCAACTAAGACAACCTCATGCTATAGATACAGTCTTTTCCTTGTTTGTTTTCTATAAGAACCAGGCAAACATTATACATAATAGCCTGCAACCAAACCTTATTCTAACCCAGTATTTAACACCAAGCATCTCTATTTTACTGCAAACTTACTTCTCATATGTTTGTGTGCAGTCTTGTGTTTACAGTTGCTGTCTAAGAATTATTAGTTCCAACATCTTTTTTTCCACCTCAGTCCAGGTTCTTAAGCAAATAGAATTGAATATTCACCTGCTCATTAGTATGTCCACCTGGATGATTCATGAATGTTTAATTCTATACTTTTTTTCAGTCTCTCTTTCTTTCCTCTTTAGATAAACTGACATTTAAAAAATACCTTTTAACATTTCTTATTGTTAACTTAAAAATAGTTCTTTGAGAGTTTCATACAATGTGCTATCATAGTCACCTCCCTCTCCCAACTCTTCCCAGATTGGTCCCTGATTCCCTTCCCACACAACTTTGTGTCTCTTTTTCCTCTATCAAAGAAAATAGTGTTGCCCACACAGCCTTGGATATGTATCTTTCCACTGGAGTGTATTTTTTTTTTACTCACCAGGGGCTACACTTTTACCAAAAACTGACAATTACTCTCACTGAGTACAGGTGTAATTTCCTGACCAACATCCTTGTCCATCCTGGGATGTGCTCAGCTTTAGGCTTGCAGTTGTCTTTTTCACATTGTCACACCCACTGTGAGTTTATATAAGCAGCTACTCTGCTGTGTCTAGAAGACACCATTTCTTGGTAGTCATCCACTGTTCTGGCTCTTATATTCTTTCATTCCCATCTTCTATACTTATTCTGAGCCTTCAGATAAAGGGATGCAGTATGTATGTTCTATTTAGAGCAGAGTATTCCATGTTCTCTTCTTCTCTGCATCTTGTCCAGCTGTGGGTTTCTGTTTTGATCACCATCAACTACAAATAGAAACTACCCTGGTGAAGGTTAAGAGAGATCTTAATTATGTGTGTAATTTTGAGTCATTGAGAGTTGATTTAATCCTTGTCAATTTACCGGAATAATATTAGCTATCCTACAGGTCCTGCAACAATTATGGTGCCAGGCATGTGTTTCATCTCATAAGGTGGGTTGTAAATACAATCAGAAACTGGCTGGCTATTCCTAGGACATTCCTGCTACAATTGCACCAGTGATCATGTCTTGCTAAGCTGTTATAATATCTCACAGAGTTTACAATTGTGAAAGATGGATGATTATTTTTCTCCCTTGTGTGTGAGTGTGAATGTGGTAACATGTGTGTGTCATGGCACAGGTATGAAGGTCAGAGCTCAACTTTACAAAATGTGGTTCTTGATTTTGGTGAATTATAATCAAAGCAAAAACAGAAGCCAACAGGGCTGCACTAGGAGTTTAGTACATGTCCTTTCCCCATTAATGAGATTCATAGAAATCTTACACAGTGGAATTCCTGTTCCTCTGCTTGCCAGATGCTTTAATCAGATACTCGGATGAGGAGCTCTGCTCCCATCTCCTGTCTCCCCCATTATGCCCTGTCTTTCCAAACTGATTCATTCTGAACTGGTGCATTTTAAATATTTCGGTAAGTCTAAAGCAGATGGACTATCACTAGTTGTCTGGCACTCAGCCATGGGCAGAAGTCTTGGTGCAAAAAAGCCTGGGATTTGAAAGCCCAATAAAGGAAGTATTTAGGAGATTTCCTTGTCCACTAAAGAAGGGGAACTAATTGGTCTTTTCTAGTACTTAAAATATCAATATAACTTAGATGCATACATATATGCATGCATACTTATGTATGCATGATCCCTAAGAAAAGTATAACATCGAATGACATGTCCCTGCCATGCCTCTAGCTAAGTTCAGGGAGGAATGGATGTGGGCCAGGTAGAATCAAATCCTAAATGCTCAGAATTAAATCACTAACACACTGGGAAGGAAGCAAGGTAATATCGATGAAAGGGCATGCTCTTTAGGTCCCCAGCTGTTCATGGGGATGCCAGTCATAAAAAGACAAAGCAAGCTGAGCTAATGGTGCCACTGCTTATGTGTTCTAATTTCAGGAGCCATGGTTACTACAGCCAGAGAACATAAGGAAGAGCTATGATGAGAGGGAGTGCTCTTGGTCCATCTGGCAGTCCTTCAGTGACTATAGTGTAGAGTCCAAGTGTTACTGATGAAGCATCATGAGGGACATAGATATTTCTTGCCCAGCTTGTCCCACCAGACAGCAGGAAGAGTGCTATTATGGTTAGAGCTGTGAGTTGTCTAGTCTGGCTTTGACCTTATTATCAGTTTATCTTGCTTGTTAACTTCCGTTTAGTAAGGTTACAGCCCATTGACTTCCCTATCAGTAAGTTTCAATGAACCTTATGTCTCACATCCCACCCCTGAGCATTCTCTACAGTTCACATGAGACTCCTTCACTGGTCTACCATTGCTGTAGCTTTACTGTTTCATATAAAATCATGGTTTCATTGGTTTTACTTTCCAAATACAAGTTCATGTTTTCAGCTCACTGTTTCTGAATTCAGCTTCTTTGCTTCAGATGCCTTTTCATGCTGTTAGCATTATAAACTTAACTTCATAAAAACAAACATATCCTTCCTCTGTTAAAAATCACCCAGACTCAGAAGGACAAACACGGTATGTACTCACTCATAGGAGGATACTAGATATAAAACAAAGATGACTAGACTGCTACTCACAACTCCAGGGAGGCTATCTAGAAAACGGGAACCTAGGAAAGACCCAAGGATCACCCAATGACAGAGAAATGGATGAGATCTACATGAACAACCTGGATGACAGTGGGAGTAATGAAGGGCGAGATTTGAGGGAAAGAAAGCTTAGGGGATCAGGAGATCCCAGCTGGATCAAGAACAGAAAGGGAGAGCAAGGAATAACAGACCATGATAAATGAAGACCACATGAGACCAGGAATAGGCAGAGTGCTCGAGAGGTCCCCAGAAATCCACAATGATATATCCTCTGTAGTCTGCTGGCAATGGTCAAGAGAAAACCCGATCTGACCTAGTCTGGTGATCAGATGACTAAACACCCTAACAGTCATCTTGGAACTCTCATCCAATAACCGATGGAAGTGGATGCAGAGATCCTCAGCCAGGCCCTAGGTGGAGCTCCATGTGTCCAACTGTCAAGAAAGAGGAGGGTCTGCAAGAGTGTGAATTGTTGAATCCAAGATTGCAAAAAGCACAGGGACAAATAGCCAAACAAATGGAAGCACATGAATTATGAACCAAAGGCTGTGGAGCCCCCAGCTGGAGCAGGCCCTCTGGATAAATGAGACCATTGAATAGCTTGATCTGTTTGGGAGGCATCCAGTCTGTGGGACCAGGATCTGTCCTTAGTGCATGAGCTGGCTGTTTGAAACCTTGGGCTTACACAGGGACACTTTGCTCATTCTGGAAGGAGGTGACAGGACCTGCCTGTACTGAATCCACCAAGTTTAAATGAATCCCCAGGGGTGCCTTGATCCTGGAGGACATGGGAATGGAGGGGAGGGGCTGAGGGAAGGTGGGGGTGGGGTAGGGAGGAGGAAGGACAGGGGAACCCATGGCTGATGTATAAAATTTAAAACATAATAATAAATAAAGAAATTATTTATTAAAAAAAGAAGAAAATTATTTCCTGACTTGATAACATAACAGATAAAATCTTAACCAATCATCATTCCAGATGTAGCTTTTCCTTCTGCTTATCCTCACTTGACAATTGGTCTACCTTGTGTTATGAAATAGGAAAAGAGACCAATGAAGAGTTACGCAAGTAAATAGATGAGTTCAGTGTGGCAATAATGATATATCTTGGAAAATCTGTGTCAACTATGTATATCTTTTCTTCTTCTTCTTCTTTTGTTTTTTTGAGACAGGACAATTCTTACTACTAGGGGGATAAGCAACAGGACAGAAAAAAAATGTACTTTGGGATGAGGTCTGAAAATCAAAGTGTATGTATGTCATGGGATCAACTTAACTAAATTCACAGACACATTTTGGTAAAAATATTGAAGTTGCATTCACATGCACCCATGCTCAATGCAATGACATCCAAATGCATTTATTGGTGATTGACTGTTGTTTTCAGCACATCCTTCCCCCTTTCACTTGTTCTTCATATCTGCACTCATTTCTAGGAAGCTTTCCTCACTGGTGCTAGGAGTTGCAATTAAAACAAGCTCTGGGCCCTCCATGCAAGCATTCTCTACCGAACTTCCTCATTTTAATTTATTAAACTCTCTTTTTATTTATTCTTCCACATCATGCATCTTGATATTACTCATTTCCTGTCCATTTGTATCTACCTTCTACCCTTACAACCCCCCCTCCAAAATAAAATCAAATTTATGAGAAAAAAGAAAAAAAGAAACTCACCATGAAAGATGTAGTGTGACATAGTGAGTCACACAGTAAACCCTATTATTCATATATTGTTATGTGCAAGTATTCACTGCAAAGAGTCATTGATCTGGTTTGAGGCCTCTGGTATCTGCTATACTATGGGTGCTGGATCCTTGCTGGGACTCCACTTGGATATCTTCTTGTAACCCTGTGTTGTGGAGATCCTGGCTTTGGGTCTGCAATACCAGTCCTTTCACGTGCTCCTGCAGATCATGGATGGGGTGGGTATTGGGGTGGGTCATCTCATAACCCTGGCTCTGGGCCTGGTAGTTGTAGGGTTGGTCAGCCCACCAGCTCTCTCCCAGTCTTCCCCACCAGGGTGAGCTCTCCAGCATTGCCCTTGCTAGCTCACCCCTTGCAGTAATTAGCAAGTGGTAGGGCCATTTCTCCTGCTTTCACATCTTCAGAGTTGGCTCTCCCACACCTACACCTTTAGGGCTCATTCTATTGTATTGCCCATGTGAGGTGTAGGTGCCACTGTCCAAAGTGCTACAGCTGATGAGCAGACAGCTCTCCCACCTGCTACAGGTAATGAGGGGTGCAAAGGGAAGGGCATTTTCCCCTCATCAACACCACCATATGGCAGATGAGGGACAGGACCAGATCTCCCATGCTCATACTCTTAGTGTGGTTCACCCACTCCCCATCAATAGGGTCAGCTTTACTATGCTGCCCAGGTGAGATGCAGGGTCTGCTCTCCAAAGTGCTGCAGCTTGTAAGGGGGAAGGTCAGCTCCCTTGCCTACCACAGGTGGCAGAGACGAGGGGGGAGGGTATCTTTCCCTCACCCTCATCACTACATGGCAGAAGAGGGGGGTGTGGCCAGCTAGCTCACTCTCACACCTTCAGGGCCAGCTCACCCATGCCTCTGCTACCAGTGTCAGATCTACTGTGCTGCCCAGGTGAGGAGCAGGGCCCACTTTCCTCAGTGCTGTAGCTGGGAACAGGGAGGGTCTGTTGTAGGTAGTGAGGGGCAAATGGTGGTGGAGGGACATATCTCCCCTGCCCATATTGCCACATGACAGATGACTAAGTTTAAGGACAGCTCTCCCATGCTCATTGCTTTGGGGCTGGCTCACCCACACCTCTGCCAACTGGGTTGGCTCTCTTGAGCTGCCCAGGTGAAGTGCAGGATCTGCTCTCTTGAGGGCTGCAGCTGGTGGGTGGCAGAAGCAACTCTCCTGCTCTTATGACCTCAGGGCCACTTCTCCCACCTGCCTCAGGTGTTGAGGGGTGGGGGAAGGGCATCTCTCCCCCACCCATGCCACCATAGATGAGGGACAGGATCAGATCTTTCACACTGGAATTCTCTGGCTGGCTCATCTGTGTCCCTGTCAACAGGGTCAGCTCGCTGTGCTGCCCAGGTGAGGTGCAGGGTCTACTCTCCTGAGTGCTGCAGCTGCTGGGGGGTAGGGGGGAAGGTCAGCTCCCTTGCCCACCACAGGTGGCAGGGTCTAGGGGGTGAGGGCATCTTTCCTTCACTCCCACCATCACACCATAGACAAGGGAGGCAGTACCAGCTATGCCCCTTTCATGCCCTCAGGGCTGGCTTCCCTGTGCCCCTGTCTACAGGGCCAGATCTATTGTGCTGCCCAGGCAAGGGACAGGGCCTGTTCTCCTGAGTGCTGCAGCTGGTGTGGGGTTAACTTCTAACAAGAGTCACTCTCCTTCCTTTGTCTAAACATTTTGGACTTTCTTGAAATGTCTGTCCTGTTTTCCTCAGAGGGCTTAGCTGTACAAGTAATGAGTTTTAGTAGCCTCTGGCACATGTATACTGTTGTAAGTCTCATTACTTGGACCAATAAAGGGGTTATCCTTCAGATATTGGAGGAGAACTTCATGGATGCAGGATACCTAGTGGCAGTCAGAGTTCAGAAGCATGTTACTGGAGCAAGTTATTAGGCTTTAATTATTTATGTTGATTACTGTTTTCAAGTTCCTTCACAGAGAATGATGGTCAATTCAGTTGCAAGTCCTCCAAAATGTTGCAGATTCAGAAACACACAACGTTCAGTCAATTATTTTATATAGTTTAAGATAGACTGTTGTACCATTACTCTGATGTTGGGCTTGAATAATCAGACATTCGTCTTTGTCAGCTTCAGAACTAACTGGAACTATCCACATCTGCTACTACCACAGCCTGGCCTTACCTTACGCCAGCCATTACACTTACATTTTAAGACGGGGAAGCTTTTCAATACACACGTTCTCATTTCTTAATTTTAAGCATTACATTCTTGCCTTGGAATGGCTGTTCCACAAGATAAAGTGTTCAGGGAAAGGGAGAAAATTCTTACTTGACCTTTGTTTTTCATTCACTTATAATAAATTACCTTAATTTTTCTATATTTTGCTTCATCTTTTCTTAAATTAATAGTTTCTAATATTTTGTACTTTTTAATCCATGTTTTATTTTAACCCATATTTCCTCATTCTTTAAAGCCCTTTCAATTCATTTTCTCTACTCATCAGTTAATACATTATTTATGCAATCTGGGTTGCCTCGTGGTACTCCAAGGACACTTTGATTAGCACTACATACAAAGCAATTGTCTTTTTATTTTCTACTTTCCCTAGTTCCTTAGAAAAGATAATCAACTGATAACACATTTTCTACACCTTGTCCTTATCAAACTTGGTCTTTCATGATCTACTCATATTGTTGCTGTTACCGTGATTATCAACCTGTGTTTATTGGATGTTTCTGTCCACATACACTACAAGGTTCAAATTAAATTGTAGGCATTCAGAGGTTAGCATCTCAAGAAAATATGTCTTAGTAGGAAAAACCAGTCACTAGCGTGAAGAGTATGTCTGTAAAATGTCAAAAGAATGGGCATATGAGCAGGGGTGGTACACGGTGTAGGAGAAGATTGTGACGGGAGGAAGAACTCAGGATGAAATTCACATACACATCCATTAACATGGAGGGAGAGCAGAGAACTCCTGCAGGGTGGAAAGTAGTGAAGGGTAGGTAAGATATTCAATTAATGCCACCTGATGGTACTTGAAGGCAGAGGGACTGGACATGAGGCTAACGTTTGGCAAAGTATAATTGAACATAATTAAAATGAAAGATTATTGTTCAAATTTCTTTTCTGGTAATCAAAATGATAAATTGCTTATGTCCATTGGCTTTTGTTGTCTTATCTGTAAAGTAAGGATACTTACTACATCTACCTGCTGAGTTTTCAGTGAGAATTAAAATGCCCAGCAAAATGGCTGCATAAGGTGAGTCTTAGCTAGCTGTGTTAACTATGTTATTTTTGAAAGGAGAAATGATGGATATTTTCTAGCTATTTTTGATGTTTTACTGTCCTTCAAAACAGTAGCCAAGATATACAGAAAAGTGGTTGGTTGTAGGACTGAGGTGGACAGTGTGTAAAATGAGTATATGGTATTTCTATAAACTCAGAAAGTAGCATGAAAAGTTATAGGGGTGCCAAGGAGCTATGGAAGCCAGCTGAAACAATTCCCAAAGGTCAAAGTGAGAGAGAATACTTGTGGTAACATATTAGCTAAAACAGTACTGGATCATAAATCTAAGCATAACACTAACTACCATTAGCCAATACTGGCATATGTAACGGCTGATACATCTATAGAGAGGAATAGGTGAATCTTGTACAATCTCAGATAATTTATAAAGATATCCTGCTTTCAAAAATTTGGTATTAATTCCTAGTTCTGTAAAGGTGTGCTGCACATGGAAATTCCACCCCTAGAGTACAATATAGAAAGAGTAGCGGTAACTTTATGAAAGAAGGCAAACACCACCTATACCATATCAGTGATGTACACATCAATGATGAGTTGTAAGTCATGATAATGGCATGCATTTTTATACAATATGATAACAATTTTATTTCATCTCTGTTGACTCCTTGCAAATGCCTACCACCCTGACATAAACATCAAAAACACACACACAAAGAAAAAACTCATAAAATTTCATTTTGGAATGTTTTACGAAAATGTCTCATCAAAACAGTCAAGGTCATCAAAATCAAATTGGAGAGAATGTCATAGCTAAGAAGAATCTATACAGACATGGTACCTGTATACAATATGGGTTTTAGTGGGTGATCTGGAACACAAAATGTAATCAGGAAGAAACCAAGGAACTCTAAAGAGTATATGAACATTGGTAGTAATTTCTCAGTGTGATATTTTTAATTGTGATGAGCGTCTTGTGCCAAATACATAGATAACAAGACAGAAAACAACACAAGTATGGGAAAATTCTCTTTGCAATTTTTTCTGTCAGCTATATGCATTCAATGAGTTTTTGAATTTCATGCATTAAGTTTCATTGCCTTTCCCCTAGACTGCATAATAATGTGATCAAATAATCCACTTTGTTGGGGCTATCACACAGTAGGGCTATTTAAACAGGAAAAAAAACCCATAAAATACAACAAACTTCAGTGGTTTTTGTCTGCACTCTGTCACTAGCTATATTCTTTCCTATTACAAATCAGTATGTAGCTTATGCTGTTAATTATAATAGAAATTACATAAAAAATAAAATCATTGCTTGATGGAATAAATTTGATACTGTTCTATAGCACTGACTAGAAAGTTATTCACTGGCTGTAAACAATGAAGAATGCTAGATGCAATAATGGAATGGTTTCTCATTATCACTGGTATTTGTTTTTGATTTGGCATGATAAGTTTGTAGATACTTTTATCCATATTTGTAAATGGACTCAGTGGAAATTGGCCTAATTATTGCTTGTCCAAATATCAAAAGAATCATAATATTTTTTATCAAGCTAAACAGCATTGCAATGTTAATTATTATCTAATTTCTTCAAATTGAAAACAATCGACCAGAGTGGTATTTCTTCTTTCTCTAAATATATAGAAATATTGCTCCTGACTAACCAAGTGTCCATTTTCATTTAAATTTACAAGGTTCTTTCTGTGAAACCAGAGGAAACTTGGACCTGAGCTGAATATGCTGAAGCTGCAAATGCAAGAAAATGTATGATATTGACTCTTAATAAGATAAAGGGTTGGTGGAGAAAAGCATCTTCTATCTTTAAAGCAACTGTGAAAATTCCAATAGGCATATTCACAGGCACAAGAGTGTTTGCAGACTGAGACTGTGATTTGAAAGGACAATATTTCTTTACTGATGTTAGTTCAGCAACTTCAGCGCTTTAAAAAAAACGGCTCCAAGGAAAGGGGGGAAATGCTTTGACAAGAGGAATAAAAAGCCACATTAGGCAGCAGTGAAATATATCATCAGGAAAGGCCATACACAGAGGCTGGAGGAGAAGAAAGTGAACTATGTGGTGAGATATAATAGTTACAGCATCTATAGGATGGAACTGCAAGTGTGATCCACCATGCTAATTCTGCCTCCAAATCTTCTCAGGCAGATTGTGTCTCCTAGTGCCCATTATCTGTGGTCTTCACTCTCACTCTGCTTTTCAGGTTACAAGGAACCAACCAGGAGCAGACCACTAACATGGCCACTCTCTAACAACTGGGATTCTTGTCTTATAACAGGCTTGAGTTAAGGGCTTTCTTCCACTAGACCTTTTACAAAAGATTTTTATCTTTCAGAAGATAAGTGTTACATAACACTTTATATGGAACCCAAATAAAAGTCTAAATAGGTGCACCAAACACATTCTACAACTGCAATAAAGTATTAAACTTATATAAGGTAGCACCATCCTCCTTTGTTGTTAGGCTAGAAAAAAATAGAGGCCACGGATTTGAGATAGAGCAGGTAGGGGTCTAGCTGCATTTGGAGGGAGGAAAGGGAAGGGAGAAATGATGTAATTATGCTATCATCTCAAAAATAAAATTTAAAAATTGTTGAAAAAAATCCCTCGTCTTCCATGAGGTCTAAGTTCCAATCCATGGAAATCAGGAGTTCCAAGGAAGGCCAGAGCAGTGAAGAATGGATCTGGAGGTATTGGCCATACTTCATTTCCTCAGGGTGAACGTCACATACACAGTTATGCTGACAGGTACCTAGGCATGCACTCCCATACATGAGTCTCACCCAACCAGTCATAGACACACAACTAGACCAGCACACATGTTGCACAGATGTGACACACACAGGCAGGTTGGTGAAGTTGGAGGCTAAGACCTCTGACCTCATGGCCATTTTCATATAGAATCACATCACAGTACCATTATGGTAAAAATAGTTATATGACAGATTCTATTGCTTTTGCTTTGTGGTTCCTCAGGTTTCCTGTGAGTTATCTTGTTCTGACTCACACCCACCCCCATGGATGTGTCATCATGTTTTAATGGATTCATGCCAGCTGTTCCTGCCAATGCCATGTTGTGCCCTTGTCAACTGGCCATGTGGCCTTTGTTCTCAACATTTACTCTTTACTTGAAATTCTTTGGGAATTCTGCAATTGTTATGTTTCTATTTATTTTTTGAAAATCATTTAAAGAGATACAGATAGAAAGAGTTTAAGAAAGGCATCCTTATATAAAATTATTTTGTAAATTTACTACTGGTCTAATAAATGATTAGAATAATGATCCTATCTTTCTCAATTAAAGTTTTCCTTCTGTAATGAGGCACATATTTGAGGGATAAATTGCTTAAATTTTTTCTTCATTTTATACTTCACAAATATGTATTAGAATATTCTGTTTCTTACAGTTTCACTAGAGAAAAAACATAGGTTCCTGTATCTGTTTCCTCTATTCTCCTTTGTTTTTCTTGACTTCATGGTTTAATTAAAAATTTTATTTATTTTTTAAAGTTTTTATTACATTTTTATTGCATTTGAGTATATGTAGTGGATCTGTGTACATGTATATGCACATGCTTGCGTGCGTGTGTGCGTGTGTGTGTGTGTGTGTGTGTGTGTGTGTGTGTGTGTGTACATGCACTATGGAATATATTTGGAAATTTATAGGACAATGCAGGAGTTTGGTCTCTTCTATCACATTGCAGCCCAGAAATCAAACTCATGTTGTCAGTCTTGGAGGCTCTTACCTGCATCTTGCTGGACATTTCTTGATTTCCTCCAAGAAATCTTTAGCTGTTGAATTAATTTTTCCTTTGATAAATTAGAACTTTGTTTAAAGCAGAAAAATATCTTAGCATGGAAGAGTGAGTACTAAGCACCTCCCCCAACTTGGGAGCTATTGGCAATAAATGGATGTTGGGAGAACGAGTCAGTTTTCTTCAAGGGCATGGCTCTGTCAGGTCCATCAGTGGTAGGTCACATGTTCAAGGGTATGTCTGGAGCAAACCTGAACTGAATAGGTATAAAAGCAGAAATAAAATAAAAGCAGAGAGTTGGGTCTGGGAGGAGTTGGTAAAGAGTGGCTGTGATCAAAATATCTTGTACAAAATTCTTAAAGAATTAATAAGGAAAACATTAAAATAAAAGTAGGAATTTGTTGTCAGACCACTCAAGATTGAAACTAGTCTTGTTCCTTACATCTCTCATTTAATGACACAATTATCACTATTTTATTTTATAATTACTGTGTGCACAGGAACTAATGTCTCTTCTTCAGAAAAAAATTTGTAATAGCAGAAATTATATGAATATACCCAACCCCAAAGGGGAGCATTGGGGGATGGCCACTGTAAAATAAGACTACTCTAAATTCCTATAACGTGGCAACTAGTGCTATGAGATGTAGTTAGAGTTTTCCTGCCTGGCCCACAGTCAGGACAAATCTCTCTTACCCGCCAGTCCCACAGTCGCTCAGACCCAACCAAGAAAGCACACAGAAACTCACATTGTTTAGAAACTGTATGGCCGTGGCAGGCTGCTTGTTATCTACTTCTTCTATCTTAAATTAACCCATTTCTGTTAGTCTATACTTTGCCACATGGCTTGTGGCTTACCAGTGTCTTTACATGTTGCTTTTCATGGCGGCGGCTGGCGGTGTCTCTCCCCAGCCTTCTACTTCCCAGAATTCTCTTTTCTCTTGTCCTGCCTATACTTCCTGCCTGGCCACTGGCCAATCAGAACTTTATTTACAAAGAGCGATATCCACAGCAATGAGAGAATGAGGTATTCTGGATTCAGCAAAGATGGCATCATGAGCCTGGGAATGACTCTTTTTTTCTCATGATAAAGAACCATTTGTGCCAGCAAAATCAATGATTTTTCAGAAACTAGTAGTTTATTTGTCAGTAATAAAGTCAGATCATGGGGGTAAAGGTGCTGATTTAAGAGAGAAAATGGCAGAAACAGCCATGATAAATGACCACTACAAATAACAACTTTCCCTGTTTATTCTAAGCCCCAATTAGTCAACATGTCAATCAAAACAAAATGAGAATGTCAATCAACACTTATAATGACTTACAGTTTGTTTTCTATGACACTGTTTTTATTGCCTTAGGATTTAATATTCAAAGACTTCATAATAATCAAATGTAAACATTTATAAATACTACAATGCACACAGGTATGGGAAAGATATAAATTTTATAGATATCATATGAATTTATGTATGTATGAAAGCATCTTAACAAACAATTGCTCCCATGTCTAAAGCTCACCTTATGAAAAGCAATAAGCAATCCCTGAAAAGATGACCAGCAAACTGAGAACTTTAGTGAAAAAGGCTGATTCTCACATTTCAGAAGTCTCAGACATCAATCTTCTCACATGTTTATGTGTAAGGGTATTTATACAAGTCAACATCATTTTTATCATCCATACTTGACTATTAGGGATGTCTTATTAATTGAATTTAAATAAAACTGAAGAGTCAAACAATTCATAACTTAAAAAATACCTGGGTATTTCTTAATAACCTAAAACTTCCCTTTTCTTTTCATATTAAGTGATTCTCTAAGGCCCACTGTGAAGGACAGAGAAGGTGGCTTCCCTTTGAGTTTTTGTTTGTTGAGTTTTGGTGCATATGACTTGATAAAAATCCGTGGTTTCTTCTGAATCCCTGATACTGTCACTTTAAACATTATTATTATTTTTTGTTTCACACTAAATGCTTGTGAGCAATGATACAGTGCTTTAATTCCTACACAACCCTACCTTGGGAAGCAGAATGACTCACAAACAAATGAGTTCCACCATTTGTGTGGGATATGAAATGAACAGTGACTCACTTTAATAAAATTCCCCAACATAAACAAAGCTAGAAACTTGAGAGTCAGAGAACAAAATTCCAGATCATTTTGTAAGTATCTGAAGTCTGTGTTTTATTTCTCAAATTACTTTAACTCCGCTCAGCCCCCCATTTAACTTGTGATCCTTGCTTCCAGGATGCATTTGCACAGCAGTAGAAGAACAAAAAGAACTAGCAGAAGAAACTCCCTCAGTCACTTTAATTTAAACACAGATCTTTAAAGTCCCAAGCAGGTGTTTTGTATGATTCATTTTCTAAAGTTTTCTCTTGTAATAATAACATTTATTGACCACATCATGTGCACTAACTAATGTGAGGAATATTTCACCTCCCTTATAAATGACATTAGCAGTTTTTCTTCAAGGGACCTTGTAATATAATATTTTATTTACTCTTTGAAGATTTCATAATACATGATTCAAATATACATATGGTTTTATCATATTTACCTTTCACTCCTCCCACTAAATTCTCCTGTGTCTACTTTCATCTCCCTGACTCCTTCCAACTTCATGTCATCGCTTTTTATTTAATATAACCTACTGATTCCAAATTGTGCTAACCGTATATACATGGGTATAGGAGTCAACCTACCAAAGATCACATTCTTAAAACCTACAACCATCAACTTTCAGTAACTTCTCAGCTAAGGCTGAAGGAGCCAGAGTCCCTCCCATCCAAGATAGAATGTTGACAGCCTTGATCATGTGCTGTTTTTTTGTAGGCAACTGCTGCTGTTATGAAAACCAGTTAATTGGTTCTGTCATGTCTAGAAGACACAGGTAATCTAGATATGCCATGTTTTATAAATATTTATTAGTACTTTTAGAATTTTATGCTGTGCATTGATCGAATTCACCCAGCTGCCATCTCTTCCCAGATCTATTGTTCCCTTCCATCCACCTAATGTTGTGTACTTTTTTCCCCATCAAGACAAATTTGTGCTACCAAATATTCTTAGATATATGGCCTTCCACTAGAGTGTGGTTGACTTACTAGGGACTAGAATGTTAGAGAAACTAGTATCAGAGAAGTAGCCAATTCTTTTCTGATTAAGTCCTGGTATGCAAATGAAACCTATACTTGGTATTATTATTGGTCCAAGAACCACTAGCTATACATGTCATAGGCTATAGTGTTAAACGGACTTCTAGTTACTTATCACTATACCTATAGATTAATGCTTTTCTCTGTCCTCATTAGAGAACCTTCTATTTGCAATTGATGGTTATATACACAGAGACCTACCTCTAACAAGGAATGCAAACTAAGAGACTGTAGATTTCTCAGCCCTAAATTAGAAGGACATGTTGCACTTTCTCCTCCAAAAATGCAAGGATCATTGTTAGAGAAAGGTATTAAGAGTTTAAGAGCCAGATGTGATGGTGATTACAATCAAACAGTGTCCTTCTATACATGGGAAAGCTGCACACAGGAATTTACAAGGGTTGTTACCATGCACGGGACCTGTGCAAGCCTAAGCTATAAAGCATAGAGAAGGGAATTGAGCATAAAATCCCACTCCCAAAAGTGTAGATAATGACAAGTATTAGCTGCTGGGAGAGGGAGAGACAGTTTTCTTCAATACTTCAGTTTTACCAATAAGAAAACTTCAGTTACAAGACTCAGCAAATTGCTATTAATATATGTCTGTCTCATTGCAAATTCCATGCATTTCCTATGTTCTGACAATAGCTACTTAGTCCCATTCACATACGAAGGCATCTATTCTATTCTTGAGCATGCCCTTCAGCAAACAGGCAGACAGTGCCTCTCCAAGTACCAATTAAATGCATCCATTTAGCTTGTCAGCAGTTCACTTGGAATTGTTGTTTCTCTTGTTGGTTCATTATGAAGCAATTAGGTCTTTGGCAAATGACAGAGATAAAGATGACTGAATTGACTCCTATGTACCGCTTTGCCAGTATTCCACCTTTGAGATCTTGCTCATCTACTACTGAGATCATATTGAAATATGAGAAAAGTTAGATCCTCCTATTTCAGAGTCTTAACATTTTAAAGTCATTTTATTTAGCAAATAATATTCATATTATTTTTATTAATTAAAATAATTTTTTCTGGAAAAGTACTTTATAAAATGTTTAAGAGAATGGCTCTCAATACAAGATAGGTCATTGTTTAAAATCCTCTGATATTAAAATAGGCCTGATGAAAGTCTTAGTGACATGAACTCTGGGGTAGTCTTGTTTAGATAACTGTCTTATTTCCAGTTTTCACATGTACAAGTTACAGTCTGTAGAGAAAGCTAAGCTTAAATCACCAGCTGATTTTGTGCCAGCAGGTGGAGTCTTCTTATTCAGGTCACATACAAAAAATTCACAGTTAACACTAGCCTTACAGAGACATCCCAACCCTTGAAAGATTATGTCATTACTGAGAAAAACAGTAAAGAGAGGGAAGCTCCTCTGTGAGGGTGATTCATAGAAGAGGCAGCCTGGCAAAGAGCACACTTCTCATCATCGGAATATATATCAAAGGAGGAAGTGAGCTGCCACAAAGTGAGGCCAGCCCGAGAAAGGGGTTTGAAGGGAATCCAGTTTAGGAAAGCTTCTGCCAAAGAGCATCACAATGTACTCTTGACTGCTTTGGCTCTAGAGTGAAAACAACATGGCAGTTGGAATGTGCCTAAGGGACTTTTATCCACAAAACCTGCAACCATAGCTAACAAACTTAAAAATCAGCTTTTATAGGATAAAACCTAACACACATGATGGGTAAATAGAAGAGTAAGACATAGTAATGGAGATGGCCAATCTCTTGGTATTTGATTTTACCAATTAATTTTGCAGCTATTTATGGTCTTGGTGGTTATAAATTTTTAGCACTTTATTAGCTACAGACGTACACTCAGGAAATGATACAGGCAACCGTTTTATAGATATTCCTTTTCTGGCATATCTTAAATTCTCAAATTTTTGTCTTCTTTGGGTACACCCAATGAACAGACATGTTAGAATGTAAAGCTGAAGTTTTAAAGAGAAAGATATAGCCTGGATTTCTTTTATTAATTTATTTATTTTCAACTTGGCTCACAATTCCAAGTTTCTTACCAAGGCACTGTATCATTGCAACAAGAAATTAAGCTGAAATAGGATGTATGTTCGGTTGTCTTTTTCTTGGCTCACTCTTTTTTTCCTCTGCCTTGAGCTGTAGAGGTAAGACCAGGAGCCAGGGCCTTGAACCTTCCTGAGTACTGACAAACTCATTTACGTTGTCACATAGAACACTGAGAAATTAGTGGTGTTTACTTTAAACCTGGATCTGAGACTTAATTCCTTAAGCCATCATATAAACTCTATAACCATTGTCCTTGTATAGGCATAGAGGTAAAGCATATAAGAGATTAAAACTCTCTTAGTGTCCATCCTGAGGACTGATGCAGCTTTGGCCTAGCCATATCAGCATTCAGTGCCTGTCTTTGGCATCTAACCTGGCCCCAACTCAGGGCAGTTTGAAAGAATCCTTTGTGAAATTCCTCTATTACCATTTTGGAGACAACTTTGAAAAGGTATTCAGCTGGTCAAAGTAATCTTGCTGTTTTTTTGTTTGTTTGTTTATTTTTCTGCTTGGCTCCTAAAGAGAAATAGCTTCTCTTTCTGTCCTTGTTGCATTAAATTTGGACTTAATGTGGATTTTAGTCAAGAAAAATCAATAATCTTTTATCAGTTGTCACTGATGCTTCTCCAGCATCACTAACAGTAATGGATATTTTGTCTCTTGCCCAGGACAGGAGAATTTCCCAACGCTCCTCCTACAAGTTAAGGATATGGTCTCTAATTCTTCTTAGAACATGAGATTAAAATAGGTTAATGTCTGTTTGTCGTACTTAGGGTTACTATTGCTCTGATGAAATAAAATGGTCAAAAGCAACTTGGGGAGGAGTTTATCTGGCTTATGCTTCTTTATCACTCTTCATCACTGGAGGAAATCAGGATGGGTACTCAAGGAGGGCAGGGCCCTGGAAACAAGAGCTGATGCAGAGGCCATTGAGGAGTGTTGCTTACTGCTTTGTTCCTCATGGCTTGCTCAGCCTGCTGTCTTATAGAACCTAGAGCCACCAGCCCAGGAATGCCCGCACCCATAATAGCCTGGTCCTTACCACATCAATCACTAACTAGAAAAATTCCCTATAGGCTTACCTGCAGCTCAGTCTTAAGGAGGTGTTTTCTCAGGTGAGAATCCTCCCTCTTAGGTGACTATAACCTATGCCAAGTCGACATAAAACTAGCCAGAATACCTTTAACCATAGTTATAAAAGAAGATTCAAGGTACAGGCTAGACAATATGCTCCTATATATCCATGACAGAGTCCTGAGTACTCATCCTTTTCCTGTTTCCTGGCACTTTTATGACCCTTGATAAAGGCTATGGGGAGAGATTTACAAGAATGTACTCATCTCTTTGTGTCTGTCACCTCAATTTTTTTTCTACTCGACATCTTGGACCCACTCAGCCTGCTAAAATTTTAGCTGAATCCTTAAATTGCTAAAATGTAGGATATGCATCTTTCTTCTTTTAAGGTGCAAAAAACAGTTAATGTGTAAGTTTATATGATTTTCTTTAATTTTTTAAAAATTTTCTTTAGAAAAAGTCTCACTGTGTTGCCCAGCCTGGTCTCAAACTTCAGAGCATCCTGTACAAACCTAAGTGCTGGGATGATAAGAATATGCCATCATGCCAGGTAAGTTTGAATGCTGTTAAGATTTTTTAAAAAATGATTGGTAGGTTGAAAATGACTTTCTGTTTGTTTCCATTTATCCATTTTCAGTTTTACTTCCAGCAGTGTATCTCAGATCATTTTTCCAAAAACAGGATGGAAAATATTTGCTGTTTGTTTTCCAACACAGAGGGCGGTAAATGCTGTGTCATGGAAACAACCTTTTGCAAATGCAAAGATTGGCTGATGTGCCATTCTTTGCAGATTCAAAGCACTCAGATTCAGTTAGACATGATTTTTGCTTTCAGAAAGAAAAATGTCATCACATTTAACACTATAGATTTAGAATAGGTTGGCCTATTAATGTACTTATCAACAATTCTCTGTTGAATATCGTAGGCATGCAGTTCTATGTTTTTATGTGTTGTGATGTAGGAACATGTTTTGTTTTGTTTTGTTTTTTCATACAGATGGAGCATCTATGCCTGCTCACTGCATGTCATGAGGCTGCTAGTGTCTTTGAGTGAGATCTTGTTCCTTTTATAAGAATGCACTTAAATCCTACCACCAGAAGAGTGAGAACAGTGAGTATGTTGTGGAAGGACAGATTTTACCCAGAATATAAAATATTTGAGCTCTGAATGTAAGATAAATTGAAAACCCTAGCAAATGTGTTAGGACATTTGTTTCAGAGTGGAGAGGGAGGATGTAGTGAGGGAGGAAAAAAAGTTGGAGAGAGAAGATTAGAAATTCAAATATAGAGTGATGATGCTACCCCTGATAGCCATGCAAAAACCCCAGTGCCAGGCATGAGTTTACCATGATAATGTAGGTTATTGATACTGGTTGCCTTCTAGAACTTGAAGGTAAGACCCTATTGTTGGTGACACCATAGACACACAGGACATGGAGGAATTGAGCTGGAATTGACTTGGAGGCCTTTTCCTTGAGTACTAGCTCTCATAGTATCCAAAGGTGTAAGCCTATGTAAGGGAGATGAGCATTTGATGGTTCTAGCTAGATGTAAAGCCTATCAACCACAAAAATGACTTTATTGGTGAGAAATCTCCAATATAATGGTTCTTTTATCTTGGAGTAAGCAATAGCTGTCTGTTTGGACTTAAGGCGTTCTTTGTTGGAGGAAATTCACATCTGGTCCTGTAAGCCTATGTAGTTATCCACAACTGGGGAAGTCAGAGGAGAACCTATTACTACCATTTTCCTAAAGCAATATAATTTCTAACTGTATTCTAAATACTCTCTTTACAACCTCAGATAAGTGCAGCTCTTATTAAAGAAGCTTTGATTAAAAAATCAGTGGAGACTATTACAGAGATCCAGGACTACCCAAAATGAAGAGAATAAGGAACAGCCAACCCCAACTGACACATCTGAAATGCAATTCCTATACCCAAGGCTCAGGGAAAAGGAAAAAAGAAAGGAAGGAAGCCTGTGAGATCCAGGGGACTCATATGCCTGTTGCTAGGCAGTGTTCCCTAGGTAAGATGGGGAAATGCATCCATGAAAGATAAGCAACATGGTTCCCTGAACAAGATCAGCACAGCAACAGCAGCTGCCATACTAACAGTGACGGGGGTGCGGTGGGGTGGTAAATTACACATCTCCCACTCCTAAATGAAAAACTGTAACACACCTCATAACAAAGACCCAGGTAGATCAATGGCTGCTGAGAAGAGCACTAGTTTTCTCCAAGTTCGAGCTCCCACACAGGAAGCCCTGTCCCAAGTGGTTAGTGCCACACACATGTACATATGCATAAGATAAAAGAAAATAATGTGGCAAATCAGTGTCAGGTAATGGAAAGGCCGTCTTCCTTGAACAGTTGCTGAGGAGACTGATGTATAGAGGCCACTGCTCATCTGCTGGCAATGTTGTAATGCAGCAATGGGATTTCTGAAAATAACTAGTTTCTAAGAGACTGGAACATGAACCTTACAGTCCAAGCTAATATTATATCTGGATGTCCCTTAAGACTGGTATGCTACTGTGTACTAAAACTGTTTGTTTAAGCACCTTTTAGGAGAACAATGTAACAACAAATCCTACTTACATTGGATTTTCTGTATAATCAACTCTACAACCTAAGCTAATGCATAGCTACAATCTTATGTACTTTTCCATGCCTCTGACTCAAAGGAATCCATGTGTATCATTTGCTGAAAGCTGAAAATATGAAAGTTGAAAGGGGCTTCCTAAAATCTGCTATAAAGGTCAGAAGCAACCATTTATGACAATTGGTTGATAAACAGTGAGGTCTGTCATCTGGGTCAGTTCGAACTGGTGATTTAATCCCTTGTAAAATTCTGTTAGAGATATCTGTAAAGAATCCCACTCCTTTCTATGTGATGCTTTCTATGCTGTTCAATAAATCCAGAGTTAATCCCTTTGTTAGGGACAGACATAAACAACTCATACAACAGATAAACAGAGAGCTCATCCAACAGCTCACACCACACATATAGATTCACAAGACAGCCTTCACACAGGCACAGATTTAGACTCACACAACAGCCTACAATATGGAAGACACAGTAAGTAAGAAGTAGAGATTTCAAATCTGGACTGGCTGGTGGTTAAAAACTTCTAAGGGGAAGTACTATCTATTTTCTTAATTTGACACTGATGCATTTTTGGATAGTGCTAACAGACTTCGTACTAGACAGATAAGCCAACCCTCTAAGACAGTTCACACAACAGACACCACTCATACACAGACACACAGACAAAACCAGACACACACAGAGACAGGCACAGACACAGGAACAAACAAATTCACAGGTCAGCCTTCAGTCAGGCATGGATTCAGAATCGCACAACAGACAGGCAGAGGGCAGACGACAAACAGAGCACAAATTCAAAATTTGCTGTTGGCTAAATGACTCCATGGATAAGCACTTTTATTTTTATTTTTATTTTTTTCTTTTTCATTTTTATTATATTTGTGTTTTAATTTTACACATCAGCCTTGGGTTCGGGTTATTTTTAAATGTTACATCAGGGAGTTACTGTTGTCAGAGTTAATCACTAAGATGCATGATCCTTGCATGGTGAGTTTTCCTTATCATATCTGGCTCCATGTGATTTTCTCACTTCCTACTGGATGATTCTCCCAGCCAAACAGAAGTCTGGATAGTTAAAGGCTTGTCAAATTACTGTTGAAAACTCACCACATCCCATATTCTTTTAAGAATCCAATAACTCAAGTAGTTTGATACAAATTCTAGTCACTTTAAGGGATGCCATTAACTGTTTTGAAGCAACTCATTGTGTCTTAACTTCTTTTATGTTATTCTAAAATATGTCCCCAGAAAAGCAACAGAGAGGAGGAAAGGATTTATTTGGCACATATGGAGATTGAGATAGGTGGTTGTAATACATCTACAGACTTTTTTTCAAAGATTTATTTATTTACCATGTATACAGAAGAGGGTGTCAGATCTCATTATAGATGGTTGTGAGCCACCATGTGGTTCCTGGGAATTGAACTCAAGACCCCTGGAAGAGCAGTCAGTGCTCTTAACCTCTGAGCCATCTCTCCAGCCCTTGGGTGAGCTTTTACATATCAATTAACAATCAAGACAATCCCCTATAGACCTACCCACAGGCCTACCTCACCTAGGCAGTTCATTAAGGAAAACTTTCTTCATGATTCTAAATTTTAGTGAGCTGATATTTAATGCATACAAGTAACATTATAACATTATACAGACTGAGTGGGATATATATATATAATCACCTAGCTAGAACATATTTACTCTGAAGGATATAGTATTACCATGGCTTTAATGTTCTCATTTAACCCATAGATACTTACCTAGAAATTTTTAGACACACCCTGAGAATAAAACCATTGGAGTTGCTAGGGCCATGCCTCTGTTTAATGGTGAAGTAATGTCTTTAGTGTTTTTTATCTTTGAATTCCCTCTATAGGCTTGGTCAGAGTAAATGAACTGTAAATATTTAAACAATGTTTAATAAAACAACAACAACAAAAACAAAATACCCAACAATAACAACCACAAAACACCAGGCCTGTAAGAGGCTTCAGCAGGCTGAGTTGGGGATACTAAAAATGACAATGACTGGAGTTCCATCCTCAGAAGCCACATAGTGAAAGGGGTAATCAACTTCTGAATGTTGTTCTCTGACTTGATTTTCACATGCATGTCATGGCACATGCACAATCACATGAGTGTGTGTGTACGTGCGTGCGTGCACACACACACACACACACACATACACACACACACACACACAAATCTCATCTAAACCATTATTTTATAATTAGAGTGACTCCAGGAAAAACTAAAAGCTTGTGATTAATAACAAGCATATTTTATTACATTGACAACTTGTAGTCATTATCTTCCTCTTTTAGCTTTGTTTGTATTAGTTGTTGTTGTTTATTTGTTTCAGAACTCCTTGGCATGGTGTCATAGCTGGAAACAATAACCCAGACTATGAATGAGCTCCTCATGTAACAAAAGTTCTGAAATTTTTCTAAGTTGCTGAAATTGAGTTGATATTTCTGGTTGCTAATAGCAAACTACTCAGATTTTAGATACTCTAAGAGGAAAGTACTAGAATATTTCCCCCCCTTTTTTTAGTTAGTGTTTGACTTTCACTCATAATTGATTGCTACCAACTTTCCTTGAGCAACAGAAGAATGAAAAATAAAAAAAATGGCTCACACAAAGAAAATGGCCACACTTAAATATTTCAGCAATGACAGAAAGCTTTGGGACATAAGCTGACTTCTATGGACTGATCTATAGGGAGGCCCCTTCCTCTCTCCTTATTGCCCCCCTGGGGAAATATTTTCCTCCCACTTCCACACAGATGCATTTGTTTTGTATATTGACTCATGCCTTATACTGATCCTCACCAAATGACTCTTCTCTGCTCTTGGATTTTCATTTTTTGTTATTTCTAGCCATTTCTATTCTCTGACCACATACCTCTCCCATATCTTTAATTATTTACATGATTACTTTTAAAACCATAACTTCAGGTGTTATTTATCTCCAATCTTCAGAACCCAAAATGCATTTTCACCTATCTGGTTGTAGATGACAAAATAAAATCATTTCTTGGCCTGATGCATTCTCTCTTATGTTAGTAATGTTACCGTCACCTTGTCTGCTTCAGAGTGCCAAGGTATCTCTGGGTTATTGGTTCTACATACTAACATGGATGGAGAGCTGCTTGTTTAGTTTCAGAACTGTCCTCAGGATCCTGCTCATCATTTATCAGCTATGGATCGAAACATTTCCTGACTAGTAGCTGTAGGTATAAGCCAATTAAGAATCAGAAGAAAGCCGGGTGTTGGTGGCACACGCCTTTAATCCCAGCACTCAGGAGGCAGAGGCAGGCGGATCTTTGTGAGTTTGAGGCCAGCCTGGGCTATGGAGTGAGTTCCAGGAAAGGCACAAAGCTACACAGAGAAATCCTGTCTTGATAAACTATATATAAAAAAAAGCAGAAGGAAAAGTAGCTTTAAAAATTAAGTGTTGCCCCTTTCTGAATGGAGATGGAGGGTAAGTGGATGGCGAGGGGGGTAGATGGGAGTCAAGGGAGGGAAAAGGAGGAGGGGGGGAGAACTGTGATTGGTATGTAAAAAATGAAAAAAATGTTAATTAAATAAAATAAATAAGTGTTTCAACCATCATATTGTTTGTGTTTCAAAAAATGGAGATTCACATATGTAAAATACACTAAGATCATATCATTAAGTTCTAAATCTTTCTGCGTATCTATGGACAGACCAGGCCAAGCTTCTAGACTGAACACTGCCATCTCTGCCAAATGAAACCACAGCAAGTGAACTTCTTTCAAAGCCATGAAAGAGCTGGAAAATTCATGCAGTAGTTATCAAAGTCCCAGAAACCATACATCTAACTTGTACATACAATCCTTTGATTAAGCAAGGCACTTCATTTATTTCCCCAAGCTTGTGTCCCTGAGTCTACAGTAGCCATCTAAACCTGGACTTCATGGGTTAATAAATCGTGTAATCTGAGAGCACAGCAGAGGACACACAAGTGTTTTATGTGCAGTAATAACTGAAGCATATTTTGGACACAAGTAGATTTACTCTAATTACTAATCTTCTAACATAGAATTAAATATGTCTTGGGGAAGAGAAAAAGGAACAGTGGCATCTGGGAGAATGTTGGTGTCCTGAGGAGTAAACAAAGTTCCCCCTGCTTACTGTGAATGTACTCTTTGCAAGCCAGCTCACGCATGAGTAAAGCCAGACCTGTGAGTGATCTAATCTCAGAACAATGATCCCCGAGCCTTAGATGCAGGAGCTATATTGTAGATGTATTAGTTGAGACCTGGCTCCTGAGATCTGAATTTTCGACAGTTATGGTTTGGGTTAATGGTCTTAGTCTGTTCCAGTGAGAAGTTTCCTTTATAAGGGATGAGAACTGCATTTATCTATAGGAATAATAGTAAATATTTAGAATGTAGTTAGTGACTGGGCTGGTTTAGTAAAGTGGTGATTGTAGGTTCACCATTAAGATTCATGACTTTAGCATTCCTGGGTAGTTGGCTAGGTTTCTAGTACTAGGCATAATTTCCCTCTTCTTGAGTTGGCCTTTAATTTCAATTAGAGAGCTCTTGGTTACTACCAAGGTATTTGTGTGACTACTGCACAGTTAACAGTTATCCTGACAGGCTTGTCATTGTTGTGATTCATAGACACCACAGCTGGGTACAATTATTGTTTGCCTCCTTCCTTTTGAGTCTTGCCTTGGTGCCTTATAGTACCATAAAAGCTAGTCTTCATGGAGGACCATTCATGTCAGATCGAACTCAGGTTCTCTGGGTCCTGTATCTGAAGTGCATGGTGTCTTCAGCAATAAGGACTTACCTCCCATCTCTGGGGGAGAGGGCAACCAAGAACAACAGCCATAGACCGTTATGTTTTAGGAGTCTATTGGGCACCCTTGGCCAACCACTCAAAAGAGGTGCTTTTTATGTTTTGTGCTGGGGTTTCTATTAGATAATCTATGGCTCTGTGTCAAATAAAATGAGGTCATGAATTTGAAAGAAAGCAAGGGGTATGAGTATACAAGAGATATTGAAGGGAGGAAAGAAAAGGGAAAATTATGTAATTATATTATAATCTCAAAAAAATAAATATAAAGACCATATATGGGTAGTTGTCTGTGCTTCATCCCTTAAGCACTGCTCCTAGTAGGTAGGAGATAACTGACAGGTACCTGCCCCTGCCTGGGGCGTGGCCGAGACAGAGACCCCCTAAGACCTCAGATGTGTAATGCTCGCTCTCTCTTGGCTACCTTGTGATTCTGGATGCTGGATCTTGATGCTGGACTGCAGACCAAGTTAGAGATCTCCAGGGAACCATGTTAGATGACACCTCACCTCTCCTAGATCCCTTAACTGACTCCAAAATATCTTTTGACTATCAGACAAACTACCTGGAATTGCCTCATTAATTTCCACAATAAGAACAAGCTCCAAAGTCACTCAAACAAACCAACAAACCAACAAACAAACAAACAAACCAAAACCCAAGCAAACATCCGTGCAGAGAAGAGGGCTAAACCTCAGTTTAAGAATACTTTTCTATTATGTCTGTGACTTGAGTAAGACCCACAGCACACTAGCAACAAGAAGAAATAACCCAATTCATTAAAGGTTTTCTTCTTCTTCTTCAGTAAATACTTAGCACCTGTCCCCAAAATACTGACAGAAGGCATACTGAAACTGCTGATGTCTAGTTTCAGGACCCTTGAATGATAATTGCATGAATGTGTGTGTTTCCTTGAACTTGCTTCAAAAAATTTAGTTAGTACAGTCTTTCACAAAATTTTTTAAAAGAATTTTACATTCAGAGAGATTGTCAATGACATTAAGCAAAAGTTTCTATTCCAGGTCCAGTGTGAGATACTTCTTTCCCCATAACCACAACTTATAAATATTGTAAATGAGGAGAAAGACTTTTATTGTTGGGGATGCCAAGATGAAATCTATGAAACATTGGAAGCCGATATTTTATCTTTATTATAATTAATAACATGGATGTGGAAAATCACAGACTCAACACAATGTCACATTGCAGGGCTTACCTCAGACAAACTTCTGCCCTGGATATTGGTACATGTCACTGCTGCTTCAGCAACCAAAGCTTTAGTAACCATCTTTGTAATTTCTAATTCTAAAGTAATTTCTTGTCTTGAAGTCATAAAGTGTATTACATCCAGTCAATGAGACTCCAAGGAAGAGAAGGCATATGGATTCCATTTCCTCAGTTGGCTATCTTTGTTTTAATGTTTTCTGTTTCTTGAGTTTTGGGTTTTATATAAAATTCAAGTGACCTATAAATTCCTAGACTATCACTATATAAGCAAATAGGGTCATTGGCTATAGTATAAATTAGAGCTTTCTAGGGTATTAAGTCCTCACCAGGGAAGCTGATGCAACATGGGTCTCTTCCCACTCTGTCCCTAAATTCTACTGTAAGTTTGATGTTAGTGTTTTTCAGAGGTGCTGGATAATCATCTCTCCAAGCTCTGGTAGCTTGTGCCTTCAGCTCCATAACTATTATTATTACTATTATATATTTAAGTAAATGCAAAACCACTTAAAGAACCTATACCATGACCCATTCTGTTCATGTAAATGTGCTTTCTTTACCTTATTTCAGTGTTCATCTTCAGCACAGCAAGAATATGCTGGGTTAAATGTTAGAAGCAGAATGTTGCCTTTTAACTAAATCTTTGCTACATTGTTTCCTAAGCTATGATCTCTTTAATTGTGTCCAAAGTGTTTGCTCTAGGATTTTTATTTTTCTTTCCCTTCCATGATCACATTCCTTTATGCCAGCGGTTCTCAACCTTCCTAATTCTGTAACCCTTTAATACAGTTCCTCATGTTGTGGTGACCCCCAACCAGAAAATTATTTTGTTGCTAATTTCATAACTGTAACTTTGCTACTGTTATGAATCGTAGTGTAAATATCTGATAGGCAACCCCTGTGAAAGGGTCGTTTGACCCCCAAAGGGGTCACCAACCACAGTTGAGAAGCACATGTCCTATGTCATCAATTATTTACACATTGATTATGTTTAAAACCATAACTTTAAGTACTATTTATTTTAAGCTTCAGTGACTATAGTATTAACTAAACACTTAAACCCAGCTACACTATGTGTACACCTATATTCTACCTCCTATTTTCCTTTTGAAATATTAGGACATAAAAACCATTTCTTTTCCTCAATTTCAAGGAACAAATGTTTCCTGTATATAAATATATACATATTTGTGTGTGTGTATATAAAATATAGGGAGATTATTTTTCTGTCACTATTATCTGTGCTCTTATTTAATCTAGTTAAAATTGCTATTTAATATTCATATCTATAAAGAGTCACAAATCACTATTTACTAATTAGGAGATGTTCATATGAAAGAAGGACATAAAGAGGCCAATATTTTTGATGCCCTGAAATACTTCCATAACCACAGAAATCCCCTAATACCTAGGAGTGGGAACTTCATGGGAACAGCAGCAAAAGACTCACTATTCCCAAAAAGCTTCCTAGTTTGTAGGAGAATCTTCTGGAAATTCTCATTATTTCCTTGTAAGTCCTTGCAGGCAAAATTTCAGACTCATATTTCCTAACCGTATGAGTGTTTGAAGAGAGCTACTATGCACAGGGGAATAAATGTACCATTCAAGGCATTATTAGATGAAATTGTAGTGAAAATGTCCCTCTATGTAGAGGTGCCATATGGGTTTCCCAAAATTAGTGACACACTTACTAAAATTTAATACACTGCCTCTCAATATGAAGATTCTAGGATACTTATCCCAGTCACCCACCTTTCTTGCTCATTTTGTTTTGTTTTAGGCACTCCTTATGTGGCATGGCTGGTTTCAAACTTATAGCAACTCTATGCTTTTGCCTCCAAAGTGCTGAGATTTCATATGTACAGAGAGGCATTTACTGAGAAATAAGAGTTGCTTATGAAGGATGGGCCTGTCCTTGAGTGGGTGGTTATGCTTGACTGAATAATTTTCTTTACAAAAAAGAAATGGAGCATAAAAGAGTTGTGAAACCAGGAGGTTGGAGATGGAAATTAAACAGTGTTTAGAGTAGCTACCAGGGGAAGCTGAAGAGATCACTTCCGTTAATACTCAGTCCTCTGGTGACCAGAAGGTTCAACGGTGCAGCATGCATGGTGTACACAACTACTTACAAAATTTCTGCTGTCTTCTTAGTGATGTTTCTCCAATGATTCTCTTGTTTGAATGGACCAGTTCTGGGTAATATGAAAATGCAATGATCTCTGTGTTTGGCTTGTACAAAGTGAAGATAGACGCTTACACATAGGGACATATTATATGGTGAACAATGGACTGGCAGAAATTTACATTTATCTTTTATTCTTTTACAGCATGAACTTGATATTTCCTAAAGCATGTCTTTATCTTCTACCCAAACAAAAATGTTTGAATACTATCATTATTTTTACAATGTGTATTTGAAAATCCATCCTAAGGTCCACCTCTAACTTTTAAAAACAATGTCAGAGATCCTTTCAGTTGCAATTCAGAGGATTCAGTCTTTTTTTTTTTTTTAAATCAACTTGTCATTCCATAACTCATAACATTGACCTGTGCTGCAAAAATAAAGGTTAAAAATGAAAATTATTTTTGACAAATTTGGAACAGAATTTATTTTACTAAAAAATTATGAGGAAATGATATTTTATTTAAAAAAAATGCTTTGAGTTTCTGGCCATTCGGCAGGCCCTTCGGGAAGGCTCCCCTTTGCCTGCAGTCTCCATACCCTGCCCCCACACCCATTTGCCCGAGACCCCAGCCACTTCCTGAGACTCAGAGACCAGCCCCCAGCTCCCATCCGGCCGGGGACTCACATCTAGACCAAAGAGACCCTCTGGTGGACACTACAACCTCAACGCCTTGCCCACGCACCCATCTGCCAGAGACCCTAGCCACTTCCAGAGACTTAGAGACCAGCATCCAGCATTCCATCCTGCCCCAGAATTCCCATCTGGACTAGAGAGCCCCCAGCTACCATCCACCCGGGAACTCCCATCTGGACCAGAGCTTCCATCCTGTCCCAGAACTCCCATCTGGACAAGAGGAGCTCCCACCTGGACAAGATAAGGAGACTCCAGGGACTTCCTAAGACTCAGAGTCCAGCAACCCAAGGTCCTATCCGGCCAGCACTCTCATCTGGACCAGAGCTTCCATCCAGCCCAGAGCTTCCATATGGACTAGAGAGAAGCTCCCTAAATATGCCAGCTCTGGACCAAGTACACTGATAAGACCAAGAATGAATCCATGAGGAGATGGGCAGACGTCAAGGCAGAAGTACATACAACAAAATAAAGAGCAATACAGCATCACCAGAACCTAGCCCTTCTCCAACAGCTAGACCTGAACATCACAGAATGGAAGAAGCAGAAGAAAACAACCCTATAAGTAACATCATAAAGAGGGTAGAGCCTTATATAGAAGAAATCAAAAATAAAGTGGAGGAAGAGACAAACAAAAAAATGGGAAGAATTCTATAAAAAACTAGAGGAAAGGAAAATTAAAGCAGAAGAAAACAATAAGTCCTGGAAAGAAAATCATGAAAAAGCAATGAAACAGTTTAGGAAAACAGTCCAAAAACTGAAGAGGGAAATAGAAAAAATGAAGAACACACTAGCAGAAAGAATGCTGGAAATAGAAAATCTGAGTAAACAAACAGGAACTTCAGATGCAAGTATAACCAACAGAATTCAAGAGATGGAAGAGAGGATCTCTGGTGTTGAAGATATGGTAGAACAAATATATTCATCAGTCAAAGAAAACACTAAGGCCAAGAAAATCATGACCCAAAATGTCCAAGAAATTTGGGACACCATGAAAAGACCAAACTTAGGAATAATAGGGATAGAGGAAGGAGATTAATACCAACTCAAAGGCACAGAAAATATATTGAACAAGATCATAGAAGAAAACTTTCCCACCTTAAAGAAGGAAATGCCTATGAAGATGCAAAGAGCCTGTAGAACAGCAAACAGACTAGACCCCCCCAAAAAAGACCCCTCGCCACATAATAATTAAACGACTAAACATACACAATAAAGAAAGAACATTAAGGGCAACAAAGAAAAAAGGTCAAGTGACTTAAAAAGACAAAACCATCAGAATAACCCCAGATTTCTCAATGGAGACTTTGAAAGACAGAAGGACCTGAACAGATATAATGCAGACACTAAGAGACCATGGATGCCAACCTAGATTAATATACCCAGAAAAACTTTCAATCATCATAGATGGGGTTAATAAGACCTTCCAAGACAAAACCAGATTTAAACAATACTTATCCACAAACCCAGCCATACAGAAAGCACAAGAAGGAAAGTTCCAACCTAAGGAAGGCAGATACACCCATGAAAACACAGGCAATAGATAACACCACAGCAGTAAACCCCAAAGAAGAGAAGTACACACACACTACCACCAAAAAATAAATATAATAACAGGAACAAACACTCACTGGTCATTAATATCCCTTAATATCAATGGACTTAATTCACCTATAAAAAGACAGAGACTAACAGAATGGAAATGAAAACAGGACCCATCGTTTTGCTGCATACAAGAAACACATCTCAAATTCAAAGACAGACACCTCCTAAGAATAAAGGGCTGGGAAAAGACTTTCCAATCAAATGGTCTTAAGAAGCAAGCTGGTGTAGCCATCCTAATATCCAGCAAAATAGACTTCAAGCTAAAATCAATCAAAAGAGATGATGAAAGACATTACATACTCATTGCTGGAAAGTTCCAGATGAAGTCTCAATTCTGAACATTTATGCCCCAAAAATATGTAAAAGAAACATCACTAAAGCTTAAATCACTTGTAAAACCTCACACATTAACAGTGGGAGACTGCAACACCCCACTTTCATCTCTGAACAGATCGGCCAAATTGAAACTTAACAGAGAAATAATGGTCTTAACTGATGTTATGGCTCAAATGGACTTAATCAATATCTACAGAATATTCCACTGGAACAAAAAAGAATATACCTTCTTCTCAGCACCCCATGGAACCGTCTCAAAAATCGACCACATATT
The DNA here is from genome assembly GCF_903995425.1 of Onychomys torridus. Lineage (NCBI taxonomy): Eukaryota > Metazoa > Chordata > Mammalia > Rodentia > Cricetidae > Onychomys > Onychomys torridus. The sequence goes on along the minus strand of NC_050460.1, from coordinate 12,819,286 downwards.
TGGCCACAAAGCAAATCTCAACAGATACAAAACAATTGGAAAAATCTCCTGTGTTCTATCAGACCACCATGGTTTAAAGTTAGATTTCAACAACAACAACAACAAAAAACTACAGAAATCCTACAATCTCATGGAAAACGAATAATGCTCAACTGAATCACCAATGGATTAAGGAAGAAATAAAGAAATTAAAGACTTCCTAGAGATCAATGAAAATGAATACACCACATACCCAAATCTACAAAACACTATGAAAGCAGTGCTAAGAGGGAAATTCATAGCACTAAATGCCCACGTAAAGAAGCTAGAGAAATCTCATGCTAGTGACTTGACAGCACACCTGAAAGCCCTTGAACAGGAAGAACCAAAGTCTCCCAGGAGGAACAGACACCAGGAAATTATCAAATTGAGAGCTGAAATCAATAAAATAGAAATAAAGAGAACAATACAAAGGATTAATGAAACAAAGAGATGGTTCTTTGAGAAGATCAACAAGATAGACAAGCCCTTATCCAAACTAACCAAAAGACAGAGAGAGAACATCCAAATTAACAAAACCAGAATTGAAAAGGGGGACATAACAACGGACAATGAGGAAATCCAGAGAATCATCAGGTCATACTTCAAAAACCTCTACTGTACAAAACTGGAAAATCTAAAAGAAATGGATAATTTTCTGGATAGGTACCACATACCTAAGTTAAATCAAGACCAGATAAACCATTTAAATAGTCCAATAACCCCTAAGGAAATAGAATCATTCATTAAAAGTCTCCCAACCAAAAAAAGCCCAGGACCAGATTGTTTCAGTGCAGAATTCTACCAGATCTTCAAAGAAGACTTAATCCCAATACTCTTTAAATTGTTCTACACAATAGAAGCAGGAGGAATATTACCAAAGTCCTTCTATGAGGCTACAATTACCCTGATCCCTAAACCAAACAAAGATGTGACAAAGAAAGGGAACTACAGACTGATCTCCCTCATGAACATTGATGCAAAAATACTCATTAAAATTCTGGTGGGCAGACTCCAAGAGCACATCAAAACAATTATCAACCATGATAAGCAGACTTCATCCCAGGGATGCAAGGGTGGTTCAACATACGAAAGTCCATCAATGTATTACACCATATAAACAAACTCAAAGAAAAAAACCACATGATCATCTCACTAGACAAAGAAAATGCATTTGACAAAATCCCACACCCCTTCATGATAAAGGTCTTGGAGCAATCAGGAATACAGGGAACATACCTAAACATAAAAAAGGCAGTCTACAGCAAGCCAACAGCCAACATCAAATTTAATGGAGAGAAACTCAAAGCAATACTACCAAAATCAGGAACAAGGCAAAGCTGTCCCCTCTCCCCATACTTATTCAATATAGTACTTGAAGTTCTAGCCAGAGCTGTAAGACAACATAAAGACATTAAGGGGATACAGATTGGAAAGGAAGTAGTCAAGCTTTCCTTCTTTGCAGATGACATGATAGGATACATGAGTGACCCCAAAAATTCAACCAAGGAAATGATACAGCTTATAAAAAACTTCAGCAACATAGCAGGATATAAGATCAATGCCCAAAATCAGTAGTCTTCCTATATACAATAGAAAAATAGGCTGAGAAACAAATCAGAGATGTATCACATTTTACAATAGCCACAAATGATATAAAATATCTTGGGGTTACTCTAACTAAGCATGTGAAGGACTTATATGACAAGAACTTTAAGTCCCTGAAAAAAGAAACTGAAGAAGATGTCAGAAAATGGAAAGATCTCCCATGCTCATGGATAGGCAGGATTAACATAGTAAAAATGGCGATTTTACCAAAAGCAATCTACAGATTGAACGCAATTCCCCTCAAATTGCCAACACAATTCTTCACAGATCTGGAAAGAATAATACTCAACTTCATATGGAAAAACAAAAAACTCAGGATAACCAAAAGAATCCTGTACAATAAAACAACCTCTGGAGATATCACAATCCCCGACCTCAAGCTCTACTATAGAGCTACTGTAATAAAAACAGCTTGGGTCTGGCATAAAAACAGACATGTGGACCAATGGAATTGAATTGAAGACTCTGACATTAACCCACACACCTATAAACATATAATTTTTGACAAAGAAGCCAAAAAAGTACAACGGAAAAAAGAAAGCATCTTCAACAAATGGTGCTGGCATAACTGGATGTCAATGTGTAGAAGGCTGCAAATAGATCCATATCTGTCACCATGCACAAAACTTAAGTCCAAGTGGATCAAAGACCTCAACATAAATCTAGTTACTCTTAACCTGATACAAGAGAAATTGGAAGTACTCTTGAAAGCATTGGCACCAGAGATCACTTTCTAAATGTAACACCAGTTGCACAGACACTGAGTGAAACAATCAAACAATGGGACCTGTTGAAACTGAGAAGCTTTTGTAGAGCAAAGGACATGGTCAACAAGACAAAGTGACAGCATACAGAATGGGAAAAGGTCTTCACCAACCCCACATCTGACAGTGGGCTGATATCCAGAATATATAAAGAACTCAAGAAATTAGACCTCAAAATGCCCAACAGTCCAATTAAGAAATGGGCTATAGAACTAAACAGAAAATTCTCCACAGAGGAAGTTCAAATGGCTGAAAGACATTTAAGGAATTGCTCAACATCCCTAATTATCCGGGAAATGCAAATCAAAACGCCTCTGAGATAACAACTTATACCTGTCACAGTGGCTAAGATCAAAAACACTGAAGACAGCTTATGCTGGAGAGGATGTGGAACAAGGGGAACTCTCCTCCACTGCTGGTGGGAATGCAACCTTGTACAGCCACTTTGGAAATCAATATGGCGCTTCCTTAGAAAATTGGGAATCCATCTCCCCCAAGACCCAGCTATAGCACTCTTGGCATATACCCAAGGAATGCTCAATCATACCACAAGGGCATTTGCTCAGCTATGTTCATATCAGCTTTGTTTGTAATAGCCAGAACCTGGAAACAACCTAGATGCCCTTCAACTGAAGAATGGATAAAGAAAATATGGTACATATACACAATGGAGGACTACTCAGCAGAGAAAAACAATGACATCATGAGGTTTGCAGGCAAATTGATAGATCTAGAAAAAATCATCCTGAGTGAGGTAACCCAGACTCAGAAGGACAAACAGGGTATGTACTCACTCATAGGAGGATACTAGATGTAAATCAAAGATGACTAGACTGTTACACAACTCCAGGGAGGCTACCTAGAAAACGGGACTCTAGGAAAGACACAGGGATCACCCAATGACAGAGAAATGGATGAGATCTACATGAACAACCTGGATGACAGTGGGAGAAATGAAGGGCAAGGTTTGAGGGAAAGAAAGCTTAGGGGAGCAGGAGATCCCAGCTGGATCAAAAACAGAAAGGGATAACAAGGAATAACAGACCATGATAAATGATGACCACATGAGACCAGGAATAGGCAGAATGCTGGCGAGTTCCCCAGAAATCCAGAATGATAGATTCTCTGTAGACTGCTGGCAATGGTCGAGAGAAAGCCTGATCTGACCTAGTCTGGTGATTAGATGTACAAACACCCTAACGGTCATGCTAGAACTCTCATCCAATAACTGATGGAAGTGGATGCAGAGATCCTCAGCTAGGCCCCAGGTGGAGCTCCAGGTGTCCAATTGTCGAGAAAGAGGAGGGACTGTAAGAGTGTGAATTGTTGAGAGCAAGATTGGAGAGGCACAGGGATAAATAATTAGCCAAACGAATGGAAGCACATGAATTATGAACCAAAGGCTGTGTAGCCCCCAGCTGGATCAGGCCCTCTGGATAAGTAAGACAATTGAATAGCTTAAACTGTTTGGGAGGCAAAAAGGCTGTGTGACTGGGACCTGTCCTTAGTGCATGAGCTTTCTGTTTGGAACCTTGGGATTATACAGGGACACTTTGCTCAGCCTGGAAGGAGGGGACTAGACCTGCCTGTACTGAATCCACCAGTTTTAAATGAATCCCCAGGGGAGTCTTGGCCCTGGAGGGGATGGGAATGGAGGGGAGGGGCTGTGGGTAAGGTGGGGCCAGGGGCGGGAGGGGGGAGGACAGAGGAACCCACGGCTGCTGTGTAAAATTAAAACACAAACATAATAAAAAAGTTTAAAAAATGCTTGCCAGAGAATAACCTTTGCTTGAAGGAAGAGAGGCAGGGTGTATCTGGGAAAGGTTCCAATTTCATTAGAATTTTAAACAAAAATATGTGTGTGCATGAGTATATAATTTATAATATAATTATATAAATGTGCATTTCATGGTCTAACTGTTGCTATTCCTATATTATGAGTGAAGAAACTAAGGTTCAGGGAGCTTGAGAGTGGTACCCAAGGTCACACAGCTCATTAGCCTCAACCATGCTAGACAAAACTGTAGGCAAATTGGAATAAAAAATTATTCTTTCTAGATATCTGCAGGTTGGCTTTTGGCAGGATTTCTGTTCCATACCCCTTCAGGCCTGGTTTCTTTGCCCAAGACAAACATCACTCAATTTTCCTTGTCTGTATATACCTTTGAGACCCTTGCAATGCTTACATTTTTTTTTTTTTTTGCCAATGGAGGAAATTATGAGATCTATTTATAACCATGTTGGCACATGGGCTGGAGCCAAATTATTGTTGTACCTTGACCTCCAAACAGAAGCCAATGTTTTGACTAAATGATGATGACTTTGGAGAGCCAGAAGTAATTTTGTGGTGAGCAGCCTGTGTCTTGATAAAAAATGAGAATTAGACTGGCAAACACATGTGTAAATTGCATCACCGGCTAGAGGAATGCTTTCTGTAGCAACTACAAGACAAACAGGATTGGCTTCCAGCATGGTCTTGCCTTCCACCAAAACCAAGTTTCAAAATCAAGCACTAGTTCTGTATTTCATTACCATTTGAACAGCTAGGAAAATGTGGAGATTGAGTAGTTTTAGATAGTTTATTTTTCTTGCCATAAAATGAGTACAATTTTATTGTCACAAACTTTAGTTTTTCATTCTCTTCAACAAACCAATATGAATAACAAGAGATATTTAATACAAGACAGCTTCCCTCATAACTAGAACTTTCCATTTCAAAAGTGAAATACATTTTTTTCTAAATTTATTTACTTATGTTTAGCAGGTCATGAAGGTGAGGTGATATTTTAAAAAAAGATTACAGATGGAACCTGACAGAAAAACAGAATTTGTTCAGATCTTTTATGGTTTTGGAAGTGTTTGTTTATTGCGTATTTTAAGTCATGTTATTTCCCTACCAAAATTATCTTCAGTTGTTTGCATTGTTGTTGAGACAATGAACAAAATGATTTCATGTCACATGAAGCTCTAAAAACATGCCCTTGGTGGTTTTTGCTTGTCTTTCTTTCCCCATACTTCCTTTGTTGTCTTTCACTTGACACATGTTTTTTGATGATGCACCCTGCGCATTGATGCAGAGGTAACTGTTCATGACAGCCACAGCAGTCATAGCAGCTATATTCTAGATGAGCAAAAAATATAGACTCATACTGGAAGGAAAAGTACTGGATAAGTAGCCCCAAGACCAAGTTTTAGCACAAAGATTTATTTGTCACAGAGGGACAGAGAGCAGGAAATAAGAGACAAAGAGAGGAGAGAGAGGAAGAGGGAGAAGGGAAGGGAGCAAAGAAAGAGGACAGAGATATATTTGTTCCAGGGAAGGGAAGACAAAAGATAGAGAAGAGATAGATATGCAAATAGGAAAATGGCACAAAGTACAAGGGGAAAGGATGAGGTGTTTAATTTTAATTCGGCATGTTTATTAGGTGAGCCAAAAGGGGGTTTTTGATTGCCATGCTCCAATATTTTGGTAGCTGGACCTACATTGTCTGCCACAAGAGAAGGAAGTGTCCAAATATGGGGAAAGACCTTGGTGGCTATTCAGGAATGTAATATGATATTTTTTGTTTGTTTGTTTGTTTGTGGGTTTTTTTTTTGTTGTTGTTTTTTCCGAGACGGTTTCTCTGTGTAGCTTTGTGCTTTTCCTGGAACTCATTTGTAGCCCAGGCTGGCCTTGAACTCACAGAGATCCGCTTGGCTCTGCCTCCAGCGTGCTGGGATTAAAGATGTGCGCCACTGCCACCATCACCAGGCTTGTAATCTGATGTTTTTTTTTTAGCAAGGTAGAGGGAATCAGGGAGAAGGGCAAGGTCTGCTGGAGCAATGCCTGCCATGCTCGCGTAGGCTAGAGTCTCCTCACATACAGTATGTGTGAGATAGTAACTGACAATAAAGAAGAGTGAACTTCTAAATGTCTGAGGGCTTTTACTTTTAATTGTATGTGCAATTAGACATTGCTGAAAAGATACACTCTAAACCAAGTACTAGATGAAAAAAAACAAAACCAAAACCAAAAACCAATAAACCAACGTCTAAGAGCATCCAGCTGGGAAAGGCTATGTTCTAGTTTACTTTTATGTTGCTGTGACAAGCCATTTAGATTAAAAGAAACTTGGGGCAAAAAGAGTTTATCCTATAGTCGAAGGAATCCGTGGCAACCATGGAAGAATGCTGTTTGCTGCTTGCTCTCTGGCTCTTGTTTGGCTGTTTGGCTAGACTTTTATATAGCTCCAGTCTATCTGCCCAAGGATGTCAGTGCTCACAGTGGGCTGAGCACCCTTACATAAATTAGTAATCAAGAAAATGACCTATAGATTGTCCTGTAGTTTAATCTGTTGAAGACGATCCTCATGTTAGAACTCTCTCAGACTGTTTCAAATTGAGAGCTATAGCTAATTAAGAGAGATCTTCCCATGTAGTAATCTCATACTGAACTTTCACATTCTAGAATATTACATAAACTTATATTTCTTTCTGCTACCTTAGATTTAGACCTCTCCAGGATAATGTTTATTTTATTTTCTACTGTCTTCTACTCTCATTTTAAACACTATTTGTCATAGATTATTTACATGATTTATAAGACATTTTAGACTAGTATCCATGTAAAGAGAACTTTGCAATTTCTTTTACAAATTTTCTTATGTTCTCAGTTATTTTTTCATTGTTTATCTTTGTTAAACTAGTAGAGGCTAACACCTTTCTCTTTGTCGAATGTCATAATTCTAGCCACGTATGCAAATGAATTGCCTATCATATAAATGAATAAACAGAAGATTGGATACCATTTGTGATAATCTTTCATCTAAGTTATGTGAATTTATCATGGGGAGCATCATACATCATATTCATTTTTCAATCCTCAGGTTTTCCATACGAAATATGAAAGTACCTGCTGTGTGTATGTGTATGTGTGTTGAAAGAGAGAGAGAGAGAGAGAGAGAGAGAGAGAGAGAGAGAGAGAGAGAGAGGGAGAGGGAGAGGGAGAGAGAGAGGGAGAGGGAGAGGGAGAGGGAGAGGGAGAGGGAGAGGGAGAGGGAGAGGGAGAGAGAGATCACCTTGAAATATTTCAAGGTTTCCAAATATGTTCTATCACTTAGAATAAGGAACAGAGCCAACAGCCAGCAATTACTTTAACATTATTTATGAACAAGAATTCATTAAGTAAAGCCACCAATTTATTCAAGACAAGAAATTATTTACTATTTTTAGAGAAGAGACTATTGGCTATATAAATAATATTCACAGCTCTCCATTGAGGCCTGCTTTCTGGAAAGGAAGAGAAAAGCTTGTGTATGATAATGGTTTCTTAATATTTTTGAAATATATTAGTTGAAGGATTTATATCACCTCATGGAAAGAACAACTGGGAAATTACAAGCTGCTGGCAAGTTTCAGGCCCCTAGCCTGAGTCCTTTAAAGCAGGGTTCTCAACTCATTTGGTGTTGTGTATCAGATATGTTCATTAAGATTCATAACAGTAGCAAAATTATAGTTATGAAATAACAGTGAAATAATTTTATGGTTGGGGTCATCACAATATAAGGAACTGTATTGAAGGCTCACAACATTAGGAAGGTTGAGAACCACTGCCTTAAAGTCTATCTTTCTTGTAAAAATACATAGTAATTCTATCTGTGATCCTTCCCAATTTGCAAAAAAATAAAATAAAATAAAGTTTTCAGCTTTGTAATATATTATCCCATACTGTTTCAACTTGTTTAATTAGTTTTTAAAAAATAAAATAATTATTTTTTAATATTTTTACTTCTTTGAGGAGCTGGGAATCAAATACAATACCTCATTTATATTAAGTATGTGTTCTACCCCTGACTTAGATCCAGAGATGCACTTGAGTGCTTTTGAAGGTATTTTTAAACTGTTTTATGAACATAAACATTATATATAGTGTTTCACTTATTATGAGCATGATTTGATATGAGCCTGTCATTTTTATAAAAGGACCTACTTTGTCACTACCCTGTTTCAGCGTATTATATCCCATGTGTGCTCTAAAATATTTGACTTAGAACACTGCTGTTGGTTGAGAAAAAGAATCCTTGCCAAACATTAATCCTCATTACTATCTGTAATTTACATTATATTAGTAAATTGTCATGTACTATTTTAGCATATTGAAAATGGGTTCTTAGATGGAGGATACCCTCTCTGAGGCATGCTCTCCACCAAATCCATGACAAGAAGAAAGAAAAATAACAAGCAACTACAGGTGCTAGAACATCATGCCCTTAAGAAAAGATGGAACATCAACGATTTCCCACAGAAACAGTTACTGTAGTTTACCCTATGGACTAACACTGTCTGCAGTAGGAAAGGGAAGTCCTGTTCTGCCATGAACTTTTGATCAAAAAAATCCAGCAAGACTGCTCCAGCAGGACTCTTCAGGTTACCTTCTGCTGGATGATTGTGAACACCTCTTTTGTTGATATTTATTTATTTGTTTGTTTATTTATTGCTATTTGCTCTTTGACTTAGAAATCTCACCCAAGCATAGACTCTGCCCTGCTGTGACCCTCTTAACCCAACTGCCTTGATAGGGATTCTCCAGTCAATTTCTGCTGAATGTTGTAAGTCCCTGACTTGATGATGTTACTTTTGTTTGCTTTCTGTCAGGCTACCCCAGTTGTCTCTGATGTTGTAGGTACCTGATGTGTTTTGCTCTCTCAGCTGCCTCTACCAATCTGCTGCTTGCTTTTTTGCTGCTTTAGTTTTGCCTTTTGTATGCTTAATATAGCCATTCAAAACAGAAAGCATAGCTATTGTATATTACTCTCTGGATCTTAAAGACCAATATATCAGAAAATTTGATGAATATTTGATTTTCTTGAAGAGAATGACTTTTCTTGTTTGGACTAGAATGATAAGACTGCATTTATCTACAAAAGGATGAAGTTGTAATATTTAAATGTCACATAATATGGATTTACACAATAATATGGTGAATTTGTAGAGAATTCTATGAAGTCTAGTAGAAAAGTATGTAATACAATACTCATTGATGGACCACATTCATCCTGTACAAGGGCATTTATCCATGGTATTCTTATCTTCCTTTCAAACTTCCACACATACAATATCACAAATATTAACATTTGGGTTGAATGAAAGGGAAAGGAAGCATTAAAATTCAAGACATTCATGCTGCCTTCAAGATGGTTATAATAGCATGTGGGGAACTAGCTGAGTGGATAGCAAAACAGAAACACTCAGTACATAGAAAAGTCATTAAATTTGACTATTAAGCCAAATATCCGTCTATAAAGTACAGAATTACCAGGGTTGAAGTTTGAGACATTTGTGGTTTAGGTGTGAACATGTCTAAAGTTTTGGGTATTTGAACACTTGTTCCCCATCTTGCATTACTTTGTTGGAAGCTTATCGGACCTTTAAGAAGTTGGCTCTGACAAAAGGAAGTACGTTACTGGAGGCAAGCCTCAAGATTTAGTAGCTCACCTCACTTCCCATCCATCCCGCTTCCTGACTGCAGACAGCCTGCTATCATTTGTATTTGCACTCCCATTAACAAGATTTCCCCACCGGGGCGGACTGCTTCCTTTCAGACTGTGAGACGAATTACATCTTTCCTCCCACATGGTGTTTCTCCTCAGGTCACAACAAAATATAGTTAAATTAGTCATAAGTATAAAGTATAGTCAAACTTAGCAGTAATGCTTTAAGTGTATGACCTAAGTATCATGATATCCAAACCCACATCTCTGTGATTCCAGTGAGATGATCAGAAAGAATGGCTCTACAACATGTTATGACTGAGTTCTTCTCAGCTCCTTTAGCCTAGTTTCTTAAGTTTGTCTTTGATCCTGAGAAATTTTTACCCATCTCCAGGTATGTAGGTCTACAGAGCAGGTGCACAATTAAAATATGTACTGATGATAAATCACAAAGAAATGCATCTTAGAACAATTCCTGGATATACATAAAATTTTGTTATTTATTAAAGGCAAAAGCAAATTTGTAAACTGGCAAGATGGATGTGCTTGTTTCTTTATCACAGTAAAGTCCAAAAGTATATTGATTTAATACATTCTGATTAATGATGGTAGGAAAATATTAAAAGTTTATTGTTTGAAATATTAAATCATTTTGTTTCTATTAGAGCAGAAACCTTTGTAGGTACACTAAAAACACTGCAGTGCACAACATAAACTAATCTTGAGTTTGAGCCAAGGTATTTTTGCAGTATTCATTGACATTATTCTGCATTACAGTGTAGGCTGTACATATTGTGAACTATGTACACTCAGAATGAAGTTTACAACACAAGTGAGTGCTGCTAGAATCACCTCTGATCTGGTAACTATTTAATTTTGAATTGTCTTTTGGTTCAGGATCCATCTATTGTAAAGGGACCCCTTGTTATTGTTGATTATGTATACTAATCACATATAGGCATTTACATGGAGGAGTGGAATAGTCATTTCAGGTGGGGTTTTCAAGCAGATACAAAGTATAGTATGTTCCTCAGGAAATCTGTTCCATATTCTTCACAAGGCAGTCTTTCTGCACTGTACCACTTCATTGCTGAAAAGAATTACGGGGAGCTGAATCAATACCATCCAAAAGTTAAATTGTTAAGTGAAACACTCAAGAAAAAAACTTTCAGGGCAACTATTACCATTATTTGTTTGCTTGTGGCTGTCTCACTATGTTGTCCAGGTGGGTGTTAAATGCCTAGACTTAAGGTATCCTTCTGCCTCAGCCTCCTAGTAACTGCAACTAGTGAGATTGACCCCGATGTAGATGTGATTTTGAAATATGTAAGACACAGCTATGACTGCTGCCAAATTTCCTGGTCCATCTCTTTCCCAATTTCCTCCTTGCATCCAGAGAGTAATTCCTAATACCTTTCAGTATAAAAGACATTTTCTCTAACCAAAGAAAACAATTGTTTCCCATCTTGATCCCTCATCTGTAATTTGATAATAGTTTGGTATGTAACAAAGAAAGCTTCAAATATTTTCTTTTCTGCACCACTCTTTCTTGTTCTGAAGTAGGAGGTAAATTATACCCCAGGAGCTCAAATTAAATGAATCTTGGATGGTCCAGTGAGAGAATCAGAGGATTTTTCTACTGAAATGTTTAGCATATTTCACTGAGAAAGATATGTAAGACAACAACAACAACAAATAATCATATTGATTTTCTCTTTAGCATGTAGTTAAGTAGGATCAAGTATATTTGCAATAGTTGTGCACCAATCTAAAATCTTCTTTCACTTTAGAAAATGAAGTCTCTACATTATATTGTAACTCTACATCTCCCCTCTCCTGAGTATTGATAAGCATCCCTATATTGCCTGTCCTGATGTTGAGTAGTCTAGCTATTATATAGAAGTAGGCCCACACTCTCTGTTGCTCCATCAGACCCAGGCCCTCAGGCTTATTCCAATTGCATTCTCCCTTCCCCATGTCCATGCCTCTTGTGAATCCCACAGACCATTCCCTCCTGAACTCCCAGAGATCAGCACCTAGACTTATAATCATACCAATCCCAGGTATCTAGACACCACTGTAAAATATAATCGATAACAGTCAGGACAATATTTTTCCACTAGAACCCAGCTATCCTACCATAGCAGGCCCTAAATATTCCAACATAACTGAAGCACAGGAAAAGGAACTTCAAATCACCTATATTGTAGATGTAACCGGCTTGTTAAATAAGAAACACAGAACCAATTGTAGAGTTAAAAACCACGAGGTCAGAGCAAGAGTGGAAAGCCTTACCCTTCACTGCTTCTGCTGTTCTTCCTCTCTGCCCCAGAGCTACCTCTGTGTGTCCTATCTTTTTTATAGATTTTCTGTTCTGTTTTCTCATTGGTTGTAAACCCAGCCACATGACCTCCTTGTCACTGCCTGTTTGTACAGACCTCCAGGTCTTCTATGGTTGGTATTGAGATTAAAGGTGTGTGTCTGCCATGCTGGCTGTGTCCTTGAACACACAGAGATCCGCCTAGCTCTGCCTCCCAGGTGCTGGGATTAAAGGCGTGCCCCACTACCGCCCAGTTTCTGCTCTGGCTTGCTCTGACCTCAAGGCAACTTTATTAACATATAAATAAAATAACATTTCAATACAAATAAAATATCACTATATTTATGAAGATGATAGAGGAACTTATGAGGGAAATTAATAAAATCTTTAAAGAAATCTAGGAAAACACAAAGAATTGGAGGAAGTGAATAAACTTCTTAAAGAAAGCCAAGAAAAAGCAAACAAACAGTTGAAAGAAATGAATAAAACTGTTTAAGACATGAAAATGAGAATAAAAGCAATAAAGCAAATATAAACTGAGAGAATTCTGGAGATGAAATATTTAAATAATGAAATATTTAAATATTTAAAACAGCAAATGAACTACAGAGGCAAAATTCACCAACAGAATACAAGAGATGGAAGACTGAAATTCAGTCACTGAAGGTATGATAGAAGAAATGGATACATGGGCCAAATAAAATATTCATGAAACATGAACATGCAGGAATTATGGGCCACTATGCAAAGACCAAACCTCAGAATAACAGGAATAGAGGAAGAAGAAACCCAGATCAAAGACCCAGAAACCATTTTCAACAAAACCATAGAATAAAATTATTCAACAAAGACTCTAAATGTGAGAAAGTCTTGGGAAAATGTGCTGCATACTCTAAGAGACCACAGATGCCAGCAAAAACTACTATACCCAGCAAAAGGTTCAATCACCATAGATGGAGAAAATAAAATATTCAAAGATAAAGTCAAATTTCTATACGTTCATGGGCGCGCACACACACACACACACACACACACACTCACACACATATAATATTAAATAATTATTTGATCACATTAGGAGAAATATAGACTCATCATGCTATAAAATAGCACTAGATTTCTTTTTACATTGAATGCTAAGTATTTTCACAAGCAACATATATTTAAAGTGAAAATTTAAATTAACTAAGGATATAGTTTTAAAATGCCAGTATGGTAAATGCATATATCTATAAATGAAATAGAATTATAGCTATTTCTTGGAAATTTAATTATGTGTAATATAAACAAGAAAATGCGTTATATAATAGAGACCAGGACGAACATTAAGAGAATTGGTCTTGTCTTGACATTTAGGAGTAGTCTAGAATAAGAATGTAACACTGGGGAGAATGAAATTCATAAACATGTTTGTATTACAGAGTTATACTCAGCATAAAGAAACATAAAAAATCTACTGGATAGAAAACCAGAACACTAAAGATTTAATAAATCAGTATAAAATTATTGGGGTTGTCAAAGTGGAAAGTTTTGTTTTTGGCTTACTACCTAAGAGAGCACTCACACACAGGGCATGCACTGGAATCATCAGAGTTTGCAGTTGAGGAGAGTAGGGACCAGGATGAGTATTGAGACAGACTAGCCCTGGGATAGACAGATGACACATAACAAAAAAGTGAAGGTAATGGAGTGGTGGAAGAGGAAACTGAGCAAGAAGGGCAGGCAGAGGGGACAGCATGCTATGAAACCATCAAAGAATAAATTAACAAGTAAAATGATGGCCCAGGAGAACGAACCGAATATTTTTGCAATAATATCTTGAGAAGACAAAGGGAAACAGATAGACAAGGTTTATACTTTGGAAAAAGTTCTGGGATTTAGAGAGGAGCTGTGTGAGGTTGTAATAGATTTGGTGCTAGGGCCATATGGGAACACACCACCAATTACTTAAATTTTTTTAATGTAACATAAGGCAAGAGTATGTGAATAAAGGATGCCTAAAATGGGACAAAACTTTACATGAAATGGTGTAATCATGTTCATAAAATAGAACACTTAAAATCCAAAAATTCAGTGGTTGTGCAGTTGGGGAAATGACATGGCAAAACAGTGTTTATGGCTGTGGGTGATTGACATGAGACAGAAAAGGACATTCATTTGCAAAATCAAGCTTTAGACTGTGCCATTCAGGATCTGTCATACTCCAGATTTCAGAAACAGAAACAGTAAACTGCAGATGTTGGTCTGTGAAAATCAGACCAATCATCTTTCTCTGTTGTTCTCATATCTCATCTCACTTGCGTTTGATTTCTCCAATCAGCCTTAGAATATCTTGTTCATTTCTTTTTTTTTAGTGCAAATTTTACTTGCAGAAGAAATGGCATAAAAAAACATTTTTTTTTCTTGTTTCTGATCCTAGTACCCATTACGAAGGTGTTCTTTTTTAGCTGACAGAATGTGTGTATTTAAAGGTATGTGGACATAGCTTAAACATGCTTGCTTCATTTTAGCTGAAGGAAAAAGACTAACAAAGCTCTAAATGCTGTGGTTGTATCTCAAGTGTAGAAAGATGGGTAGAACAATATACTAAGAACTTTTTAGGATAACATAAGAATCACGAGGAAACTAGTGGTAGATAAATAAGAATGCAAAAAATAATAATAAAAGGTAAAAGACAGGTTAAGGCAGACCAACCTCTTCAAGTACGTTTTTTCATTAATCTTATTTTGTTTGGCAGTTCTGTAGTATTAAAACACTTTCACAAATGGATTAAAATCTAGTGATTATCCTTATATTTATAATTTTTATGGTGTTTAAAACATTTTCCCCAGCAAAGTTCATTTTTATTGCATCATTTCTCCATGCCTTTATCTAAGAGAGTCTGGTCAGGAATGTTGCACACCCACGCCTGCATTTTGAGAGTTTTGTTAGTTTCTATTTTTCATAGACACACTCTCACTCTCTGTTGCTTTAGGTTTGAAAAATAATATATTCTAAAAAAATAAAGCCACTGAAACTGTGGGGTTGCCATGGAAATATAATGGTGGCAGGTTATCTTCAACTCCCTGTACTCTAAGCAGGAATGTCCATGACATCAGTGTGGCAAAGAAAGCGGACATGATTGTCTGTCAGTAGTTGGGTGTATTTTCTTTTGTGAACTAAGAAATGCCCTGGGTTTTCTCTTAGGTTGCTTTATACAGTCTTTGGAAAAATTCAGCCCCAGGCATATCTCTGTGAATGTGGATAGCAAACAATGAAAATATTTGACACTGTCTCATGCAATTCCTACATTCAAAAGCTGCAGGATAATCTCTACTGTTATTTCTAGACCTGCTTTCAGAAAGAGAGAGACATGTACATTCAGGCTTCTGATTATACAAAATATGAGGTTTTATTTGTTTTTATATAAATATAATACCTTCTAGACTATGTAAAACAGCTATTTGATTTTGAAATTTTTCCACATATTTGAAGTCTACTCATTTTTTATTCAGGTTATCCTCAAATAGCCCAACTTCTTTTGCATTAATCTACACAGAAGTTCTAAAGTACAAACTGTATCAAGGATGATATATTTAGTGTAAAACAGTTCAAGTTCTAAGAAATTGTAGCACTGTCTATCATTGTGGGCATACAATAGATCCAGTTGTCATCTGCATGGAAGAGACTTGTGTGCTCATGTGTTTCAACTACCTGTATCTGTCATCAAGTCTGATGTTCATATCTAAGCTATGGTGCATAATAGAGAAGTGCCCATGGAATATTTGAAGACGTAGTGATTACTGGTGACTGGCTTATAAACCTTTTGTGCATTACATTTAAGTTACTCCAAAAATATCTGTTATTTTTTTAATTGCTGACTCAGTCTTATAGATAGCGAGGAAGAAAGATCATCCTTTTCTGTAGATGAATAATTATAAGTAATCATTTTCCATATTATATAGCATCATCAACATTCATAATATGACTGTCTGAATTTAGCATTTATATAAAATTCATCTTGATTTCAATATTTGCTACAAAGAACATTTGACAAATGTACAGATTGGTGTACCATTGCTCCACTTATTTCTGTGTCTGACAATTACTACTGAACTACTACATCTGTTTCATGCTCCCCCTCATGTAAATGTAACTATGTTTCCTAATTCAGTTTACATTTCACTCATTTTAATCTCATTCAATATAGAAATATTTATCTAGCTGAACTAGCACAATGGTATAGTCTGAAACACTGTTGGAAGTGAGCAACTCTAATTAACTAATTTGAATTAGTAAATCTACAAAAGTCAAGTGAACATGCTGTTTAAAAAGAAAGAGAAATGTAAGTCAGTGGAACAATCAGTGAATTTCAAGAAAGATGCAAAGCAACAAAAGATGATGTTTCCAGAAGGACAATTATCCATATGATAAAACAGTCGTCACTGATATTTCACCATGAACAGAAGAGAAAAATGGCATTTTATGTTTAATACATGATGCTTTAATCTATGTAAGTTTCAGTCTCTGTTTGCTTTTAAGATTTTTTTAGGGTAATTTCAGGATAGTTTCCAGTCATTACTAATTCAGATTCCGCTTCTAAAGCTGCCATACAGTTTCAGGTATAATTAGCTAGTATTTTATCTCCTGAGCCGTTTCTCAGCTCTGATGCTGCAGTTTACACACTTAGCAAAATCCCCTTGAGGAGTTTTTGGCTTCCCAATACAGTGGCATTATGTTTAAATCAGGACTCAGGAGAAGAGTCTAGAAGAAGCCTTTAAAACCTCTGGCAATTTCTTCTTTGTACTATTTTGTCTGAGACTTTCTGCCCCGCAAACTTTTTGTAGCCTGACCTCTTTTACCTTCACCTTCTATCTATATTTTTGAATTAGCAAGCTAGATGCACCTTTTTTTCCCCTATATTTAAAATTTTTGTTCATGTGTGTGAATCTCTGTGAAGGGATATGCACACTCTTACAGGTGCCTGTGTAGGTCAAAAGATGTTAGATCTCTTGGAGCTGGAGTTACAGGAAATTGTGAGTAGCCAGATGTGGATATTGAGAACCAAATTCCAGTCTACTGAAAGAAGAAAATGCTCTTAACTGCTGAGCCTTCTCTCCTGTTCCAACACTGCCTGAATCTTGGTTAGGTTTTACTTACCTTTACTTTGGTATGGAAGCTACCTCTATGCAGTATGGTGGGCAAAACACAAATTCACTGTATGTCTACTTTCTTAGATGTTTGTCTTACCTATTTCCAAAACCTAAAGAAGTCGACTGTTTATAGTAAGTTTTATCCGTGAATGGGGTGGAGAAAACCTAGTTTCTATTTCTTATAACATGAGTCAGATATGCTATACAACCTTTACCATACATATTATGAGTTTGAAATCATCACTGACATTACTGAACTTTATGAAAACCAAGTCAATTAAATAAGCAATTGTCTACTGTCTTGTCAATGTCTTTTCTACCCTTTTTATGTGTGATGACGTTCTACTAGCTGTTCTGCTATAAGTGGATATTGTTCCTTAGGACAGGTGAAGAACTGATTGTAGAAGAAACACAACACACTGTATTATGGGAAACACAGAAGACTGAGGGGTGGAGAGGGAGAAAAGAACATTTTTATTGATTCAGCTTGGCATATATCATTGGGATGGGAGGGGAAACCCTGAGCTAGAAGTTGTCTGGGAGGTCTGGGTTAGGCAATTTATGAGACCCCTGCATTTTCTCACCTCCCTTATCACATCACCAAGATGCTTGCCCCTGAATTGGCCTTTTCTTTCCTGCTGTCTTTCCCAAGAGAGGAGCACATGTGTTTGTCTTCAAAGCTGACCTTTCCCTCCCTTGGCCTTCCCCATAGGAAAGGAAATAGAACACTGTTTGCTTTCCCTATTTGCATATATACATCTTATAACTTTCCTTCAATACAATATATACATACTCAGAGTTTACAACAGATTCAGAAATATAAAAATATTAAACAGTTAATAATATATCTATGCAGTTATCAGCATTTCTATATGTATGTGTTGTGTGTACATACATGTGCATGGAGTAAGGACTGAAAAATGGTGTGTGTGTGTGTGTGTGTGTGTGTGTGTGTGTGTGTGTGCATGAGAAGACCGCAACAGTTTGGTGATAGGAGTCTTCCAACACTGTTCCTTACCTCATCCTAGGAGACATGGTCTCTCAGTGAGATCACTGATTGGCTACATTAGTTGGTGAGGAAACTCTCAAGATCAGCCTCACTCTATCCCCCAGAGCTAAAGTTACAGATGGACATGATCACATTTTGCTTCTACATGGATGCCAAGAATATGAACTCAGGTCATCATACTTTCAGAGCAAACAATTTACTCACTGAACTGTCTCCTTAACTCCCAAATCAGTTTTATACAACTCCAGAATGTACAGTGGCTCAGGGCAGAGGATAAGTGTATAGATAGAGATGGCTCAGAGGTTAAGAGCACTGGCTGTTCTTCCCAGCAACCACATGGTGGCTCACAACCATCTACAATGAGAGACCTGGAGCCCTGTTCTGGCCTGCAGGCTGAACACTCACTGTATACATAATAAATAAATAAATAAATCTTAAAAAAAAAAAGAGTATAGATAGAACAACTGAGGTTTTAGAAGGAAAGCAGAATGTCAATCAGACTGAACTATAGATACATGTGAGAGCAAAATAAAGGCCTGAAAATGGTGGTGGTGGTGACTGTGGGGTGTGTGTGTGTGTGTGTGTGTGTGTGTGTGTGTGTGTGTGTGTGTGTGTGTATGTGTGTGTGTTTGTGTTTGAATGTGGTATATGGTAGTTTGACTGTAATTGGTCCCCATGAGCTCATAGGGAATGACATTTTTAGGAGGTATAGCCTTGTTGGAGGAAGTGTGTGACTGGGGGGGGTAGGCTTTGAGGTATCTTACAATCAAGCTATACCCACTGTCTCAGACCATTTCCTGTGTCTTTGGGACTAGATGTAGGACTCTCAGCTCCTTCTCCATCACCACATCTGCCTGCCTGCCACCATGTTACACCATGATGATAAAGGACTAAGCCTCTGAAAATGTAAGCCACCCCAATGAAATGTTTTTCTTTTATAAAAGTTGCCATGGTTATGGTGTCTTTTCACAGTAGTAGAAACCCTAACTAAGACAGTGGATGTGACAGAAGCCCCTGAGAAGACCCACTCAGTAGAAGAATGTATTGTTAATAATAAAAGAAAAGACATTTCAAAAGAAAAGTCAGACTTCAAATTATGAATATTTCCTGTATTGTGCAATCATGGAGGAATTATGTAACCCTCTGAAATTGTAAAGCATAATCTGCAGATATACCATCTCTTTTTCCATATCAAGCATGACCACAGCATTGCCCCTAAGCAATGCTTAATGGGCACCCTTTTGTCTGTGGTTATAAATTACTTAGAAAAGTATCCCTTTGTACTGACTCTCAAGCACATGCATTGTTACCAAGACAAGGTTTGTTTCATGCATTGCTCTATAGCTGCAGTAAGTCCTTCACCTTCAAGGCACTTTCATCTTCGGGCAGAGATCCTTGCTGTTTATGTTTTCTTACTTAGGTGGACTTATGCCTGAATATTTGAAAAATATAGAACCAAATGTTAAATGCCTTGCCTTTTCCCTATCCACTCTTAATTGTGTTTCCTTACCATACTCCAGAATATAAGTATGTCTGTACAAAAATGGCTGCAACAATTTAGAAGTTGACACAAAAATAGTAATTTAATACATAGATGTGAAGTGTCCAAAACAATAATTTGATTGTTTTCAGTACTTGTGTAAAGGAAAATATAACACCAGAATACCAAATGCAAGTGAAAAGTTTCTGAATTGCTATATATACTAGTATTTGCTAATTAGAGTTGTTACCTAGAAAGAGTAGGTTTTAGTTGTAGCCTTACCACACATAAAGGAGTTAGAGTTCACTCATTTCTCTGTCCAGCCATTCCAGCTCTTCATTGTTGAAATCTGGATTCAGCATCAGCAGGATGCTCCAGTGTCAGTCATCATAACAAGTCTTCCAACATTCACATATTCAAGAATTCCACTTCTCTTTTCTAATATTTACATTGCCAGGATGCATTGATTTATAATGACTCAACAAGAAATACTGATTTATGTATCAACAAAGTCATTTGTTATTTATAGTTTACTGCACCCTTGAAAAATATTAAGAGATATTTGAAGTGTCCCCAATACACTGACACATATACATTAAAAATTCAGTATGCATGTTGGAGTATATGTTTACTTAGTTCGGTATAGCCATTGCATGATAAACACCTATTTTAAAGCAGTGAACATGATGGTTTACATGATATATATGATAATGAATTGTTTGCCATTTAAAAGTAATTATTTCAAAGATGCTAGGATCTTCTTAGTTTCTTTGAAAGTATCAAAGCAACCAGACACAGTGACTCACTCCTGCAGTCCCAGTACTTGGAAGGTGAAGGCAGGAGGTCATAGTGAATTGAACTTCTGCTATACAGTGAATTTGAGCCCACCATGGTGTACATGAGATGGTGCCTAAGAAAAAGTGAAGAAAATACTAAAAACAGGCAATTACTATAAAAAAGATAGGGACATTACTTAATATTATACCATTCATATCTATAACATGGAGATCACTATAATTTGTTATAGTCCCTGTTCTTATTCATTTTTCTTTTGACTATGATGACCATAATATTTAGTTCACTTCAAATACAGTCTTTAGCTTAAAGAATCATGGTCATTCAGTGAATAGTTTATAGCTATAATTCCATACCTTAGGAGTCTGAGGCAGGAGGATTGCTGAAAGTTTAAGACTATGTTGGACTACAGTGGAATATGATATTAAATAAATAAAGAGAATCTTGATCTTACACCTAATGGAGTTTTATATACTCATGGTGTTGCATCCCAGCCTCACACTATGTCAACTTACAGTCATTGCTATTGCCAGCAGTTAAATTCAGGGACTCTCCTAATATCCGCTATGTACAACCACAATCTATTTTCTCCTGGATTTTTATTAAGCCATGGGTTTCTCCTCAGCTCCAACCTACAGTCTCCAGAAGCAGACCAGAAGTATAGGAATGATGTTGGAGTGTTCTCACTTGGGGATAATCCTTATCTAGGGAGGGTTAGCCAGTATGGCTGATCTCTGCACACTCATACCTGGAGGCATCTTGTACATCAATTATCACCCCTAGGAAATGAATACAGCAGAACAACCATTGCCAATTTATATTAAACTGCCTTCTTCTGAGATCACTCACTCTTCCTTTTTGCTTATTCCTACTCAAAGAATTTAATCTCCCCATGCTACTAGCAGCTAAGTTTATGTGCCAAAGCTCTGTTTTAAGGAGGAATAAAATTGGAAAAGACAAACTTAGAGTCATCTGATGCAATTCATTCAATTTACAGTTGGGGAGATAAACAGCCAGAGAATCCAAGTTGCCTGGCTGAAGACACAAAATAAAATAAAGACTCACTCTGGAGCTTTACTCTTTTGAATTATTATCATATGTGTCTCTGTAAATAAGGCCCAGAGAAAAAGAAAAAGGTTAGTCATTGTCTCATTCATATTCATACACATGCATACACACACACACACACACACACACACACACACACACACACACGCATGCACTCCTTTATCTCTCTCAAAAGACAAATCAAAAATAGAGGACTATGCTTTTAACAGGCTTGGAGATATACAGTGATGTTTATTCTTGCTCCTGTTTATAGTTAATATTAAATATGTAAATGTTTTACTCTGCATTAGAAATGCCAGATACATCTACTGTGAATTCCTGTGGCCTTTTCTGATAGCCTGAGAAAGGAACTTGAAAAGAATTTCCATGAATTTTAAAGTAAATTGAATACTTGGATGTGAGAAAATTGAGAGGAAAAATTATTCAGACATAAAACTGTTTCAGCAGTTAAAGACATCAGCAATTTTCTTTCAATAATAAAAATCTTTCTATGACAGCTAGCTACAGCCCAAAATTACTGAGACATAAAGTAAGGCACATATATTCAAGATAAATCAAGTCTGTGTGTATGGAACAACAAAAATAAATTGATTGAAACATCAGAAGTAACAGGGGAAATAGATTCTCTCAACTATGATAATGTTCATTTTAACATGATAAAAATTCACTTTGATTTTGTGTTCTTGTATAGGCATGAATTTAGGTCATAAAGAGCAAAGTCTGCATATCTACCCGTTACTAGTTATACCAGTCTCTACTTTTTAAATGGACATTGTAATTTTTATTGTGAAAACTAACATTATAATTTTATCTTTATTTTCAGCCTTTCAAAACATGGTTGTTTATTGTCATAGAAAGGTGATCCTGTCAAATTATAATAATGTTATTTTGTTTGCTTGTTTTTTGTTTTCTTTTTTATTATTATTATATTTGTGTTTTAATTTTAAACATCAGCCATGGGTTCCCCTGTCCTCCCCCCTCCTTCCCCCGCCCCCACATTACCCCATTCCCTCCCTTCCACACCCATTTCCACTAGGGCCTGACTCCCCTGGGAATTCATTTAAACCTGGTGGATTCAGTACAGGCAGGGCCAGTCCCCTCCTTCCAGGCTGAGCAAAGTGTCCCTGTGTAACCCCAAGGTTCCAAACAGCCAGCTCATGCACTAAGGACAGGTCCTGGTCCCACTGCCTGGATGACTACCAAGCAGTTCAAGCTATTTAATTGTCTCACTTATCCAGAGGGCCTGATCCAGCTGGGGGCTCCACAGCCTTTGGTTCATAATTCATGTGCTTCCATTCATTTGGCTATTTGTCCCTGTGCTTTTCCAATCTTGGTCTCAACAATTCACACTCTTACAGTCCCTCCTCTTTCTCGACAATTGGACTCCTGGAGCTCCATCTGGGGCCTGGCTGAGGATCTCTGCATCCACTTCCATCAGTTATTGGATGAGAGTTCCAGCACAACTGTTAGGGTGTTTGTCCATCTGATTACCAGACTAGGTCAGATCAGGCTTTCTCTCGACCATTGTCAGCAGTCTACAGAGGATGTATCATTGTGAATTTCTGGAGACCTCTCCAGCACTCTGCCTATTCTTGTTCTCATGTGGTCTTCATTTATCATGGTCTGTTATTCCTTTGTCTCCCTTTCTGTTCTTGATCCAGCTGGGATCTCCTGCCCCCTTAAGCTTTCTTTCCCTCAAACCTTGCCCTTCATTACTCCCACTGTCGTCCAGGTTATTCATGTAGATCTCATCCATTTCTCTGTTATTGGGCAATCCCTATGTCTTTCCTAGGGTCCTGTTTTCTAGGTAGCCTCCCTGGAGTTGTGTAGCAGTCTCATCATCTTTGTTTTACATCTAGTATCCCACTATGAGTGAGTGCATATCATGTTTGTCCTTCTGAGTCTCGGTTACCTCACTCATGATGACTTTTTCTAGATCTATCAATTTGCCTGCAAACCTCATGATGGCATTGTTTTTCTCTGCTGAGTAGTACTCCGTTGTGAATATGCACCATATTTTCTTTATCCATTCTTCAGTTGAAGGGCATTTAGGTTGTTTCCAGGTTCTAGCTATTACAAACAATGCTGATATGAACATAGCTGAGCAAATGCCATTGTGGTATGATTGAGCATTCCTTGGGTATATGCCAAGAGTGCTATAGCTGGGTCTTAGGGGAGATGGATTCCCAATTTTCTAAGGAAGCATCATATTGATTTCCAAAGTGGCTGTACAAGGTTGCATTCCCACCAGCAGTGGAGGAGAGTTCCCCTTGCTCCACATCCTCTCCAGTATAAAGTTATTTTACGAGTATTAATTTTGAGGCTAAAAATTTTGATTTCTAAGTAATAACTTTGCACATTTGGTAATTTAAAAGATTATCACAGTTTTGCTGGTGTCATCTTTTCCCCAGATACATGTGTTTTAAGGATAGCTGTGTTTTTTGAGCAGAGTTGTCTTGATAAATCACCAGGGTTTCCAAAGACAATTCACTTGAGTTTTCTTTGACTTCCCGAGATATTTTACAATGTTCATTTTTGCTATAGTCCTGTTGACATCAGTTGTTTATTGTTTCATGGTCCTTTCATCACTTCATATTCAAACCTATGAGATCAGGGGCTGGAGAAATGGCCCAATAGTTCAAAACAATTGCTGCTCTTTCATAGGACCAGGGTTGGTTCCCAGTACCCATATATTGGCTCACAACTGTCCATAGCTCCAATGTCAGGGTATGTGATGCCATCTCTTTTGTTATCAGGCACAAGTCAAACAGGCTATGTACATACACTCATGCACATAAAATAAAATAAAATCAGAATAAATTAAAATAAATAAATCTTTAAAAAAGAAAAAGAACTATATAAACACTGTTGCCTTTCCAGGAATGATGCAAAATGTTTCCTGGGTGAATTTCTACCTCATTAGTACTGATTTTTACAATC
The DNA here is from genome assembly GCF_903995425.1 of Onychomys torridus. Taxonomy (NCBI): domain Eukaryota; kingdom Metazoa; phylum Chordata; class Mammalia; order Rodentia; family Cricetidae; genus Onychomys; species Onychomys torridus. Next base: position 12,794,683 of record NC_050460.1, on the reverse strand, counting down.
CCTAAATAAATTAATACATAATCAGTATACACATAATCCAGCTTCCTACAGATCTAGTTCTCTGAGTGAAGCTTGACACTGATGAACAGTTATAAAGTAGAGAAGAATTTCACCATTTCTAAAGCCTTCTCAAGACTTCAGATCTACATTTTGGCCTTAGAATTTACACTTGCTTTAATGTCACATAAGTGGAAGCATATAGATTTGCTTTTTTGTTGTTATAGTTTTTCAAATTTAGAATCACTGGGAATAAAATCCAGTGCACTAGCCTGGTAATGATGGCTCATGCTTTTAATCCTAGCACCAGGGAGGCAGAGACAGTCAGATCTTTGTGAGCTCTAGGCCAGCCTGGTCTATAGAGCTAGTTCCAGGACAGTCAAGACTACACTAAGAAACCCTGTCTTGAAAAACCAAAGGAATAAAATCCAGAGCATTATGCATGCTAGGCTAACACTCAATTGATGGGCTAGATTCTTAGCCAAGAATGAACATCCATCTCCTCCAATGGTACTTATTTCAATTAGCACACTGTATATGACACCATTCATTCTGCACAGGAATTACCTTTTTAAAAATGTAAACTGGTCATGACCTATTGCAGGGCTGTGGACATCAGATTCTTATAGCTAGCTCACATATTGAAGACAAATATTAATTCTGATTCCTTTCTAAGGATAGGCTACCTCTTGAGGGCTCCTTTGTCTGGAGGGTGTGGCCACCAGTAGGTTGCTAATAGCCCAGGGAATGCCTACACCCACCTACCCCCCAACCCCCCGCCACGGCACAACCTGCACATACAGTCAGCAGTAATTAGACTAAGTGGATGATAAAACAAAAGAACTGAAGTTGTCAAAGAGTTGTGTTGGGGGATTTCCAGGGAACTGAAGGAGAGAAGAGAGGCTGAACGTCATGGAGATGCACTGTATTTATGTGTCGAACTGTAAAAAAATTCAAGTGTTACACAGAAACCCACAACTGAATAACATACAGAGAAGAAGAGACTCTGGAATTCTCAACCCTAAACGAGATGTCTATATCACACCCCTCCCCAGAGGCTCACAAGTCTAGAGGACAGCATTCTCACTACACACAGGACAGATGAACATCAAAACAGACAACAAGGAGGATGGCACGCACAAGTTCAAGCCAGACAAAAATCCAAGCATGGAGGAATGTCAAAAACCCCATTGAGGTTGCTGATCCTGAGTTTACAGTGATCTCACTGTCTGGGTTGTTGAAATTTTAGAGTAATTTATATCTCTACAGCTTTAGTTTGAATCTTTTAGAATGTCCAAGGATAGTTGTCAACAACCTACACATAGGGTTATATAATGTTTCTGTCATGTTTTTTTAATGGAACTGCCAAACACACACACACAACTGTTTTTATTTTATTTTATTACTTTGCCTGCATGTGTGTTTGTGCACTACTTATGTGACTGGTGCCATGAAGGTCAGAAAATGGGGTCAGATCCCTTGGAAGTGGATTTACAAATGCTCATGAGCCACAGTTTGGGTGCTGCAATTCAGCCCAGGTCCTCTGGAAAAGCAACTCCTAACCAGTGCTCTTAACCTCTGAGATGTTTCTCCAGTCTCCACACTACTGGTTTTAATTTCATTTCAGTTAAATAATAAATGGCTTGATGTTATTTTATTATTAGTCTTTTGCTGCCTATTTATCAGTTTCTGTGAGGATGTAGCATTTTAAAGTTTTAATATAGGATCTTATTAATTAAAAAAAATCATGCATGCATAGAATGCATTTTGATAATATTTCACTCTTGTCTTCCCCATTCTGGATTCCTCCTGGATCCAACTCTGCATGTCCCAAATCCTCCCAATGCCATGTCTTACTAACATTTTTTTTTTTCACAATTTTTTTCTTTACCAGGAGACATGATCATAAAGTCACCAACAGGACCATGAGCTGAACAAAGATGACACCAATAGGCATGTCAAAGTGAACAGGAGGAAGACCATGAGGCCTCAGCCCTACACAAAGAATGACAGGCAACTAAGGAGTTCCGAGAATGAGAGAAGTAATCCTCCCTAGGCAAGAGCACGTCAATCGGCTACCCAATGCTAAGTGGTCAGTCTTCACAATATATGTATGGGTGACATTAGATAAACTGAAAAGATTATATCCACATATAAACATTGTAATATATGCATATAATTGCAATTAATTAATAACAGATGCCATGAGTTCGAAAAGGGGCAAGCAGGAGAGTTTGGGAGAGTATGGAGGGAGGAAAGGGAAGGGAGAAAAATGATAAAATTATACTATAGTCTTCAAAATAGAATAGAAATCATTATTTTATGCAGGCATCCACGGCTGCTTGGAGTTAATGAGTGCAGTGGCCCTGTCGTATCTAAAATAAGCCACTTGTCCTGTTTCTCTTGAACTCTGGCTCTTAATCTTTCTTCTCCCTTTTCTCAATGGATCCCAAGTCTTAGGGGCATGTTTTAAAATAAATGTTGCATTTGCTGCTGATCTCTTTGAAGAAACTTATTCTCTGCAGTTTGACCACTTGTGATTTTTTGGGTTAAGTGCCCACCGAAACATTTCTGATGAGTTCTGAAAGCTACAAATAGTTTTGGACTCTGTTTTAAAAGGCCAGAAACTATTGAAACTATTATTCTTTTATGTACTATTTTACTTCCTCAAAAATGTACTTTGGGAATCATTATGTCAGCTGTTTGGATATTTTCCTGTCTTTATAATGAATATAAAATAGTCTATGAAATAGGTCTGCCTTTATTTATTCATCATATAATAGAATTACTGTCAAGCCAATTGTCTTTTTATTTTATTTCACTGCTATAGTACTGGCTATCACAAAGATCTTTGTGCATATATCTAAAGGATAAGAACAGTTTCTCTTGTATTTAGGAGTATATTCTTGTAACTTTAAAAGACAATTGAGCAAATATTTAACAGCTATATTTTTCTAATATTTAAAATATTAATCCATAAAGAATTTACTGTGTAAGTGATACAGTGTAAATATCTGATGTTTTTAAAGAAGAGGTATTTCAGAATAATTTACTAAAAATATCCCTCATTAAAATTAAAGAGCAACTTTGTGACATATTACATTAAACTATGATTTTTGACATTTGATTAAATCTAAATGTGTTCTATTCAACAATGCATCAATCTAAGTTTAAAAATTATTTTGCTTAGTAAGGAAGTATCTTCACTTGTTGTTGGCCTTCACATATAGTTCTTAGGGTAGAGGGGCATCCTCCTTCCATCATATGGAACTCTATTTATTAATAGTAGGATTTATCCTGAATATTAATCAAAGTGCTTTCTTGAGTTGAGTGTAAATTATCAGTGTCTTGGTTATTTCAGGTCAGGTGTGGTACAGCAGTTTTTTTTGTTGTTTTGTTTTTTGAGACAGGGTTTCTCTGTGTAGCTTTATGCCTTTCCTGGAACTCATTTGGTAGCCCAGGCTGGCCTCAAACTCACAGATATCCACCTGGTCTGCCTCCTGAGTGTTGGGATTAAAGGCATACGCCACCACCACTGCCTGGCTGTACAGCAGTTTTGTACTTCAGATATTTTTATTAGTTTATTTTTATTTTTAGGAGATCCATGATAACATTTGATTGGCTACTGGGTTTACAATATACTGTTTGTACCGTTACCTACTCAAACCCTCTGGTCAAAGTTTTATCTTTCTACTTAAGCTTTCTGTAATGTGTCATTTTCCAAAGATGGAAGTTGAGTGTTAAATATTTCCTAAATTCTAGGAGGCTTAAGTTCTTCAGATAACTGTCCTTTCTTGCTCTTTGTTTTTGGGAAACTCTATGACTAGCAAAAGTATTGTAACTGCTCTTTTGTCATGAATATGGGCATGAAGCCACTGTGTGGAGTTTTCCCTACTGAATTCAATAAGGTGATACATTTTTGACATTACATAGGAGATGGAAGAGGTGACAGACAAATTTTAAAAATGGTGAAGTAACTACAAGTTTGGTGTAAGCAGGAAATTTATATATTTATATAATCTCTGGAATTGGAGAGCACAGATTGATCTGAAGTCTAAAGCTGAGCAATGAGTCACAATGTGGAAGTTTCCCAGGAAGAAAGGAGGATGCAGTCACCTGCTATTGCCAAGGATGTTATGAGTCACTGGGAGACTCACAGGAAAAGCAGGAACCACTGGCACTTCCTCACTCCTCATCACTGAATGCACGTATGCACCCCAGCTCCCTCAATCTCCTAGGGAGTGAGCATGGGAGACATATTCTGTAGGAGAAAGTTTAAATAGAATTTACTGCAGACAAGTTTCTCTGTCTTTGCTGTGAGTGTGGAGAAATTAATTTCATGTGTTAGATTTATATTTAATTGTCTTTCCATAAAATATAACTTACTCAATATGCTAGTTCACTTATTTAGTTAGTGTGTTTTGGATATTCACACATTCATATTTTTATAAGAATGTATATCTTACTTAGGAAACTTTAGACTGATAATTTTCCCCCAAAGAAATATTAGACATTGCTTTTTATTATTTTTAAATATTTTCTAATGTAAAAACTTTATTAAATTTTGTGCTTTCTCTAGAGTTAAATTTTGGCATTACCTTATTCAGTTGACATAATAATTTATCAAGGAGTTACTTTAGATTATCTATATAGATGGTTATTTTTAAAATAATAAGTATTGCATGTCTATCCTTCTAATTCTTTTATCTCTATCTACTTTTTGTCTTGGGAGTATTGATTAGGAATTTAAGCAAAATGATAAATGTGACTCAACTAAAGCTCCACATTTTTCTTCTTCTATATTTTGCCAAGAGTATCAACTTTGTGGGACATTACACTTTTGCTTGCAAACTCAGCTCTGTGTTTATTCATTCACTCCTAAAACTAAGGATTTGGTGCCAGAAGGGATAAATTGCAGAATGCATTTATTTTGACACCTTGAAAAGATATCAAAATCAAAATGAAATTTCCAACTAAATTTATGCAGCCTAAGCATAGAGAATTAGCATCACAAAAAATTGTTCTTTCAGAGAAATCATCAAGCAAATTGTAAAATAACACAAAGGAAAAGAAACAAAGAAACCATTTGATTTAAACAAATTGCCAGTACATCCTGCTCTATCTTTCCTCACCCCATCCCTCAAAATGGCCCCCTTAGTGTTCTGGTTCATTTGGTTACTCCAGGTTAATGCATATACCTAAGACCCAGGTGTAGTATGAATCTTAAGTGTTCTTGTTAATAAAATTCAAACCTGAGGCCAGTTATTGGGGTGAATGCTGGAAGACCAGAGAAGCAGAACAAGCCATGGCTATCTCACCTTGCTAGTTCCTCAGGTGATCCTTTTTCCTCAGGCTGGAAGCTTCTGAGTCCTCCTCCACATTAATCTCAGCTGAACTGTGTTGCTCCAAAGCCTGAACACTTAACCAACCAAATGCTTAACTAACTACATGCTTTTCTCCTTAGTTCCTGGTCCTCACACCTTATATATCTTTCTCTTTCTGCCCCCACTCCCTGGGATTAAAGGTGGGTTTCTGGGATTAAAGGCATGGGTCACCAAGCTTAGCTGTTTCTAATTGGCCTTGAACTCAGAGATCTGGCTAGCTCTGCCTCTCAAGTGTTGGGATTAAAGGCATGTACCACCACCACCCAACTTCTGCTATGGCTTATTCTTTCCACTTTCTAGCCACCATTTGTGGCTCTGTATCTAGTGGCTGTCTGTTCTCTGACCCCAGATATGTTTATTTTGGGGAACACACAATATTTCAGGGAACACAATACCACCACACCCAGGGATCATTTGGGAAGTGGGAGACAGAAATATTCTAAGAGCCAGGAAATAAGGGACTTTGTTGTGAAATTCCATCTTCTAGAAATGACTGTTTTTGCACTGTAGCCGAAGACTTTATAGATTATTCTTTTCACTGCCTTTCTACTGTATCAGCTCATTATTGATAAAGTACTTCTAATTATTTATTTCCCCTCAATTTAGGAATAGACTCACACACATATAGACAGTTAAAGTAAAACACCACACACACACACACACACACACACACACACACACACACACGTTATTAAAGTAAAAGAGACCATGAATTTAAAAGAAAACATGGAGAGGTACACGGTGGTGGGGTTTGGAGGAAGGAAATGAAAGGGGAAATGATATGATTATAATATAATGTAAAAATAAGAAGTAAGTAGAATCCTTCCACCTAGACCTCCTCTCAGATGTTTTCCAATCCACACATTACTTTCTGTCCTTTTGTGGGCTTAGACAAAGAATGACTGTGGTAAATTACCATATGCACTCAATTAAGTAGCTCTTGAGCAGCTAACTTCTCTGGTCTTTTCTAATAGTCCCATGGCATAAAAGAGTTTTTGACTCTGGTATATATCCAGGTATGTCAAGTTCGTCATAGTCACACAGGTGGTATGATAGTTGTAAAATCTGATCATTGATACATACTATGTAAATAAATGCAAGGGACACTTTTTAAGAATTTTGCTTAAATACATACTAATGGAAAATGATAAGCTCAAAGTTCTCATCTACAACTCAGAGTTACTCTTTGCTTTTGGTAGGCCGTCTTATTATGCTGACAACTGTTTTAGAGATGATGCCATGACCGAGCCAAATAGGGAACTTAGTGCTCCCTTATTTTGTTTTGTTTGATTGTTTGATTTTTCTTCCTACTTCAACCTTTTTATAGCAGCTTGTACAACTGAGATGGTTTGGGAGATTCTGTGATCCTATATGTAATGATATTGAAAAATGAAAAGAATGAAAACATTTATCTACACAAGGTATGTGGTGAAGACATTCTCTGCTCATTGTACCAACTGAGGAAATACAAAATTCAGAATTTTAATCTTGTTATTTGTACAGAAGTTCACTGAGATGTATAGAGTTGGAGACTAAGCAAGTATTTATGGGAAGTCAATTTGTTCAAATAAAACTGATATGTATTATGCTAATATTTTACAGGAAATTTTATAATTTTCACTTATAGTACAGGGTGAGACATTTGTTTACAGACACATCACTTAGTGAAATTTCAACAATGAGAATTAAAATGAGAAGAAACATTTTAAAGTGACTATTCCAATACTTTCTGTAGCAAATTCTGTTTTCTAGATGCCTGATCATTCCAAGAAGAATTTTTATTTTGTTTATTTACTCTTCATTTGTTTAATTTTTTAGAATTATGACTGTTTTGCACTATAGCTAAAGACTTTATAGATTATTCTTTTCACTGTCTTTCTACTGTATCAGCTCATTATTGATAAAGTACTTCTAAATATTTATTTCCCCTCAATTCCAGTCTCAAGAAGTCTTTCTTCTCTCTCTCTCTCTCTCTCTCTCTCTCTCTCTCTCTCTCTCTCTCTCCCCTTCCCTCCCTCCCTCCCTCCCTCTCTCTCTCTCTCTCTCTCTCTCACTTTTATTTGCTTTGTCTTTCTGTATTTTTAGCTTTCTGTGAAAACTGATCATTAAGCCTAGCTGCCACTGGTCTGACTGAATAGTTTTGATTTTTTAAAAAAAAATTGAGTTTAAAAATTGCTCTTTTTCCTATGCTCAATGTATTGGTAGGAAATAAGGAGCTTCTACTTTCAAGTCTGAGTATGCTTGATAAATGCGGATGTATAAATCTAGTATTCTCTATAAGTAATGATGTTGCATTTATGCCCCAGAGGAAGGAGTTCTGCTTAGTTCTAGTTTTCAGAATGAGAGTATGAATTCTAATGTTAAACCATCCTTAAATTATGTTGAAGGATTTGTGCAATTTCTTGGGGAATAATAAAAATTTATGTATAGAAATTAGACAAGTTTGTTCAGTTCTGGGGGAATCCTAATTAATTCAGCTATTCAATTTAGAAAAATGACATACCAAGTTCTACCTTAATTTTCTTTCTGTCACATAATGTATTTCTCCCAGTTTCTAAGATCTGATGACTTATACACTTGTCACATTTTGATAACATTGAGATACCAAGAACATCCCTATCCACTTACCAGTTACTTTGTGGGCACATATTTCCTCAGGGTTTTGCTGAAGAGGCAACAGAGAAGTAGAACATAAAATATAAAAGTAAAACACAGATTTAAAAAGAAATATGAGTATTAATTATGTAACTACTTTCATGTATATCATGTTATCCACCAAGTAGGTATCTTTGCAATTTTAATCTTGTTATTTATAAATCTGTCTCATAACTACAAAGTAAAACTGGTTTGTTTTTTAATTTTTCACTACAACTCCATAGGCTCTTTATGTAGATAAAAATGATACTCAGGTTTCATGAGGTAGTATTGTGTAGAAAAAATGCTAAGGAAGAAGGATGTCCCAATGAAATAATAGTATTGGAGCATAGGATAGCATATCATGGCTAAGTGAACTTAGTTCTTGGCGTGTCTTGTTGCTCTTCAGTGAGGAAGTTTGCTAATGTTCATTACAAGTGCTCAACTGTTAATGAATCTTTTCTTCTATATCTGCTACAGTGAATGCTTCCACGCAGGCATAAAATTAGTTTGCCATTTGAAGGTAATCCTGATGGTCATTTTGTTGATAACAGCAGTTTAAGGAAGGAAGTTGTTTTTTTTTTTTTTTTTTTTTCTTGTTAAAATTTCCAAAGAATCTAGTCTACCATGGTAAGGAAGGCATGGCAAAAATAGGTGGTTGGTCATATTTCCTGTACACACAGAAGCAGAAAGTCTTAAATGCTTATGATCAACCCATTCTCTCTTTTATATTCAGTTTGGAAACTCAACCCATGGTATGGAACCACATTTAATGTGTGTCTTTCCAACTCAGTTAACTTTATTTATATAATCCCTCACAGATAGATCTGGAGACATGTTCTCCTGGTGATTGTAAGTCTCTTCAAGTTGACAACCATCAAAACTAGCCATCATAGTTTCTGTTTTGCACTTCTGTGCTCTTTTCAATAGAGAACTGATGTACAGCTATGTCTTAGTTAGAATTGCTATTGTGAAGAGACACCATGACCACAGCAACTCTTATAAAGGGAAACATTTAAAAGAGGTGGCTTGTTTAAAGTTCAGGGGTTCATTTCATTATCATTATGGTGGTATATGTAGGGATGCAGGCAGATATGGTTCTGGAGAGGTAGCCAAGTTTCGTACATCTTGCAGGCAACAGGAAGTGGTCTAAGAATCTGGGTGGTATCTTGAGCATATATGAGACCTCAAAGCCTCCCTCCACAGTGACACACTTCCTCCAACAAGACCACACCTACTTTAACAAGGCCTCTCTTTGGGGCCTTAGTTTTCCTTCACACTACCACAAGCTTTAAGATAGGATTTTTACTCAAAGCTCTTCAGCTTTAGAGAACTTGCTTTTAGGATCAACTGATGTGTCCTGTATGAGAAGGATCAGAATTTCCTATGCCATTTAAAAATATTTATAAGCTAACTTAATGTATTCTTATACGTGAGTAAGTACCCCTAAATATTGTCAAATTTGACTGAAAATTTGTTTAAAAAAATCTACAGAAAAGTGATTTTCAGTAAGTACACAAGGGCATGTTCCCAAGGGACATTTATGCTTGTAGTTCTGCTAGGAATCTGCAAGGAAAGTTGTACTTAGGGCACAGGAGTTTTTATGTATTACACAAAGTTGTGGCTTTCCTGGGACGATGTGAACAAATGTCTGCTTAACCTAGGATAAAAAACTGACAGCACACCAATGAAATTATTCTACCTAAATCTAACTTAGTGAACCAGCAAGTTAATTAGTATTCCTTAAAGGTGGATGTGTAAGAGTTATCACAGGAAAACCAGTGACTCATGGGCAGCTGTATCACCAAGTAGGCCAGCACAGTATGTATAATAACTCAAGAAATGTGTATCACTGAAGATCTCTATATATCTTGCAGATAGATCAGCTCCTCAGAGAGTCTTTCTCTTGACATTTTTATTGCTTTTATAATCTTAGGAATAGAATTTATAAGTCTTAGAAACTACCTGATACTTGTATACATTGTTTACTTCCTGAGATCTAATGGGATATTTTAACTTGTAGAAAGTAAATATGTAAAATCTTACCCTTTCTTCAGCCCCTTACATTCTTCCTGTTTCCCCTTCAGCAATGTAGTCCATGTCTGGCAAAGAGTGATATAGATGGCTGATTATTTTCTTTGATCTATGGTAGAGTGTTTTGCCACTTTGTCATAGCAACACTCATTTATTTCAGAAACATGATTATAAGTTTCTATAGTTCATATGCCATTGTAAATGAAAAGATGCATCCATGACCAATTAAGACTGACAGCAGAAGTAATACAAGCATGTAAACATGAATGTTCAAAAGGCTCTTTGAGAAACATGCAAAATATGTTTAATAGGAAGATATCAGTGGCCTCTTCACTTATGGCCTCCCCATCTTCAGGCTTTTGTTCTGACTCACAGTACCAGATGTACTTTCTTTCCTATAGGCTGTGCCTTATATCCAATAGGTTAGGTTACATGCAAAACAATCATTCCACTATTGTGTCATTCAACACACCTTGCTTCTCATGGTGGTACTATCGTACACATAGTCCATGGGATCCTAGCTTTGTTGGTAACAATTCTCCCCTAATAACCTGCATGGTACCATCTGGCATTACGAATATCAGTCAACAGTGAAGGAACTTCCAGTGCTGCCCCAGCCTTATTTCTCTATGTTCTGCAGCCAAAGCATGTGGCATCTTCACCATTAGAGACCTTCCATGTTGGTCATCCAATTGAAGGATGAACACCCTTTATGTTGGTGGGGATTCAGAGGCCTCCTTGTCTAACAACTCATAGGTATACATACATAACAGAGTTGGGTGAGACTTTCTTTTTTAAACTTTTTTTATTGATTCTTTGTGAATTTCCCATCGTGCACCCCAATCCCACTCATCTCTCTGTCCTTCCACATCTGCCCTGTGCCTTGCAACCTCTACCTCAAAAGAAAACAAAATAAATAAATAAGAATTAAAATAAATCTTGCCATGGTAGCTGTAGTAAGTCACTGGTGGTGACATAGGCCATGGACATCGGGCCAGACCTGTGCTACTGCAGGCACTCTTGATAGCAGCTTTGCCTGTTTTTATATCTCATGAAAATGTTTCCAAGAGGCCTGAGGCAGTGCTGCACAGATGAAGCATATTTGTATCCCTCTTCACCAAGCATAGGACCTATGTAGTGCACCTGCCAATCTCACATGCCACAGGTTGACTAATAAACTTGCTTAATTACTGCATCCATCTGTGGAATCTTTAATTTAGAACAAACCTCATGTGTTTGGACAGTTTGCAAAATATTGGAATATTTCACACCAACACTAGTGACCTTATTTATATGATTTTTATATAAGCCTGGAAAGAAGTTTTCAGAGGTACCTCAGGGCAGATATCTCTTGTTTTAGGGAGTGAATCTGCCTTGTAATTTCCAGGATGACTAAATGGGCTCTGGGCATCCATATGGAACACTACCATATGTTTTGATTGCTAATGAACACATGTATCCCCTTCACATCTGCTATCCACACTGTGGCCAATCAGGCACTTGTTAGTTCTTCTTTCCATACTGGGCCATTTTTATATTCAGGTTCTGATTATAGCCCTGTCCAATGTAGACTGTCACAGGCCAAATCTCAATAATACCATCAGTACTATTCTCAAATCTCTTCTCCTTGGTTTCTCCAGATACTTGGTGTCTGTGCTCACATGTATTCCTGCAGCCAAATGTTCCTGTCTATGAAACCTGTGCCCATTACCATTCCAGGATCCAGAGGGGGTAGGTGACATTCCTTCTAGTGCTTTATCTAGTGTGGCTCTTGTTTCAATTACTGGATGATGCTTGATGACTTGAAAGAACACTCTTTCCAATAAGGCCTGGATGGCATTGGTAACAGGCCTGAAGATACCACAAAATAGTGCTGTTAATATGTATGTCACCTTTACAGAGTTTGGTTCTATGCCATCCTCCAAAGAGGATCCCCCAACAGCCCTTCATTCCGATTTTTATTAAATTAGCTGCTGTCATTATCACTCCAGTGGAACAAGGGATAAATTCCTCTTGCTCTCTCTGCCAAAGAGACTTCTTTATTACTACAGGAGTATTTGCACATTCTTGTTCCTTGTTGCTCTATTCACAATAGCCAGGCAATGAAAACAGCCCAGAGATCCATCGACTGATGTATGGATAATGAAATTGCTATGCAAATACACATTATAATTTTATTCAACTTAAAAAATGAAATTCTTATATTTTCAGGAAAATGGAAGAAACTGAACAATCATATACTAAATAAGGTAACTCTACCCTAGGAAGACAAATGCCATATGTTATTTCTCATGAAGAGCTCTCAGCTTTGAATTCTTAGATTAATGTATTTAACTCAGAGTGTCTTCAAGCTATGAAGGAGACATTGGATAAGTAGGGGAGAATGATAGCTCAAAGAATGGGGGATTGAACAGAAGCAAAGTGTGGTGGATTAAATGAAAATGGCCTACAAAGGCTCCTTTATCTGAACACTTGGTCTCCAGTGGGTGCAGTTGCTTGGGAAGGACTCAGAGGTATGCTTTGGTGAAGGAGATATGTCATTGGAGGTGGACTTTGAGGTTTCAAAAGATTCCTGTGATTCCAGTTCTCTGTCTGTCTCTGTCTTTCTCTCTGTCTCTCTGCCTGTCTGTTTGTCTCTGTCTGTCTGTCTGTCTATCTGTCTCTCACTTTCTATCTTCTCTCTGCCTTGTGGATGTAAGTCAAGGTTGTGAGCCCTCAGCTCTTCTTGTTGCCATGCTCTGTCCTGATGTCCTAGATCCGACCCTCTGAAAACTCAGTTAAAAGTTCCCTTCATCATGGTGTTTTGTTACAGCAAAAGAAAAGTAAGCAAGACAAAACAGCAGTAGGGTGAGGGCAGATTTGGGGTTGAAAACTTGTACAGACTTGAGAGTGAGGAAATACAGGAGGGATAAAGGGAGGAGGGGGCTAAGCAAAGCTAAGAATGTACATAAAAGCATATGCATTCTATTATTTAATGAAATTATAAATTATATGATTTTAAAATTCATCTGAATAGAGGTAATGTACATTGGTGGATTCCAGTATTGGGTATGATTGTACTCTATGAATTGATTGCTTTGCTGGGTATGTTGCTGGACTTTTACGGTAACATTAACATCCATCTTTAGAAAAAGACTTTTTAAAAAAGCATGCATCAGAAAGGAGGGAGAATATATGTTTCTTCAAAATATGAAAACTTACATAAAAATCAGTTGAAATAGTCAGATAGACTAGATATTATAACTGTAATTCTTGCTTGATAATTGTCCTGTTATATGTAATTTTACTAAGTTAAAATGTTCCCTTTTGAAAAAAAAAGAAAAGGGGAATGGCTGGGGATGCTATTAATGTGTTGCTCTGATTGATCGATAAATAAAATACTGATTGGCCAGTAACCAGGCAGGAAGTATAGTGTAGGCAGGATAAGGAGAGAGGAGAATTCTAGGAAGTGGAAGGCTGGGTCAGGAGATGCTTGCTGCTAGCCACCACCATGAGGAGCAGGATGGAAAGTGCTGATAAGCCACAAGCCACATGGCAAGGTATAGATTTATAGAAATGGGTTAATTTAAGATATAAGAACTAGATAGCAAGAAGCCTGCCATGGCCATACAGTTTATAAGTAATATAAGTCTCTGTGTGTTTACTTGGCTGCAGGACTGACAGGTGAGAGAGATTTGTCCTGACCATGGGCCAGGCAGAACCAGGAAAACTTCAGCTACACACCTCTACTGAGTAAAATAAATTAGCTTATACAATTTACTAAATACAAGATGAATATACCAAAGTCATTCTTATTTTCATATGTGATAAAAAATTAACCAGAAATTAATGCATGTCAAACATGCCAAATTACAACAGAATGAAATTACAATGGGATGAAAAGTGGGAAAGTCTTGTGTACCATGAACTTCAAAATATATAAGATATGTCATAAAAAATTAAAGAGGGCACAACTTCACAGGAAACTCTCTGGCCTCTGGCTCTTAGAATCTTCCCACCACCTCTTCCATAATGTTCCCTGAGCCTTAAATGTGAAAGTGTTTTGTAGATTAAGCTGGCACTGGGCTCCACAACTCAGCATTTTGATTGGGTGTAGTTTTCTGTAACGTTCTGCATTTGTTGCAAAGAGAAGTTTCCTTGACAAGGGGTGACAAGGATGACACCAGTAGACATGCCAAAGTGGACAGGAAAAAGCCCATTAGGACTCAACTTGCAGGCAACTAAGGAAATCTGGGAGTGGGAGAGGTAATCTTCCCTGGGGAAAACCTCACCAATTGGCTGAGTAGGGTCAAATTGTCATCCCAGGAAACATAATTTAATTAAGCTTTGGACTAGGTAGATTATATTAAGGAATATAAATGTATGTAAATATACATATATGCAAGCAATAACATTTAGTGGAAAAGAGGGACAGTAATGGATTTGTAGGAGAGTGGGGGTTGAATATGGAAGGATTTGAAGGGAATAAAGGGAAGGGAGAAATGTTGCAACAATATTTTAACATCAAAATTAAAAGGAAAAAACAAAGGAAAGTTCACGATAAAGACTTAAAATATTGGATCCAAAGACATAAGAAATTTAAAGCTATCTTTTTTTGAAAGCCTGGTCTAAACTATATGAAAGTGCAAAGAAAGAAGAATTTCTGATGGTTCTGAAAATGAGCAAAGTTGAATATGAACACCCTAACAGTAAAACGGATTAAAGGGTAAAGAATACAGGATCCAGAAATAACTTACATCTGTAGATAATTGAGCTCAGTAATGGAATATAATCAAAGAATAGTTCTTCTACACATTTTACTGAAGCACTTAGTTACCAAATAAAATTTATAGTGATAATAATCCAGATCTGTAATTTTTATCATATACAGAAATTAATCCAAATATGTCACAGACCTAAAAAGAACTTAGAGGAGCAGAAATCTCTAGGAGAAAATTATTGTCAATTAAAACCAGAACTTTCTTCAACACAATACCGAACCCATGATAGACAAAAAAGCAACAGCATGATTACACCTCATCTAATTTCCTAAAAAAATTCTGTTCCAAAACAATTATTCTTAAAAATACAGAGATTTGAAAAATTCTAAGAATTTCTCATTAAATACCAATTATATACACATGTCTCCATGCTTATATAAACACATATATGCATATATACTTATATATTTATATGTATATATAGGCACTAAATAATGAAACAAACTCACACATTTTTGAATGATTAGAATTTTGAATTGAGAGTTTACCAAGTGACTATAATGGAAAGCAAACACGGTCAGATCATTATTAATTAGGGAATTGGTAAATGCACACCAAAAGATAAAACAGTATAGTCAAATACAACAAAGAAATGTCTGAAGTCTCATGCTCTCTAGAGCTGGTAAAGGAAAGAAGGCAGAGTTCTCTTGATCTCTTTGCCTGTATATATTCTTTGGGAAAGAATTTTGGGCCCTTCAAAGTTAATTAATTATATGCTACTTCCAAATATAAATTTTATCTCTTTAACAAGTATTTTAGTGTATACAAATACTTTTATAAAATATTCATAGAAGATAGTTTTGCAATAATCTGAAATCCTAGATACAGCTTCAAAGCACATATGCAGATGAATAGATAAAAGAACAGGATATCATAAAGCTTTCAAATAAAATTAAGTACTGATGCATACATGATATGAATAAATGGATTAATATAAAAATGAATATAATAATTTGAGGAAATTATACAAAAGTATATTAAGCATATATATGTTTTTCAGCTTATAATATTGTAGAATAGAATATCTTACTTTTTTGTTATATGGAATAAATTATACAAAAGAGTGAGAAACTTTGAATCATGGATGTGTTCTTTTACTTTGTGTAGTGGTGATAATAATTTCTCATAATATACATACATGTACCAAAGAAATCAACCGAACACATTAAATGTTTATATTTTATCTCCATAAAACTTCAAAAACCAGGATGGAAAATGCAATCTTACCAGTAGATAAAGACAGAATATGTGGAGATAAATTTTAGACATCTCATCAAAGAAAATTTTATCCATATCAATCAAATGAGAATTGTTTACTTGCTTTTAACTAAAAAAAGCCCAAGAATAGATTCATAAAATAACATTTTAATGAACCTATCATATAGCATACTAAATGCACATGTACATCAAAGCCATGAAATATCTCATGTAATATAAATAATAAATATAATGATAAATTTCAACATTGGAACCCTTGGAAAGGAACTAAATATGTACATTAGCAGGTGAATAATTGTACATCAGGAAAGCATCACAGAAGACATCTCATCCTCAATGCTATTGTAGACACATTGTGCGTTATGAATTTATTACAACATTTACATTGCCCAACACTTCACATGGTATTTTCTGACCTACTCACAGACATCAGATTAATTCACCCCAGTGATTATCCCCTCACAGAAACCTTTGTGTATCCCCACTTGTTAAAATGTCAGTTGACTGTATCTCTCCTATTTCTCTGTTTCTCTCTTCCTCTGAATCCTTAACACAATTTACTTTAAGAATTATCTTTCCTCTACCATGTCTTCTTAACTTATCCACATACAAGAGAAGGAAATACTCTTGATGAGTGTTAATTACCTTGAAGAGTCAAAGAAAAATCTACAATATGTATAGTGTCATCATTTATGTTTTAAAAATCCATTGAAAAACATAAGTGATGGGGGCTGAAAGGAAAAAGGTATTAACTGAACATACCTGTTTAACTAAAGATATAAGAATCATGGGAAAACTTCAAAACTTTCATGTTTTTTATTAAAATAGATCTCTCAAAATATAATAGGACAGAACCTGAGGGGATTGCACAATCATTTGTAAGGAATGTAAACCTCAAGGAAAAAGAAACTCTTCTGTCTACTAAAAGAAACTGTTTTCACCTGCTTAAGTGTATGTATTAAAAGTCCTCTATGAAACATTCATTAATTCCTTTTTATTATCCTCCCTGTAATTGGCGCATTATAGAAATGAGGTACAAAAAAGAGCTTGGAATGACCTAGCAGTTCTACAAGATAAATAATTTTGGATAAATTGGTCTGTATTGGAACAGAATGTGCTCTTTGGGAATCTGATCTCAGAGAAAAAGAGGGCCACAACTAGTGCTGGAAAATGGAATGCTACCTATGGAAGGAGCAAGACACAAAATGGTGTGTTTACATAATGGAGAGATTGAGAATATCGTCTGTTGTAGCAAGAATCTTAAATGTTCTGGCCAATTTTTCAGTTGATCCTGTTTCCTCAGACTGGAAGCCTCAGTGTCCTTATCTGAATGGCACTCAGCTTAATAGCTGCTCAAAGCCTAAAAGCTTAACCAGCCAAATGCTTCTAGTTTCTGGTCTTCATGTCTTATATATCTTTCTGTTTTTGCCATCACTCCCTGGGATTAAAGGCTTACTTATTGTAATTAAAGGTGTGTGTCACCATGCCTGGCTGTCTTTAATGTGGTCTTGACTCAGAGATCCAGAGGGATTTCTGCCTCTGGAATGCTAGGATTAAAGGTGTGAGTGCCACCATTTTCTAGCCTCTATGTCTGTCTAGTGGCTGTCTGTTCTCTGACTCCAGATGAATTTATTATGGTGCACAATATTTTGGGGAACATAATACCACCACAATCTGTAATGCATGTTAAAGAGTAAAACAAATAACACTTTTGTTATTTGTCATTATGTTTAGTGGCTTAGTCTGAGCTATTGCTATGAAGAGACACCATGATCACAGCAACTCTTCAAAAGAAAAGCATTTAATTGGAGTTTGCCTACATTTTTAGAGATTTAGTCCATTATCATCATATGAGAAGCTTGGCAGCATACAGGCTGAAATGGTGCTGGAAAAGTAGCTGAGAGTTCCACATCTGGATCTGTAGGCAGCAAGAAGAGAAAACCTCTGGACTTAGAATGGGTATTTGAAAAACTCAAAGCCCACTCTCAGTGACACCCTTCCTCCAACAAGGCCACACCCTCTAAACCTTTCAAATAGTGTCACTCCCTGGTCACCAAGTATTCAAATCTATGTGCCTACGGGGACCACTCTCATTCCAACCACCACACTTACCCTAGTAAAACTGTTGCTATCTTGAATTAATTTTCACTAGATCTTATGTTGGGAAAATAGCACAGAACGGTCCTCTGATTTCATTGACATGGCTTCAGTAACATTTCACATCACGGAAGAAAAGGATACTGCTTATGGGGAAATATTGTAAAAGTGACATATGTCTTTAACTATATCCAGAATTTTAATTTATTATTTCCATTTTGTGCAAATATTCCTATGGTATAAATTATGCCATACATTTAAGAGAACACTAAAATTTTGTTGCTAATAGATTGCCAACTCCTATGACAATTCTATGTTTAATTATATCAGGGGTCCTTGCCATTGCCATATGGGACTGGATAGCTCTAAAGAAGGGATGCTCTCGACATGCATGATGCTTAGCAGAGTACCCACCTGTTGCTGAGTCTTAAGAGCTCCCTCAGGGGAGGGGGTGAGAAGGTGATGTGTCAATGACATAGACACCCAGAGTCGGGTGAAAGGCAAACAGTGGACTTGTTTATTTAGTAATGGGGAAAGCCTTATATACCCTCCTCCCAGCACCCAGCCTGCATCCTGATCTGGTCACATTGTCTGGTTGCCCTTCATTAGGTAGACACGATCAGGACCTTTGACAGCACCTGTTGCTAGGCCCTCAGCAGAGTCCAGGTTGGCTCATAAAGAAGTATGTTCTGTACATGCCTTGGCAACTGGATTGAGCCTTATCTTCCTGCACCCACCCTATACCAACTAGATGTTTAGTGCATCATATGAGTGATAAAAAAAGTGACTACGAAATTCCTAAGCATTCTATGGGCTCAAAGCCATGTCATCTGAAAATTGTATTGATGTTTCACAAGGGTTTTATGAAGTTTGGGCTTCACAATTAAAACAGAGTTTGAACTTATTGTCTGTTATGTGGTATCTCTGTTAATTTGAGGGAATTGTGTAATTACTAAAGGCCTCATTTCCTTTTTTATGAAATTTTTTCTTTCTTTCTTTCTGTCTTTTTTTGAGACAGGTTTTCTCTGTGTAGTTTTGATGCTTGTCCTGGATCTCCCTCTGTAGACCAGGCTGGCCTTGAACTCACAGAGATCTGCCGGGCTCTGCCACTTGAGTGCTGGGATTAAAGACATGCACCACCACTGCCAGACCCTCCTTTTATTGAAATTTAGAAGTAATATACCCTTAAGTAAATTACCCTTAAATTCATAGTATAATATGGTCACTTGAAGTTACATTGGCCTTATTTTAATTGATTGAAAAAAAGGGTTTGAAAATGTTATCCAAGTTGGCCTCAAAGGCTCAATCTGTACTCTCAGATCAGCCTCCCTAGGTAGTTGAACTTAGGTATACAAACAGATGAAGCTTCCATTGGTTTTAGATTTAGTAGTGTTTATTTTAATTAGCATGCTAGTATTAAAACACTGATTCAGAAATTCAAATAGTTTTGCCATATACTTTAGTATCTACTTATACCAGCAAAGCACAAATGAAAAACAAATTGAAAGTTATGTCTAAATACAAACATAAATTATGTCTGCAGTGAAAGGGAAACAGAAATGTAACTATTACTTGAAAATGCTCAAATAGCATCCAAATAACCCTAAGACAGAGGGAATAATGACTGAGATGAATAAAACAGTCTTCAGGCTAGAAGGCAAGATTTTTCAAAATGTAAAAGATAAACCCTGACTCACCTCTATTCACATGTCAATTAGCAAATCTTATGAATGCCCTAATACGTTTCTTTACCATAGTTACCACTCCTTGTTGCTTTGTGTTTAAATATGAAATGAAACTTATAAAATATTAGAGTAATGTTTGAGAAGAAACAAAGAAAATAATAAATTCCAAAATCAATGCAGCACTTTTCCTGTCTCCTGGGGATAGGCTCAGTATCTTCCATATGCTAGTTAACTGAATCTCTTTTTCTTACTCAGTATGGTATTCTTAATTTCCAGTTTATGGGAAATAGCAAGAGAAAAATCTCAGAAACAAATAATGCATTTAGTGTATCATCCTGAGTACAGTTATAAAATCTCACATTCTTTGAGTCCCTCATATGTGTAACGCAAATTCTTCAAACCAATGTATCTATAGGGTATATACTACCTGCCTATTTGTCATTTCATAGCCACCTTGGTTGTATGACTGTCAAAGCATCAAAATACCTAAGCACAGATAACATTTTACATGATAGTTTGAGATAATGCCACATTGACTACATAAATCATCTCATCAAACTTCATTTCACAGGTACTGCATCAACCTCTATCATCATATAAAGACTGAGTACAAAGATGTAAGACAGTTTTGAGAGACAAGGACACCGTGTTACTTTCACTCTTATTAAGTATAGTGTTACTATTATTTTAATCTTACTGTATCTAACAGAACATTTATATAGCTATTTATATACAGGAAAGAACCTATTACATGCATTGTTTTTTACTAGCCATAGTTTCTAGTCTCTATGAGGAGTCTTGGAAAGCATCATTAATGCTTTAGGAATGAATACTGAAAAATATTTTCAATGTCCACAAAGATAAATAAATTAAATAATTGAAAAATATTAGTACAAACAAAGTTTAGTCTTTTACTTATGTTCATATATCATACAAAACAATATGATTACATTGAGCAACCAATTGTCAATTTCAGAATTAGAAATCTATTTCTAAAAATAAAGGAATTCTGTGTAAGAATATAAAGATAACATAGAAGAAATATCTAAGAAAACAGAATTCTACTTTAATTTAATTACTTTGCAAAAAATGTCTGACAATGTTATAGAGATTAACAACAAGAAAAAGAAACAAAGAAGAAAGAAGGATAAAGAAAAATGAAGATATTTTCCATAATCCTGTTCCTATTTTCATATACAAATATGTCTTCATTGTTAAATATACTTCTGCATATGAGCACTATCATGATTATAAATGTTAAAAGGTACATTTTATTTTTAAATACATAATATATCTTATTACAGATATAAGTATTATAGCAATTTGACCAAAATTTTATTCTTTTTAACATAAATCAAATCGAAGAAGTGTGTATCATATAAAGCATCTGTCAGTTACTGGGAATTTTACTTTTTTTAAGTTTTATTAATGTAAATGATATCACAATAAATATATTTGAGCAAGTGCTATTTGATTGTTATAGTCATAGATTATAATTAAAGGAGATTTTTATTTGGGGATAGTATGATATTTATAACTACACAGGGCCTGCATAAATCTGCATCAGGTCCTCTGCATTGCTATTATGGTTTAATGTTATTATGGGATTTCTAGGTGTACAAATGAGTGGGTCTCTGACCCTTGTGCCTACACTTGGGCTCTTTTCCATCTGCTGGTTTGTCTTGTTCAACTTTAATAGGATAGTCTTTATCTTATCATATTTTGTTATGTTTTATTATTATCTCTTAGAAGTCTGTTATTTTCTAATTAGAGGCAGAAAGAGAGTGGATCTGATTAAAGGGAATGATTAAGAAATGGGAGGACTATAAGGAGGGGAAACTATAATCAGGATATATTATGTGAGAAATTTATTTTCAATAAAAGTAAAAAAGAAAATATATAGAAACAGGTAACATACTTAAATAAGAATTCAAAGGCAGTAGAGATGACAAAATAGACACTGGGATTAATGAGTATTTCCAACATCTGATAACAAGAAAACAAAATATGAAGGCAACAGAGAAAAGGACATGTTATCATGTAAACAAAGTAGAAAAACTCTCTAGAGCCAAATACTTTTTTCAAATTCAACATTTCACCAGTGAAACAATTAGTTTGACACTGCATTCTTAGACATATTCTTATAAGGGGAAAAATACTGTTTTAAGTTCCTAAACAGGCAAGGAAAAGGAGACTTTCTACAGAAAGTCAAATGTATAGCATTAAGCATGTCAATGACAGTCCAGAACATTCTAAGAGAGTTCAAGGCCTGTCTCCAGATGCCCATCTTGCAAAATATACATTGGTATCAGACTCTTTGTTAGTTATGATCAGTTCTAAGGGTGAATCCAGTAATACAGTAAACCTTTTATGCACCCGTGACAAATGATAGTAGCAGGTCATTCTATATTTTGTCAAACTTTCCCATGTGAATGAGGGCCAAACTGAAATACTTTATGCAATAGCTACTTTCTAGTTACTGGATCCTCAGAAGGAATTTTAGAGGAATCATGCATTTAAATGTCTTGGAGTTGTAAAGCAATTAAATAGAAACAGGGATTGTAGAAAGACAGCAAACAATGAACCTAACAGTAAGGTCAGAATGTTTTGGAAGGGAATGGAGAAAAGTGGGGAATGTCATCATGGATGACATAAATATGCATTATGAAAAGTTTACACCATACTAATATTGATAAATAAGAAAGTGATAGAAAAATGAATATTGAAGTATCTTAAGAAATATTTGAAATAATAACTATTGGCTGTAGCTGTACTAAGCCAGTGACAGTAGAGATAAACAGGTATATGGTGTGAAGCTGCAGATTCTCTTTAGAAGTCATATTGTATTATGTCAACACAATTACATATGGATTCCATGATGCTAGCATGGTTTAAAAGTCATGGTCTATAGATTTGCATGTTTATTTAAAGAAAATGGTATGAATAATGCAACATTGCATACTTGGAACAATTTCAGAATCTATGGGTTTTGTTGAGGGTTTTGTCCATCTTCTAATACAAGTATGAAAACATCATCACCATGTGTCCCACCCCTATCTCCCAGCAGAAGATTCACACTTAGGCTCTGTATTATATCTGGTATCTACCCAGCTATGTATGCATCTATCTTTGTTGTCTAGCCATTCATTATCTTTGCAAGTTCAACTTTCCTCTCCTCCTCTATCCTTCCTTCACTCTACTGAAGAGCAATAACAGTGTGAGACTTAGGGTGTCAGTTCCTCAACACTCACAGACTGAAATACCTGCTCTTTTTCTTGTGGGATTAAGGATGATGTCAGGTCAGACACAGACTCAAGGAGTTAAGATGTGGAGATGAGAATAGTTACTGTCAAAATAATAAATCATTCATTAACAATTAATAATAATACATTAATGTCAAAATATCATGGGTCACTTTACATCCCAAATCTTACTCATCTCTCAAGAGACACACTCAAGTATTGCCACCTCTCTCTGCTTTATAGATAGACAAATCAGGGCTTGTGGGTATTGATAAAATATTTCTATGGGTGATAGAGCTCAGATTTGACTGTAAATGATGTTTAAGTCCAAAGCACATAGCCTTGCATAAAATTGTTAAAATAAATAAAATGCTTGGTTTTATAATTTGATCACAGAGTAAGATTTTTGTTTGATCACCCTTTCATGGATAAAGAAAAGTAATTTTAAAACAAAATATACCAAGGTAAAACAAAAATAGGTTTGTGATGCTGACATGTGTCAGCATTCTTCATATGCTCATCTCATATTGAATTCTTCCCCTTAACTCCAAGTAGGTTTTTGCTTTTTTTTTTAATTTACTCATAATCTGGGTCTGACCACTCTGTTTCCCTAATGTCATTTGTTTAGGCCAACAATGTAAAGATTCCTCAGGGGCAAACATCAATATATATGGCTTGGAAAGCAAAATGACATGCAGAGTAAATATCAGCAGAAATAATAAGATTAGGGAAAGTCAATAAGAGATGCTGAGATAGCAAAGCCACATTTAGAGATTAGATGCCCCTGAGGAAGCAAAGCAAACAGCCATAAATATGGATGGCACTGATAAGCACTAGGAGGTCAAGGGGGATAAAACACTAGTATGGTGCTCACTCTTCACCCTGTGCTAGAAAACAGGAAATAGAAGATTAACTCGAAGTTTCTGATATGTCTTTAATTTTAATTCTGATTCATGTCAACTTCTTGTTTAAAGGAATAAAGAAGAAAACAAAACAAACTTGTAGACATACTAGAAATACCAGCTATCATATTAGGTAATAAACACATGTGAAGTTCAGAGGTCATCTCTGATGAAGCCAGATCATTTAAAACTCTACTTCAGGGATGCTGCTTTAGTAATGTGCTTCTTTACATGTGAAAATTACTTTACAGGAAAGGTTTTGTGAAATTGTCTGATCACTTTGAATTAGGTCATTCAGATGATTGTAGTGTGGTAAGTAACAGTGTTCTACATTTCAGGTTTGAATATATATATATATATATATATATACAAGGAATTTCCAAAAAGGGAATAATACCAAGAATTGATGAATAGGACTGAATGAAAATAAATTTTTTTCTGTAGCAACCAACTAAGTGAAAAGACAGTCTACAGAATAGGAGAAAATCTTTAGCATCTAGTTATCTGACAGTGGGACAGAACCTAGAATAATATCAAGAATTCAAAACATTAAATGCCAATAACACAAATAATACAGCCAATAAATGGGCAAAAGAATTAGATATGACAGCACACAGAAAAACTGCAAGTGGCTAATAAATGTGTAAGAAAAAGTGTTCAAGGTTCGAGAAAAGGCTCAATGCTCAAAAGTACTGGATGAGGACCAGACTTAAATTTCCAACACACATACAGTTCTTCATAACCATCCATAAATCTGTTTCCAGAAGATCTGATGCCCTCTTATGGGTTCCACAGACACTATGTAGATACATAGCACAAAATGCACATACAGGCAAAACACTCATACACAATTTAAAAAAAAAATGAAAAAAGAAAAATGTTCAACATTGGAGAAATGCGAATCAAAATTATATTGAGAATCCATCTCACACCAGTTAAAATGTCTATCAGGATGATAAAAAATGCTGGTTGAGAGGAGCAGGAAAATATCATTACAGCCTGCCCTAGTAACAAAATTAAGAACTAGGCCTCAGTCTTCATTTCTTAGAACTGAGCAGGAAGTTTCTCAGGAAGCCATGAACAGAGGACAATCAATCTTCAATGCCCCTGACAGCCGTAACAAGGGAGATAGGACATACCAAGCCAGGACCACTGAGGAAGCCCCAACAGTCACCAGCTCAAGGTGATAACCAAATAAGGACAAAGCCCAAGACTTGTCCAGGTCGGTTTAAAAATAGAAAAGCTGTGGTCTTAACCAGGCCCTGACTAGTCCTAGTCAACTAGAATGTAATAATATGATTGCCACTTACTTAAGCCAATCATATTTGAGATGACCTAACTGCCCTAGGAACTCCCTTTAGCTGTGCTTAAAAGGAGCCTGTGAGCTTCTTTCTGGGCCATTGCCATTTTGCCTTTGTGTGGGATAGATGGTCCCAGCATGCTGGTAATAAATGCTCTTGCTGATTGCATGCATGGATGGTGGTATTTTGTGGGACTTTTCCAGGACCCTAACAGTAGTAAGGATGTAGTGTCAAAAAGAACTCTTAGATACTGAAGGTATAAATGCAAACTTATATCATCATGGTGGAAATCAGTATAGAGGTTTCTCAAAAAGCCTACTTAGAATGTTACCATATGACCCAGTTATACAATACATGCCAGGGTATGTACCTGAAGGAATATAAGTCTATATACAAATGCAATTCCTGAATAGCTATGATATTTTTTTGGGGGGGGGCAGTGTTAAGAGAAGCAAAGAGTACACAATTCTGACTGCTTTACCAGCTGCCAGGTTGGTCCTAACGAACCCTAGACTGCACCCTCTCACCTGGGCTCCATATTCTGGCCTACAACATTGGCAGAAGTCTTCTGCTTTACCTGCGGACAGGCCAATTCTAGGGACCCAAAGTAACACATTACCCATAGCCAGCTAACATTCCATAAACCTGGCCCAGCATCCCCCCAATTATACCCTCTTCCCTGAGCTCCAAAACTCAGCCCACAACCTGAGCAGAAAGCTTCTGCTGTACAGAGACCATGTCATACTAGGAATCTCAGAGCACAAGCAGGTTCCCCAAATCCCAGAGTCCACACAGGTACTTTGACCACAGAGGCAATGTTGGCACCCCAAACCCTAGAGGTCTTGCAGTCTGTAAAATTCCCAGTGGAGACACCCTACTTGACCTGAAGACTCACTCATCACCAGAACCACTGGCCACTTAGGCCACAAGAGCAGAGAGGAAACAGAAACCAAGGAACAAAGTGCCCATCCAACAAAGGTAAATTTAGGATTAACACCTAGCCCTGTTGTCATCCCAAACCCAGATGCTTAAATGCCAGTGTAAGAACACCATCAACAATGGAAAGGGCAATATGGCATCATCAGAGCCCAGTTATCCTACCATAGCAATATCTGAACTTTCCAATGCATCTGAAACACAAGAAAATTACATTAAAACCAACTTTGTGAAGATGGTGGAGGTCCTTAAATAGGAAATGAAAAAAATCCCTTAAAGAAATTCAGGAAAAGACAACAAATTGGACGTAATCAACAAATCCCTTAAAGAAAGCCAAGGAAAAACAAACAAACAGATGAAGGAAATTGTTCAAGACCTGAAAATGGAAATAGAAGCAACAAAGAAAACACAGAAGGAATTCTGCAGATGAAAATTCGGATAAACAAACAGGAACTACAGATGCAAGCATCACCAACAGAATATAAGAAATGGAAGAGAGAATCTCAGAGGTTGAAGATACAACAACAACAACAAAAATAGAATCATTTGCCAAAGAAAATGTTAGATCTCAAAAAGTTCTAATACAAATGTCCAGGAAATCTGAGAAACCATGCAAAGACCAAATTTAAGAATAATAGGAATAGAAGAAGGAGAAAATCCCAGCTCAAAGACCCAGAAAAATCATACAAGAAAATTTTCTTAGCCTAAAGAGGGACATAGCTATAAAGGTACAAGAAGCTTACAGAACACCAAATAGATAGTAATAGATAAAAAAAAAATCCCCATGCCACATAATAATCAAAACACTAAACACACAGAACAATAAGAAAAAAAAGAAAAGAGAAAAGGAAATTAAAGGCTGCAAATAAAAAAGACCAAGTAACATAAATTCAGACCTATTAGAATTATACCTAACTTCTCAAAGGAGACTCTAAAAGACAGAAGGGCCTGAACTGATGTCTATCAGACTCTAAGAGACCACAGATGTCAGACCAAACTACTATACCCAGCAAAACTTTCAATAACCATGGATGGAGAAAACAAGATATTTCATGACAAAGTCAAACTTAATTGTTATTCAAAAATCCAGCCCTACAGAAGGTACTAGAAGGAAAACTCTACCCCACGGTTAACTACACCCGTGAAAACACAGGAAATAATCTCATATCAGCAAAACCCAAAAAATGAAACATAGGCAGAGAGAGAGAGAGAGAGAGAGAGAGAGAGAGAGAGAGAGAGAGAGAGAGACGCACCATAAACACCAACAACAAAAAACAGAAATTAACAATTATTGATCATTAATATCACTCAATAACAATGGACTCAATTTCCCAATAAAAAGACACAGGCTAACAGAATGGAAAACAAAACAAAACAAAACATGACCCATCCTTCTGCTACATACAAGAAACACACCGCAACACCAAAGATAGACATTATTCACCTTCATATGAAAAATCCAAAAATTTCGTTTTTTTACTCAAGTTTAACAGTACCTACTGAAAAACTGATGGAATTGCTGAGAGTATGGTAAGTGATGTACATCAGGCTATAAATACAAATACCATATACTTTCCATCATATTCAGAATATAGATTTAAAAAATCATACATCCACATACATATGACACAATGCAAACTGGTGACTTATTTGTGAAGGGTGCTAGTGGGAATGGTATGAAGAACAAAAGGAGGTGATGTGAGTGTGAACACAGTGGAGGTAGCATATTCTCTCTAGCTCTGATCAGAACTCAGCATTAAAAGAGATATGATTCTTTTTTTTTTTCTGGTAAAGCTCAATTTTGTTGTTCTGTCCCATTCTGTGCAAAGTCTACTGCACTGTGTCTTTGGAAAACATATACTTTATTATGACCTCCAATATAGCAAATAATACTACGAAATGAAATCCATTTGCACCACACTTGTGAAGCAGCCAGTTCTATGGTTATAATCACAAATATTTAGAAGGCTATTGAAAGTTTGGCCTTGAGCAAAGCAACAGTAAGTTCCCATGTAAGGCCCCAAACGTCCCAAATAAAGTAATTTTGGCCTGGTTTACAATTCCAGACATGAAATCTCTTTTATGAAGTAAGTCCCACATTCAATCAATGTGATTCCCATGTAAGTACCATGCCGTCATGTCAGCATGCAGGGTCTAGTGCTGACTAAGCCATTGATGGCTGCTCTCCTAGTAGCCTGCATAGAACCTACTGGAACTATGGAAGCTAGAGTTCAGGGAGAGACTTTCTTGTTCGGGTGAGGTTTATTTTTCTGTGTCCTGCATCAAAAGCAAGTGGTTGTCTTCAGCAATCAGGGTTTACCTCATTGTTATGATGGGTAACTGAGTACAATGGCAATAGCTTGTCCTGTTTTGTGTGTTTATGAGGTTTACATGAGGTACCCTGTGTCTGATACAGAGATTTTCTTTTTTGCTCACTAGCTCTTGTTTTCTGGCCTAAGTGTCTTTTGGTTTTTAACATGAGTTTATTAATCTGAGTTTCAAACATTCATATTGGGACTATTCATAACAGGCTTTGTCACTTCAAAGAATTATTGTAATTTTTAAAATATTGCATGCCAATGCAAATTTTAACACAAATTGCAACTGTCCTATTCATGTTGACATTTATATTAGTTACCATAAAGAAATATTAACAGACATGGCACAACAGTTGAATACAGAGAGAATATGAAAGCATAAAACCTCAATGATATTAATGTAAAATCTTAGGACTTGTGCTTTGAAGTGTCACTTATTTCCAAATTACACAAAATCTCTTCATGGTCTTTGGGACTTAGAGTTGATGAGGATCTTTTCAAGGGTGGTGCAAAACTGGCTACCTTTTCATAAAGGGGTACTTGATGCAGATCAATACATCTAATAGAATCTCTTCACACTGTACTGTCATAATTATCCCTGTTATTTGATTGTGCCTTTGGTGGGATCTTAGAGTTTCACTCTCCTTTGATTCACCTGTATTTTGTACTGGACTGCACTATAGCTGTGCAAGATAGTTATTGTTTTCCTGTCACCACAGAGACTGCCCTTTAATCTGCTGCTGTTTCAGCCAGCGAGTGCAGCTCTGCAGTTACAGGCCTGCTTGCCTGGCAGCCTCCATAGAGCTCAGGCTGTGGCTTGGTAGGAATTCTGTTCACTATGTCATTGCTGTCAAACATAGCTTTTAATTAAATCTCTGTCATTCTGTTTATCAATAAGAGTCAAGGCTGGGGTGGAAACGTGTTAGCTCAGAGAAGTTGAGTAGCCACCAGCTGACTTCTCTTCGCTTGCTTCTGTTCCACACAAACAAAAGAATCCATGCTGCACTAAGTCCTTCCCTGCTATTTCCTGGGCATCTCTCTCAATCATCTTACAGATACCATTATAACTCTATGATTACTTCCCATTAACTAGTTGCTAACTCAGCCTCCTGACCCAGGGTTGATTTTATTTAATGAATACAAATGCAAACTGGGGTGTTGGATCAAATATTCCGCAACAGACAATGAGGTTTAGTTTTTTTCTCTGATTGTCTGAATTGATAATATTAGCTTTCCATTCATTTAGATTTCTGAAATTGTTCCCAGTGTACAGTTCTAAGAGGGCAGGAGTACAATCATTACATTGACTTCTTTTGTGATTGAACTGAAGGAATTCTGAATACAATGTCTCTACACATGATTTAACATAAAAATTAGCACATAGAAGAAGCAAGAAAAATATTAAAATTCTTTGACTTGCAGATTGTAGACTATGATCTCAGAGGCCAAGAAAGAAGACAATGAGCAGGACTGCCAGTCATTATTATAACAAAAAAATTCATATATTATAATTAAAGTTCTTCCGACAAACAAAGCACATGCAATTGCCACATTATGGCATTGTCTTATTAGACACACATGGCTATACAGTCTATTTTAAGGTATTGGGCAATATAACTATGGAAGCTAAGAAATTACACCAGCTGAAGATGCAGGACAACTAGCTATGCATGTTTAAGTCTCGCCAACTAAAGGCTGTTGCTCTGGGTTCTGCTCATGTTTGACAGCTTGAGATCAAGAACTGAAGGCAGCTGTTCAATGTCCCAGCTCAAGCAGCCAAGAACAGTTACTTCATTTTACTTACTCAATGGTTGGGTGACGCCCACTCACACTGAAGAGGCAGTTGCTTTATCCAGTAATCAACCAAAATGATAGTTTATTGTTCAGACAGACAGAGAAATAGTGCTTAAACAGCCATTTGGTTATTTCATGGATCAATCAAATTGACATATTCTATTAATCTTTACAAGTATACAAAAGCTTTGACCATATGTAAATATTCATTCCTTGGACGCATATAATGGAAAAATTTAAAAAATACGTGATTTAAAAATACTAAATCCTGCTGGGTGGGGGTGGTGCACACCTTTAATCCCAGCACTCAGGAGGCAGAGCCAGGTGGATCTCTGTGAGTTTGAGGCCAGCCTGGTCTACAGAGTGAGTTCCAGGAAAGGCACAAAGCTACACAGAGAAACCCAGTCTCAAAAACAAAAACAAACAAACAAACAAACAAAAAAATACTAAATCCTTTAGTGGCGTTTTCTTTCTTTTTCTTTTTCTCTGGAAAGCCATGCCCCATTCTACTTGCCACCCATTTCCATGGGGAACAGTAAAGGTCTGGGACATAGTGAGAAAAGTGGGTCATAGTCTTTGAGGAGTTTGTGAAATGTAGGGTAAGACTATCCAGATTCTATTTGAAATAAATGAATCAATACTGAATGAGCATACCAAATATGCTCATGTAGTTTAGGATTATCATTATTTATCTAAAAACATTTCAGAAATGTCAGGGTTTTAGCAGTACTCCATGAAAACCTACACTTGCTTATGAAACCGTCAGTAGTAAACATTAAAATGTTGGCTGGGAATGAATCATGATCATTAATTAACTTTTTGAAAAGTTATGATTTTAGGTCTCTTTTCCCAATTGGATCTAGTATCCTAGGCCCTTTAGTCTGGTTAAGATGCTGATGGATACTGTGTCTCTCACTTGCCTTCTTTATAAGCTGGGACATTAACAGCATCTATAGTTTTATTGCTTTGATAAAAATGTTTGGATAATCTAGGTACTATGAATTGTCCTCAGAAAACACACACACACACACACACACACACACACACACACACACACACACACAAGTATGCTTATTTATAGACATTAAATAGCATACTTTCTGACAGAGAAAGCACATGCTTCTTAGATGATAACTACTTCTTTCAAGCAAACACTCTTGAGATTATTTCATTTTTTCAGTTATTATTTCACAAAATATGATACCAGGCAATACTGAATAAATTTCTTCATTTCATTAAAGTTTTTATCACAGGATCCCATCATCAGTATACTATTTTATCTTACTATTGCGATGGTCTTCACTGACTTCCTTAATAGTCTGTAGAAAAAGACTTTTCCTGATCAAAAGTTGCTACACAGTTGGGATTTCAGAAACAATCTCTTTCACATCTTGCTGAGTTATACCAAATATATATAATTACACTTTGGGGGATTTGCCTATTAAAACCTCCACTAACCTAAATTAAGACATGACTACCATTAATTGGTACTCTGTACTATGTTTCCCCACATTCTCTAAATTGAGTTCTACTGATCTATGTAGCATAAAATTACTTAAATTTGGATAACATGTATAAGAGGCAAAGTTTTTATTAGCATAAAATCTATCATGTTTTAAAGTATTGTGATGTACTTACTAAAAATATTTTTTTCATTGTATGGGTGTGATTGGCATACTATGGCAATGTATGTAACAAAGTGTTCAAAACTACAAAAATAATGCTTATAAAAGTGATACTTGTTAGCTCTCTTCTGAACTGTGCTGTTTCGATCAATAAATACTACTGTATGTCTGTATGAAAGATGTTGCAAAGAATATTACACTCGCTAACCCCCACTGTGTGTATGATGTATTTGTGTGGGTGTGTTCAACTTCTTTACACACTGAGTCTTGATTGACTTCACTTCTATTCCAGATATGACAGTAAGTATCTGAGAGAGAGAGAGAGAGAGAGAGAGAGAGAGAGAGAGAGAGAGAGAGAGAGAGAATAAAATGCATCCTGTTGGCAAGACTGTTTCAAGAGGAGTGCTTGAAGGTCCAGGCAATCCCCAGCACCCCCTTAAAACAAAGTAAAATAGCAGGGAGGTAAGAAACACTCACTAATAACATTGACAATGTTGGTGAATTATCTACTTGTTATAAATGAGAAGGAAGCTGGATCTATAAAACATGGAGGTATTTGTTGTTCTTGAGTTAGTTTCTTTGACAGTTCACAGTACTGTGAGTTGGATGAAGTCTCAGGATACCTCTCGAGTTTTTACATGTGACATGATAGATTGCTGTTAAGATGTTTCTGCCACTGACATACCTCTTCTCTTCAAATAGTGAGATGAAACTTCATTTACTTGGAAATTGAGTTGAGTCCTGACTGGGAAGATGTGATTAGCTGTGATACAAGGATAAGTTTCATAGAGATAGACAGACAGATAAGCAGAACTTACCTGCCAAAACCACAATCCTACAAACAGTCAAGTAGTCTCACTGATTGTTTCTTTGAATAATTTATTTTACTGGAATCTTTTGATAGAGAAAAATGTGTCCAAAGACTCCAACATACTTTAACTTTAATAAAGTCAGAACAAACGTCATATAGCTTTCTGCAGGGTAAGTAAGTTCTTAGTATTCTTAATAACCCACTGCATATTTCAAACTTATTCTTTCCTTTACATTTTTCCCAACTGCCTCATGAATAAAGTAAATCCTTGGGAATTTTATTCAGTATGGAGTTATTTTTATTCCAGAAAGACTGTCACATCTGTGATTGTTCATTTTCAGGCACATGCTGTATATAAATGCAGCCTTTCATTACTTAAGTTGGCATGAGATGAAACCTTTCATACCAAAATATTGTACTTTTATACCTGCTTTTTATTCTTGAGCTTTGGGGGTTTCTCTGTAGTCTAAGGTGTCCTGGAATTCACTGTGTATCATGTGCCCAAATAAGACTACTAAAACTGGTTTAGGCATATAGTTTGTGTTTGTGTGTATATGAATGTATATGTGCATATATAGGTATATATGATATACTTCAACGTGTTACTAAAGTGAGAAAAATCAGAGTACTATTTCAGTCCTCCTTATTCATCATTACCATTTGAAAGAATTTATAATAACTGGTACTTAATTTACCTATCATTATGTTCTAGAGTTTTCACAAAATTTTCTAGCAATATAGAAATTAGACATGAGGCAAATGCAGTTATTAAGAAATGGGAGAGATACCATTTAAAACCGAAAATTCCCAATAGATGTTATAGGAAAAGCTCTTGGCAGAAGTAAAGTAAATAAACAGGCTGAAACTTTTATTGAAAACTATACCTCATTTGTAATATTCCCATGATCAAGACATGTTCCCGAGAGTCTACAGGTGACTTCAGAGATAGACTGGGACCAGCATGCATTTCAAGTGGACTTCGTCAATCTCAGTGACATAGATAAAAGTAAATTTGGGGACAAAATAGAGTGTAGAAGACTGTCAGAAGGCACCAACATAAAGAGCTTGGTAAAAATAGAATTCACAAATCCTCAAACACATCTTAGACCACTGATCATTAAATGAGGCCTTGGAGAAGCTTTGAAAAGGCAGTGAAGACAGATCTGAAAGGCAAAGCCATGCTTAAATCAGAGAAGAAGCCACAAATAAATCAAACTGATTTTTTGAACTCTCACCTACTGTTCGACTCAAGGTTCACAAGATGATCTATTTTAATTGTAATATTAAAATGGTTGACAGTTTCATTGCAGGTTAGGGACAAAATCTCAATATGATTTGAAAATTAATTAAATAAATACATGGCGATGCTAATGGCAAATTAAAATGGGAGCCAGAAAAGGCTATGTTATATGACCTATAGATTTTTAAAGAGACCATTGAAAACACATTTAAAATGTCTATAGCCCTTTCCTTAAATTAAAAAAGACTGTCAAGTCAGGAAAACTCACCATCCTTCGATTTTGTGGAATCACTAAATCTTATGATATGACTCTCCAAACAGTTTTGTTTCGTACATGTTTCTTAGATGATAGATATGTTCCATGTGTACACTCACTCTGGTTATCACTACTTAACTACAGAACACACACAGCAACTGAACTTTACAGCAGTGGGATATTTTAAATGCCAGACAGCTGTGCACATAGTAAGTGACAATGTGACCTTCAGTGAATGGGGCAAAGGTCAAACAAATGAAGCATTCCATGCACATGCTCCCTGTCTCTCATGAGCTATGCAATCTTCCAGAGACATTGTTTGTGACAGCACCCATGAGCTGGTGGGTCCAACCTTTGAGTAAATACAATGAAGCTTCAACACACCTGTGCTGCCAGGTAACCAAAACAGAAAAAAAGCATGTCAAAATATTTTATACCTTGGAACGACATTGTGGCAGTTGAGTCAAGTAAATGTATTATCACATGTAATCACCAATAGGTAGTTTCACTTTTCAATGTGACTTGTGGAAAACTGAAAATCAATTAAGAAGCACACTATTTTTCACAGGAGTAGCCCTGGCTTAGAGGCTCCTTGTCTGATGATTCTGTCTTCCTCTGCCTGACCTTGATTAGGCTCTGCTGTCTGTTCAGGGCCCTAAACGGAACTACTGAGTTCCTTTCCATGCCTTAGGCAGATACATAGCTGCTTTGGGAGTGAAGAGATTTGCTTCAGCTCAAGTATATACTTCACCTTTCCCAAAAGTTCTTCCTCAGGCACCATCTCCCTCAGACCACTCTGCATGTGAGAGGAGTCAGGGTAAAAAGGAGGATTATATTCAGGGGAAAGGAAGAGGAAGTTCAACAAGAAGCAAGAGGAGACAAGAAATTGCACAATACCGTCCTACTGTCTGACAATTCTGTGGCATTTGGCATATCTGGTATTTATAACTGACTTTTTATTATTATAAATGGAGAATAATAATACATGTGGGGACTTCAATGGTAGTTTTAAGTGGAAGTTTATAAAGTAGGTATTACAGTGACTGTTGTATAATAGGGATTTGATATTACCAGCTGCAGCTGGTGCTGTCCCCAGAGTGAATGAGCTATCACTTGTTTTCAGTGCACATGAATGTGTTAGTGAATTATTCCCTCTATCTCTACCCCATGTAGGATTCTGCCATGTAACTATTGTTCATAAAGCACATTGGGTATGGCTTTTGTTTGTGCTGATGATATTGTGGCTTGAGTTATCTCTCTGCCTTGTACTGACTAGTAAGCCCCAAGGACAGGATATATTCCAATTATTTAGACAATAGACCCTGCTTTACCTTTTGTGACATTGTTGCTCCATTAAAAGTCTATAGCACCACCAACTTTCATCCTCCCAGGACAATGAGAAATGTTGTTACAACTGCAAGGAATGGAAGGAAAAGCAATCTTTACTTTCCTGTAGAGTTTGCAGTATTCCAGCAGACATAAATTTAGTGCTACATGGTGAGTTAATAAATACATTATATATATTTACCTTTATTATCACTTATTGATTGTACAATGTGGTGTTATATTGTGAGTGTCTATGTATGTCAACGTGTGTGTGTGTGTGTGTGTGTGTGTGTGTGTGTGTGTGTGTGTGTGTGTGTGTGTGTGTGTAGGCATGCACAAGACATGCCATAGTGTGAGTGTGGAAATCAGGCTTCACCTTCCACTTTGGTCTCTGACTCATTTGTTTGTGGCTTCATATAACAGGTTAGCTGGACTATGAGCATATAGAAATTCCCATCTTATCTTAAGAGCATTATCACTTTACAGGGATCCAAATTAGAATTTCCTGCTTTCAGGGACTGTGCTTTACCCACTGAACCATCCCCTAGTCCCAAGAAGAAGATTTCTAACTTAATGACCCTATTTGGGGCTGTGTTTCTTGTTCTTTTAAATGTTTTATCCTCCAAACTTCTGCCATTTTCATGCCCTACACCATTGTACCTATTTTTGCCTAACAGTTTCATAACTGCAAGTCTTCTGTTAAGCATTTATTCATGCATAATGATTTTCATTTATCTGAAATACAAAGTAGAAATGGGTGACAAATCAGTGAGAAACCATTCTGTGAGACATTTAATTAAGATGCTCATAATTTATTGACATTGTATAACATTGAATTTAAAGGGATAATAAGACAATAGGTGATACATGTTTTCTGAAACAGACGAGTAAAACCAATCATTAGAGAAGCGTCCTTCTGCAATCGATGGATATAACGCAGAGACCCACAACTGCACAATACGTGAAAAGTAACTTTGGAACACTCAGTACTGAATGAGATGATTACATCAAACTCCTCCCATTAAGACCCAAGTAACTCTAATCAAGAGGAGGTGCACATAGGAACTCGCAGAGGCTTTAGCATCTTGTTTAGGGACTATATAGGTTTAAGCCAGGTGGATTCCAGTGCTGAGAGGAGAGCTTAACATGAGCCCTCATCCCTAACTCAGAGGCTGTCTCCAGCTGACAACCACTCACAAAGGAACAATTAATGTCTTCAATGGAGTCTCACTGGGTATACAAACCACACTTAAGCAGTCGATGGCCAATATAAAAGGAACTCAATGGTATTTTTGGAGAGTTTTCTCTCATGATACTCTGGGGATTTCTTTTTACCTTACTTGGTTTTTGCTTATCTATTACAGTTTCTGATTTTGTGTTTTTATGGTGTGTGTGTGTGTGTGTGTGTGTGTGTGTGTGTGTGTGTATGTGTGCACAGATATGTGTTTCTCATGCTCTTTATTTTTGTTTTTTTCATTGGGGCTGGGGAGATGGCTTGATGGTTAAGAGCACTCGCTGCTCTTCCAGAGGATCAGGTTCAATTCCCAGCATCCACATGGTAGCTCACAGCTATCTGTAACTCCAGGCTCACAGGATCCTACATCCTCTTCTGGCCTCTGAGGGCACCAGAAACAGATATGCATGCAGGCAAAACATTTATACACATAAAATAAATAAAAATAAAATTTAAAATAAGAATGTTCAAAAATTTCTGTCTGCTTGCTTTTGTATTAATCTGGTTTGTTTCTTTTTATATTAGCTTGTTTGTTTCCTTAAAGGAGAGTATCTTAGTTAGGGTTACTATTGCTGTGAAGAGACCCCATGACCAAAGGAACTCTTACACAGAAAAGCATTTAATTTGATCTTGCTTACAGTTTCAGAGGTTTAGTCTGTGAACACCATGGTCAGGAGCATGGTAGTACTCAGGCAGAGCTGGTGCTGAAGAAGTAGTTGAGAGTTTTACAGCTCTATCAGCAGGCAGCAGGAAGTGGGAGACACTGGGACTGGCTTGAGCTTTTGAAACTTCAAAGCCCACAGACAGTGACACACTTCCTCTAACAAGGCCACACTACCTAATCACTCTCAAGTTATGCCACTCCCTATTGACCAAGAATTCAAATATATGAACAAATGGGAGCTGTTTCTATTCAAACCACCACAGAGAGAGAATGAGGGAGAAGGTTTGGAGTTGGATGGGAGAGGTTGTGCAGAGGACCCAAGAGGAGATGATTGAGGGATAACCATGATCAGAACATATTGCATAATATTTTTAAATAGAAATTGCACTAAAATTAAGATAGAAACTTGAGGTGCATAATTCATTATTGATTTAAGGATTACTTGTCTGAATTTAGGGTGTATGTATGTGGAAGGCCAATGAGGGGCAGGAAGATCATTGAGTAATATTGTAGTTTAAATATTTGAAGGTTTATGGCTACTGGAAAGGAAAATAAGAAGTGATAGGTAGATGTGAAGTATCTTATTTAAAACTATTCATGAGAAAACATAGTATTTTACTTAAGAATGTTTACTTCACTTAACACTATGCTTCTAGAACAAACCATTTCCTTATTTCCTGCAAGCAACAATTAGCTTATCCTAGCAGGAAGGAGGTATTATCAAGCTATCATTTATTTGTTTTTGTTTTCTGTTGTGATTCATGAATTTAAATGTATTTTTATTTACTTGGTAATTCTTTTTTTATTGTGGTAGTGTGAAGAAAATGGTTCCCAAAGAGAGTGGCACTATTAGATGGTGTGGCCTTGTTGGAAGAAGTGTGTCACTGTAGGGTGGGCTTTGAGGTCTCTTTTGCTCAAGCTCCCCTCAGTGTGACAGTCAGTCCACTTCCTGCTGCCAGGAAGATGCATCTCTCTCAGCTCCAGCATCACATCTGCCTGCACAATGCCATGCTCCCCATCCTGATGATCCTGGACTGAACCTCTGAGATTTAAGTGAGCCGCCCCAAGCATCTTTGCACAGTAATAAAAATCCTAACTAACACATTTACCTTCTTAAAAAAATCCACCTATCCAATTTTTTGGGGGGTGAGGTGCTGTGGATATTGCTCTGTGTAAATAAAATGCTGTTTGGCCAGTGGACAGGCAGGAAGTATAGGCGGGACAAGAGAGAGGAGAATTGTGGGAAGTGGAAGACTGGGCAGAGAGATGCTGCTAGCCACTGCCATGACAAGGAAGATAGTAATGGTAAGCCTCGAGCCACATGGCAAAGTATAGATTACTAGAAATGGGTTAATTTAAGATAGGAGAAGTAGATAACAAGAAGCCTGCCACGGCCGTAGAGTTTGTAAACAATGTAAGTTTCTGTGTGTTTACTTGGTTGGTTCTGAGCATCTATGGGCCTGGAGGGTGAGAGAGATTTGTCCTGACTGTGGGCCAGGCAGGAAAACTCTAACTACAAATGGCGCACAATGTGGGGCAAGAGTTTCCACCTAAAACCCGAGAAAAAAGATTCTAAAATGGAGCTAAAAACAGCTTCCTAGTTATCTCTCTTAAGTTAGCAGCAACCTGCCGGTTTGTGCTACTGTGGTGGGTTCCTGGCATGTGCATGTGACCTGCAGTGTGGCAGGAATGAGGAGTCTACAAGCGGCATTTTACTCTGCTGTATGGTGGATTTAGCCTTTACTAGTTAAAAATAAAAAAGTTTCTGGGCTATGCACTGCTTTTATAGATCTGCTTCTGATAGTTGATGGTACACATGGCTCTAGACCCAGAGCTGGCCGTAAACTGTACCACTGCCATGTTGGGAAGCTGAGGTGGGTGGAGCCAGCAGCCACAATTGCTTTTCAGTCTTACAAAGATGGATATTACACAGAGAATCTGGTTTGTGTTGTCTTTGGGATTTTTAACTACAGAAAAAGATTTGACTGTAAAAGCTGTTGAGTTAAACAAATATGTCAATTTTAAAGGTACCTTGACTTCAAAATTTGGATGTAAGGATATGTTGCTTTGGAAAAGAATCTCTGCTTTTGTTTCCACAGAAAGCCAGAGGCTGTGGATTTGTTCCAGATTAAGATACATCAGGTTTGATCAGCCAAGACCCCCTGAAAGGTCTCCAATGACACCATGGCCCAGATGATCCAACATCCAAATGGTTTCAAGGCAACTGGCTCAGAGGTTTACTCTCACAGACTATCCCATAATCCTAAAATTTTCTTTGTGTCTCCATAAGATACAGCGCCCCCCTCCAGCAGGAAGTAGTAAGAGAAACTATGCCCAAATTCCCATTTGGCTTTGGAGATGAAATTGGCTCACTCCTTCTCTAAACCCAGGCATATTGTTAAAAGAAAAGGTTAAGAGATTCTTGTGTCCCATATCAGAAGAGCTCTCTGGTGTGGGACAGAAAAAAACCAATATTTTTCTTTAAGTCAGGTTGATTATAAAATGCTCTTTCTAAAGAAGAAAAGAAGATATGATATAGATATAATAAGATGAAAGGGTAGATTAAGGAACTTACTTTTAAAGAGCAACAACTTGTTTAAAATGTCTTACATTGGTATAGATTTTAGTCTATTGATACAAACTTAAAGTTAATTTTGTTATACTGTGTGTATATTTCTACTCTTGCTTAAGGTATTATGCTTGTAAAGCTCATTTAAAATTGTAATGGATAATTAAAAATAGATTAATAATTAGTCATCTATGATAATCATAATCATAGCCATGTTAGTTAAGTCTTCTAGGTATACATAGATAAATTTCAGATAGACAGGTAATCTTTAAATACTTCAAAGACCTACAGAATATGGCATTTAAATTATTTTTAAAATTTAGACTTTCTAGACAGTGAGACATTTCTGCTCCTGGCAGCACTGATTTACTTCAGAGAGGAGGATGGGCATTGAAGACACCTTGGCAAAAATAGCCATTTGGGCAAGAAACTGTTCTTGCCTGGACTGCATGATCATCTGTACATGCAGGACCCATTGGAAGGTGACCACTAAACTTTGCTTGACAAAATGGTCCTTCAGGTTCCTGCTTTGCAGAGGAAACTGCCAGACATTCTACAGGACACTGAGAGAAGTGACTGAGAGACTCTAGCCCTGTGGGCTAAAGACAAATGCTCCAACTTTACAAAGGAACATTAGGTGACTGTCCAGGCTGCCAGCTGTCTCTGTCTACCCTGCAAGACTTCCAAAAGTTGCTTGCATCCTTTTCCCATTTCTCAGGTAATATTATATCCTTCTGAGTTCTTTGATGTGGTTGAAGGCTAGATAGTTATAATTTCCTCAGTTATAATAAAAAATAAGTTAGATATAAAACCTTAGACTCACAAATATAAGATAGATAGGATATGCTCTTTAATATTGTAACTGTAATTCTTGCTTGATAATTTTTTTGTTATATGTAATTTTACTATGTAAAAGTTAAAACCTTCCTTTAACAAAAAAAGGGGGAAGTTCTGTGGATATGACTCTGTATAAATAAAATGCTCTTTGGCCAGTGGCCAGGCAGGAAGTATAGGCGGGACAAGAGAGAGGAGAATTGTGGGAAGCAGAAGGCTGGGTGGAGACACTGCTAGCTGCCACCATGACAAGCAACATGTAAAGACACAGGTAAGCCACAAGCCATGTGGCAAAGTACAGATTACTAGAAATGGGTTAATTTAAGATAGAAGAAGTAGATAACAAGAAGCCTGCCACGTCCATAGAGTTTGTAAACAATGTAAGTTTCTGTGTGTTTACTTGGTTGGTTCTGAGCATCTATGGGCCTGGTGGGTGAGAGAGATTTGTCCTGACTGTGGGCCAGGCAGGAAAACTCTAACTACAGTGAGGTGTTTGAGACAGGGTTTCTCTGGGTAGCTCTGGCTATCCTGGAACTCACTCTGTAGACCAGGCTAAATCAAGTGGAAAAGAGAAGGGAAAGGGTGACAAAAAAGAAGTTAGGGAAGAGACAGATAAAATTAAGGTCCTGTGGTGATATTTTAATTGTGCTCAAGTGTGATTTTATTTATATCATAATAAATAAAATTTGCCTGGAGATCAGAGGTCATGAGCAAGCCAGGAATAGAAGTAAGGTGGAGCCCACGCCCTTAATCTGATCACATGGCAGGCAGAGTCTCTGTGTGGTCAGGACACAGCCAAGCATGGTGACCCTTGAACCCCTTTTTAAAAAAATTTATAATTTAATTTAATTTTACATTTCAGTCATGGATTCCCCTGTCCTCCCCTCCTCCCACCTTCCCCCCAGCCCATCCCCCATTCTCATCTCCTCCAGGGCAAAGACTCCCCTGAGAATTCAGCTCAACCTGGTAGATTCAGTCCAGGCAGGTCCAGTCCCCTCCTCCCAGGCTGAGCCAAGTGTCCCAGCATAAGCCCCAGGTTCCAAACATCCAGCTCATATACTAAGGACAGGTCCTGGTCCCACTGCCTGGGTGCCTCCCAAAAAGATCAAGTTAATCAACTGTCTCACTTATCCAGAGGGCCTGATCCAGTTGGGGGCTCCTCATCTGTTGGTTCATAGTTCATGTGTTTCCATTAGTTTGGCTATTTGTTCCTGTGCTTTTTCCAATCTAGGTCTCAACAATTCTCGCTCATACAATCCTTCCTCTTTCCAATTGGACACCTGGAGCTCCACCTGGTGCCTGGCCATGGATCTCTTCATCTACTTCCATTAGTCATTGGATGAAAGTTCTAGCATGACAGTTAGGGTGTTTGGCCATCCAGATCTCCAGAGTAGGTCAGTTCAAGCTTTCTCTTGCCCATTGCCAGTAGTCTACAGTGAAAGTATCTGTGGATTTCTGGGGACCTCTCTAGCACTTTGCTTCTTCCTATTCTCATGTGGTCTTCATTTATCATAGTCTCTTATTCCTTGTTCTCCCTCTCTGTTCTTGGCAGAATGGGAAAAGGTCTTCACCAACCCCACATCTGACAGAGGGCTGATATCCAGAATATATAGAGAACTCAAGAAATTAGACATCAAAATGCCCAACAGTCCAATTAAGAAATGGGCTGTAGAACTAATTAGAGAATTCTCAACAGAGGAAGTTCAAATGGCTGAAAGACATTTAAGGAATTGCTCAACACCCCTCCTAATCATCAGGGAAATGCAAATCAACATGACTCTGAGAAACTACCTTAAACTGTCAAATAGGTAAGAACAAAAACACTTAAGATAGCTTATGCTGGAGAGGATGTGGAGCAAGGGGAACTCTCCTCCACTGCTGGTGAGAATGCAAGCTTGTACAGCCACTTTGAAAATCAATATGGCACTTTCTTAGAAAATTGGGAATCAATTTCCCCCAAAACCCAGCTATACTACTCTTGGGCATATACCCAAGGAATGCTCAATCATACCACAAGGGCACTTGTTCAACTATGTTCATATCAGCATTGTTTGTAATAGCCAGAACCTGGAAACAACCTAGATGCCCTTCAACTGAAGAATGGATAAAGAAAATATGGTACATATACACAATGGAGTACTACTCAGCAGAGAAAAACAATGACAAGATGAGGTTTTCAGGCAAATGGATGGATCTAGAAAAAAATCATCCTGAGTGAGGTAACCCAGACTTAGAAGGACAAACATGGTATGTACTCACTCATAGGAGGATACTAGATGTAAAACAATAATGACTAGACTGCTACACAACTCCAGGGAGGCTACCTAGAAAACAGGACCCTAAGAAAGATGCAGGGATTGCCCAGTGAGAGAGAAATGGATGAGTTTTACAACATGAACAACCTGGATGTGAGTAGGGGTAATGAAGGGCAAGTTTTGACGGAAAGAGAGCTTAGGGGAGCGGGAGATCTCAGCTGGATCAAGACCCTTGAGTCTTTAATCCCAGTATCAACCATAGAGACCAGGAGGTCTGCATAGACAGGCAGAGATGAGGAAGTCATGTGGCTCGGCTTAGAGCCAATGAGAAAGCAGAACAGGAAAGCAATAAAACACAAGACACACAGTAAGAAGGTCTCTCTCTCTCTCTGAGGGGAAGGATGACAGCGAGGGGTAAGCTAAAAGAAGTTGTAGCTCTTGCTGTGATGTCTTAGGCTTTAACTCTGTATTTGGCTCTGTGTTTCTTATTTAATAAGACCGTTTAGAAATTTGACTGCAAGGGCCATTTGAGGGAGAGTAGGGAAACCCAATACAATAGAAGATTCCTAAAATATATACATATATGAAGGATATTTAAATGAAATAATCAAATAATTGGAGAGAAACAGCCCCAAATGGAATCTCTTGTCACCAAATGAAGCTTAGTACCCAGAATGAGTTATATTTAATTGAATTTTTTTGCCAAATGGTCCCATATTAATCCCCAAGGCTCAGGCAATTGCAAAGACTGTAAGTTGCTCCCCACATACCGATGGCAAGTCCCCATTTCTGAAGACAACACCTACACAACTCATTGACTATGGAGAAGTCAAGCCAGCACTCACATAGAACCGTCACCCCTACATTCTAATGTCACCCCTACATTCCAGCGTCTTTGGTATAGGAAGGTACTCTGAGTGCTACTGAAAGAGAAACAAACATCAACCCAGCCACAGCCCTTTGATCTACAATTGTGTCCTGTCTGCAAGATATGCTAGTGCAATGGTGGCACACAGCTTGTGGGTGTAACCAACTGATAATTTATTTGACTTATGGCCCACTCCATGAGATGGAACTATTTATGTTAGCGAGAACCTGAGACTAGATAGCTCAGGGGCCGAGGGTAAAATCAAATAT
The DNA here is from genome assembly GCF_903995425.1 of Onychomys torridus. Taxonomy (NCBI): domain Eukaryota; kingdom Metazoa; phylum Chordata; class Mammalia; order Rodentia; family Cricetidae; genus Onychomys; species Onychomys torridus. Next base: position 12,750,430 of record NC_050460.1, on the reverse strand, counting down.
TACTGGTTTAAAACAACAACAAAAACAAAATGTGGGAATGAAATTACTTCAAAGAACAATCTGCTAAACAAGGCGTTGATGGTGCAGGCCTTTAATTCCAGCACTAGGGAAGCAGAGCCAGGTGGATCCCTGTGAGTTCGAGGCCAGCCTGGGCTAGAGAGTGGGTTAACATTCTGCTATTCTCTTGGATCATCAGTGCTTTGATCAGCCATTGCTAGAGAAGCATCCTCCTAAGTGATGGAAGACACCAAGAAAACAGAGCCCTCCAAATCAACATGATCAACTCATATATATATAGTTTTATTTTATCTTATTTTAATCCCTTAGAATCCTTTTTGTTTTTTAATGAGAGACACAAAGGTAGAGGATCTTAGTGGGAGGGGTAGTGGGGAGGACCTGGGGGGGATTTTTGTGAGAAAAAAATCTATTTTAATAAAAGGAAAAAAAACCTAGTATTTCCTCATCTACTCTCCTTTTCAGTGTAAATGGTATTCAATAGCATACACTGAAAAAGAGTCTTCTCAATATGCTTCAGAGGCAGCTCAGGTATGAGCTAAGAGTAAATACATTCCTGCATGTGCTTCTATGCCCTACATTATATTAAATTACTATAGCTGTTTATCTTTGTGTCAAAACACTCTCTTAATTACCATGAATGTCATATAGTAGAGAATTCTAACCACATCGATTTTCTCATTCAGGACGACATTTTCTGTTCTGCCTCCTATGTTATTAAAACTGCATAGTCTGCTCTCCTTTACCTTGCGTTTTCTTGGAATGCACTTTCTTGTCCTTTCATTCCTTTTAGTTCTGAGATTATAATATAAGTACACCATTTCCCCTCCGAACCTCCCTTGTACCCTCCTTGCTCTGCCTCAGATTCATGGATTTTTGTTACATGTAATAAGCATACACATATATTCCTAAGTCTCATCTGCTCAGTCTGTGTTACTTTGACTGTATCTGTCTTCAGGCTAACCATCGTTACTGGATAACTATTTGGAGTGCTCTTCCCAGGGGGACTATTTCTCCTCTCAGCATCTTTTAGCTGCCTGTAGTTCTTTGTGTGGAGTTTAGGCTTCATCTTTTCCCCCAGTACCTGTTGACTTTGGCATCTCTATTGCCCTTGTTCAGCTCATGTTTAGGCAGCCCTGTTGGTGAGACTTTATGGGTGTAACTTCTGACATTCCTAGTAGACACAGTCACACAGCAAACTCCTCTTCTTTCTTGCGAGATCTATGCCAAATTTTCTGCAATGATCCTAGAGCTTGAGGTGTAGGAATGTCTTTTAGGTGTATCCATTGGATTGGCCTCCACAACTGCATCTTGATTGGCTGTGGTTTTCTGTAATGATGAGGAGAGATGACTACACCTGCCTGGGGTTGAAAGACAAATATTTAGAAAATAGTTATCACTTCCACTGCTTAAATGGACTTTGCATTTTGTTTGCTACATTTTATTGCTTATGTGGAGAAGAACGGGTATGTGCCAGGACATTCATGTGGGGATTAGAGGGATCTTGCTGGAGTCTGTTTTCTGTTTTACCTTATAGATCCTTAGGCTCAGATTCAAGTCCACAACCTTGGAGCCAAAAGCCTTTCCCCACTATGTTACCTCTGTGTCCCTGAGTTTTATTCTTGGTGTAATTTTTAAATGAAGTGGTAGTCCCTTTGGTATTATATGATATGATAATTGAGTTGGTTTTTTGTTTTTGTTTTTGTTTTTGTTTTTGTTTTTGTTTTTCGAGACAGGGTCTCTTTATGTAGCTTTGTGCCTTTCCTGGAACTCGCTTTGGAGACCAGGCTGGCCTCAAACTCACAGAAATGCTGGGATTAAAGGCGTGCGCCACCACTGCTATGTGGTAATTGAGGTTTATGTCCTATTTTTTTGTTACGTTTGGATTATCTTTCTTCAGTGTGGTTCATATTGGGTGGGTATGTACCTCAGGACTTACACATGTGTTCAAGAAAATAATTTTATTATCAGTGGAAGTTAGCATTTTAATTACCTTTATATTGTGTATAATAATGTGTATGCAGTATTTAATGTTGATATTTAAGTATAGTATACATTGTATTTTTAAGAAAATTACATATAGTACAAAGTATAATGAATAATAAATGTATTATTCTTAGCCTATTATAGTTGTGAAGACCAACTTATTAGAGCAATGACACAATCAGCATAATCTCTTTTCTCTACTTCCTTCATCATCAAATCTTAATGCTAGTCACTGAAATTATAATTTAAAATTTCCTTTGTAATCAAGTCAGTGAATATTTATCTATTAATTATTCACCATTGCATGATATTTTTTCCCATTTTTATAGATGAAACTTCTTTTTTGTTCATCTACAATCATAAAAATATTAATTGATTAGTTTTTCTATTAGCCTTAGGTTTACAGAAAAAAATGAACAGCAAATGTAGTTACCACATCTTGTAATCTCCCCAGAACTATTTGTCCTATATAAATATTTTCATTAGTAAGTTATATTTGTTAAAAATGATCAGACAATATCAGTATAATGTAGCTAAGTAAAGTTTCTAATTTATATTATGTTTGAATCCTTATGCTGTACAGTTCTAGGGGTTTTGACAAATGTGCAATATCACATTTCCATCATTACAGTATCATATACAACAGTGAAAGTGACCTGAAATCTCTGAAATCTGACAGTCTATTTCCTCCTGTGGTAGTATTTTGCTCCCCAAAATATTGTGCACCCTAATAAATTTATCTGGGGGCAGAGAGCAGAACAGCCATTAGATACAGAGGCCAGAAAGTAGTGGCACACAAGCCTTTAATCCTACCATTCCAGAGGCAGAAGTCCGTCTGGATCTCTGTGAGTTCAAGGCCAACTGGAAACAGCCAGGCATGGTGACTCACAACTTTAATCGTGATGTGATGGCAGGAAGCAGAAAGGTATTTAAGGCGTGAGGATGAGGAACTAGAGAGCTGTTTAAGCTTTTAGGCTTTTGAGCACAGTTCAGCTGAGACCCATTCAGATGAGGACACAGAGGCTTCCAGTCTCAGGAAACAGGATCAGCTGAGGAGCTGGCAAGGTGAAGTAGCTGTGTCTTGTTCTGCTTCTCTGATCTTCCAGCATTCACCCCCATACCTGGCTCCAGGTTTGTTTTTATTAATAAGACTCTTTAAGATTCCTGCTACATCCCCCTCCTTGGACTTGATCCCCTGGAAACTTCAATGTCCTGCTCCTTTTATTGTCTTTCCTTTACAGGTTTTATCTTTCTAAATAAAAAAAAAAAACATGTTTTAAGATGATAATATAATTATATAATTTCCTCTTTCCCCGCCTCCCTCCAAACACTACCATATGCCCGTCTTTTCTCACTATTAAATCATGATTTTTGCACTAATGTTGACCATCATAGTTATAATTATGTACTGTGCCTTCAATCTGGCTACTTTATTTCAGCAATACTCCTTGGTGGTTTTCTAGGGCTTTTGCAAGTATTTGCATTTCTTTTGTGATGAACAACATTTACGGATGTGTAATGAATGGTTTATCCATTCCTGTGTTAAAACATACCAATGATAACTCAGCCATGGAAGCAAATTGGTCTGTTGCTCAGCCATCATCAGAGAAGCTCCCTTCTGCAGCAGATGGGAACAAATACAGAGACCCACAGTCAGACATTATGTAGGGTGAGAGACTTTGGAACACTTAGCTCTAAATGTGATGTCTCAATCAAATCCCTTCTCTCAGGGCTCAGGGAACCCCGAGGAAAAGCAGACGGATAGAGTGTAAAAAGCCAGAGGGAAAGAACGACACCAAGGAAACAGGCTTTTTTTTTTTTTTTGGTTTTTCGAGACAGGGTTTCTCTGTGTAGCTTTGTGCCTTTCCTGGAACTCGCGCTGTAGACCAGTCTGGCCTTGAACTCACAAAGCCTCCTGTGTGTTGGGACTGAAGGCATGTGCCACCACTGCCCAGTGAAATAAGGCTTTCTAAATCAACAGGATCCATGCACACATGAACTCACAGAGACTGAGACAGCATGCACAGGTGCTGCACCTGTCTGCACTGTAGGGTCCAGGAATACAGGAACAAGATGGGAATATAGGAATCAGATAGGAATATAGGAATTGGATAGGAATATAGGAATAAGATGGGAATATAGGAATAAGATAGAAATATAGGAATCAGATGATAGGAATATAGGAATAAGATGGGAATATTGATAGGAATATAGGAATAAGATAGAAATAAGATAGGAATAAGATGGGAATATAGGAATCAGATAGGAATATAGGAACAAGATGGGAATATAGGAATAAGCTTAGGGATGGAAACTGACAGCCATCAGTTTGGCCAGCACAAAGGGATTAACCTTTAACTGGGCCCTTTCGTGTTTTACATTGGGCAGTTCTGTTGACAACCCAAATGTTAGTTTTCTTTTACTGAAGATTGCCCTTTGTAGCCTTGGGGTTAGCTACTGTTGAATAACCCCCTACCACTCATAACTGAAACCAAAGTTAACTTTTAATGAGTTATATTTGACAATCTGCCTTGCATTGTTTCATATTCCGCTGCTATTGGAACCCAGGTATGTCAGGGGAAGTTGCCTGTTTGGGCAAACATCAATTAACTGATTCAGGAAGGGCTGCAGGGATATACAAATATTATTTACCTGAAACCTCCTAAAATCTTGTTAATGAAAAATTGTAAAAACCTAAAAACAATTTGTCTCTAAAAGTTTGACTTAAAAATTGTAAAAATTCCTTTTTCCATGTCTAATGCTTACCCCTTACTATATGAAGGGGCTCATAATCCCCCACCAACTTCCACAGCCTCAGAATTCCAAACACTGGCTGTGGTCTCAGCTAGCAGTCTTGTGCCCTGCAGTAATATTTCCCTTTTTTTCATTAGTTTTTGGAATAAAGTCTGCTTCTGAGTTAATAGAATTTGGAGGTCTGTCCCCCATTATTGAGTGACTCTGGACCCAACATGCAGAAGGTGGGCCCTAGAACTCAGGAGAGACGTGGACACATACCCCTATCCCAAACCCAGAAGTTATCTCCAATTGATGATCACTTGGAAATGAAAATTTAGTTTTTGGCAAGGGAATCTCACTGGTGAGACAATCTATTCTTAAAGATAGCCCTCATGGCCAGGCAAAAAAAATAAATAAAATGCAATAATATAATTTTTTTTAAAAAAGAAGATCTGACACAATTTTATGAGACAAAAACCCCCAAAGATGCTGTTGATATATATATAAAATCTACAGGTGCTTTGCATATGCATTACAGTTTCCAGTTTAGTGTTTCCATGGAAATCCTGAGTGTGCAAATGTATCTGTCTCTTGTTTCTTGTACTTTATTTCTATTTTTTTTTTTAGTCAGGGCTTCTCTGTGTAGCTCTGGCTGTCTTGAACTCACTCTGTAGACCAGCCTGGCCTGGAACGTACAGAAATCCACCAGCCTCTGCCTCCAGAGGGCTGGGATTAAAGGCATGTACTACCACTGCCCAGCTTTCTTGTGCTTTCTTTTGGGATATTTTCCTTCTGTTTATTTGTTTTATTCAGGTCTAATGTGCTAGCTTTGTTTTATCTTATATATTTTATTTTATTACAATACATTGTAGTTTATTTTTATCCCCTAGAAGCCTGTTTATTTTCCAGTGAGACAGAAGGGAGGTGTATCTGTATAGAAGGGGAGGTAGAGTGGGCCTGGGAGTAGTATAAGGAAGGGATATTGTAGTCAGGATATATTATTTGAGAAAAAAAGGTTTTGTTGGTTTTTTGTTTGTTTGTTTTTTTCTTCAAGGGTTTCTCTGTGTAGCTTTGCACCTTTCCTGGAACTCACTTGGTAGACCAGGCTGGTCTCGAACTCGCAGAGGTCCGCCTGGCTCTGCCTCCGAGTGCTGGGACTAAAGGCATGCGCCACCACTGCCTGGCTGAGAAAAAAAAAAAACGTTTTTGATAAAATGGACAAAAAAGAAAAGGTAGCAATTCATCCCCATTTTTGGCATTTGTTAATAAAGTTACCATAACATTTATTTGCTAGAATTTGTGAAAACATGACTTCATTATTTTAGGGTAGATACCAAGTGTGATGGTTTCAATGATACCAAGTGTTGATGGCTCCCAAAGGGAGTGGCACTATTAGGAGGTGTGCCCTTGTTAGAGGAAGTATGTCATCGTTGGGGCAGGCTTTGAGGTTTCTTTTGTTCAAGCCTTCCCCAGTGTGACATAGGTCAACTTCCTATTGCCTCTAAGTCAAGATGTAGGACTCTTGGCTATAGCACCATGTCTGTCTTCACACTACCTTGTTCCCCAACATGATGATAATGGGCTGAACCTCTGAAACTGTAAACAAGCCCCCTCAATTAAATGTTTTCATTTATAAGAGTTGCCATGCTAATGGTATCTCTCCACAGCTATAAAAACACTCACTAAGACAGAAGTTGGTAGTCTGAGTAGGATATTGCTGTGCTAGGCCTGACCATGCTTTTGTTTAGAGGAATTTGTATTTTGTTACTTTGGATTTGGAAAACAGTGGAATAATTTAAGCTCTGCTTAATAAGCCATACTAGTAGAAACATGGAAGACAGTGGTACTAAGAGTTATTTGGACTATGAGAAGGAGTCAAAAGTTTTCAAAGAAGAATTTTAATATGTTGTCTAGAGATCATTCCTGTGATATTTGGGTAAAAGAAGTGGCTGTCTTTTGTCCTTGGCTATAGTCTGCCTGAGGCTAAAGTGAAGAGTTTTGGATTAATTCCATTGGCAGAAGAAATCTCAAAAAGCCCCAGTGTAGATGATGTCCTGTGTTTTTTAATGATAACTCTAATGAAGATTTATAATGAAAAGTAGCAAGCTGAGCAGGGTAAATTACAAAATGAAAATTTTGAGGATGAAAAGAGCACCAGGAAGTAGAGTAGAACTAAATTCTGTGTTCAAGGAGATAAATGGATTAAGAAATGGAATATAGGGAGTGATGACCAGTGGTAGGACAGGCCCATAGGATTGAGGAAATTGGTTCAAACCAGTTGCCAAGGCATGCACATAATATATTTCCTTATGAGCCGACCTGAAGTCTGCTTGAAGGCCTAGCAACAGGCTCTGTCAGAGTTCCTGATCATACTTAGCCAATGAGGGACAACCACACAATGCCATCAGATTTCAACGAAGACTGGATGTTGGGAAAAGGGTATATAAGTCCTTCCCCATTACTGAATAAACAAGTTGTTTGCCTTCAACAGTGCCTGTGTCTGTGCCATTGACACCATGCCTTCTCACCCCCTCCCCTGAGGGAGCCTAGGGTCCAGCAATACCGACCTTAGGGCAAAATCCTAGCCCCCTAAATTTCTAACTTGTGAAAAGGAACTAAAGAGAAGTTTAGAGCGAGGTGTGGTGGTGCATGCCTTTAATCTCAGCACTGGGAAGGCAGAGGCTAGCAGATCTCTGAATTTGAGACCACCCTGGTCTAAAGATCAAGTTCAAGGACAGCCAAGCTTAGGCAGTGAAGGAAAATGGAAAGCTGGTGAAGATGTAATTAAACAAGAGGTCTATGCTTCAGCCCCAGCAAGCCCCAGACCTTGGCAGCTTTGGCTATATTGTGCTGGGCTTAGAGTTAAGAAGAAAGGAGTTATGGAATAAAGCTCCTGAGGCCAGGCATGTGTCATTGGTGTTCCTGAATAGAGGCTTAGTAGAAATACTGTTGTGTGAAGCTGTGAAGTTGAAGCCTGGATTGCCTAGGAGACCTCAAGACTTTAGAGATATCAGAGTCATAGGATACCTGCTGTGGAGAGTCATTAATAGGGAGTGGAAACAGCCCAACAGAAGAAGTATGTTTCAACCAACAAAGCTGAACAGACTTGGAGATCTGAAGAGTGTTTGACATCAGATATGAAGATACAATATTGGAGTTTGCCCAGCTGATTTTGGTCTTACTTTGGTCCATTATTTCCTTGCTATGTTCCCTTCCCTGAGTTTTGGAATGGCAATGTGCATCCCGTTTTATTATATGTTAGAAGTATATGATCTGCTTTTTGATTTTGATTTTACAGGGGATTACAATTAAGAGATTGCCGTTTGTCTCAGAATAGACTTTTGATTTTGAACTTTGAAACAAGTTTGAGACTATTATAGACTATGGGGACTTTTGAAGTTGGACTATCCATTTTTGAATTATGATATGGCTATAAACCTTTGGGGTAGGGGAGTGGAAAGTGGTGTTTTGAAAGAAAATGGCCCCTAAAGGAAGTGGCACTATTTGGAGGTGTGGCCTTGTTGGAGGAATTGTGTCACTGTGGGGGTGGGCTTTTGAGGTTTCTTTTGCTCAAGCTTCCTTCAGTGCGACAGTCAGTTGACTTCCTGTTGCCTCTGAGTCAAGATGTAGGGCTCTCAGCTCTAACACCATGTCTGCCTTCACACCACCTTGTTCCCCAACATGATGATAATGGGCTGAACCTCTGAAACTGTAAGGAAGCCCCCTCAATTAAATGTTTTCATTTATAAGAGTTGCTGTGGTCATGGTGTCTCTTCACAGCAATAAAAAACTCTTAACTAAGACACCAAGTAATCTATTTTTGTATTTCTTTTTTTGTTTATTTGTTTTTGTTCTTTCCAGACAGGGTTTCCCTGTGTAGCTTTTGTGCCTTTTCCTAGAGCTCACTTGGTAGCCCAGGCTGGCCTCCAACTCACAGAGATCCGCCTGGCTCTGCCTCTCAAGTGCTGGGATTAAAGGTGTGTGCCACCACCACTATTTTTGTATTTCATGAAATATGACACACAGTCTTGAAATAAGTTTGGGAAATATTCTTCCAAAATGGCTGAACCATTTGTGTTTCTACCAGAAGTGGATGATGGTCTTGTTGCTCTATGATTTTAATGATATCTGATGCTACCAGTGTTTTGTATTTAGGCTATTTAAATAAGCGTTAATATCACACTGTTGTTTTAATTTGAAATTTCTAATTATGTATAATAATGAACATCTCTTGATATGTTTGTAATCTACACATTCTCTTTGTTAACTAGTCAGACATTTTTCCTCTTAATTGTTGTGTTTGTGTGTGTGTGTGTTTGTGTGTGTCTGTCTCTCCATCTATGTCTCTGCCCCCCTCCCTCTGTCTCTGTCTTTGTCTCTCTCTCTCTCTCTGTGTGTGTGTGTGTGTGTGTGTGTGTGTGTGTGAGTGTATGTGTGTTTTATGGGTATGATGTAAGTGTTTGTAGTATACGCTCAAGATGCATGTCACCATGCACTGAAGTAGGCTGGCACCCAGACACACCAGAAAAAGATATTGGGTATCCCACTCTATCATTTTTCTTATTCATTTGTGACAGACAATCCTGTCTCTATTGCAACATAGCTACAGTTACAGATGTTACTGGGCAGCCATGACCAGTATTTATGTGGTTGCTGAAGATTCTAACTCAAACTCTCATGCTTGTGTGTAAGAACTCTTAACCCTGGAATCATCTCCAGCCTTTGGATTACTTTATTGTTGTATCCTTTCTGTTATTTTATATATGTATAATGTGTGTATGTATATGCATACATAATATATACATATATCTATACACACATATAATATTCTTGCAATACATGTGCTTGCAAAGTTTTTTACTTGGTTCCTTTTTCATTGTCCTGTTTATCCTTTAAGTGATAATTTCTTAAAAATTTTGATGGAGTTCTCTTTATTATTGATCTCTGTAAGTGATTTGGGGATTTTCTCTAAAATGACATAGTCATATCTACAGTTTTGTCTTAGTAGGAATTTTATGAGTCCATATTTTGTATTTATGTCTATGATAAATGCTGATTAATTTGGCAGAAATGTAGAATATCTACACTTACATAAATTTTACCTTGAGTATGAAGTCCTAGTTATTCCAATACTGTTTGTTGAAAGAACTGTCCTTTCTTTGGACTATGTTACAATTTTTTTTTCAGTTTGACACAGGTTTACCAGCTAGAGAAGGAATTTACAAGGCTCCCAGTGTTTTCCCATTGATTCTCTTATTCCATCACACCACTATGTATTAATTACTATAGATATTTTAGTGAGCCTTAACCTTGGATAGTGTTAGTACTTTGTTTTGCTTTTAGCTTTGGGTTGTAGTTGTGAGGTCTTTGTCCTTCCCATTTAATCTTTAGGATTGTTTTGTCTGTATCTAGAGAATAACATTTTATTGGTATTTCTCTTGATTAGGTGAATTTGATGGTATGGCTAATAATGATAGTCATTTAGCAGAAGTTAGAACTACAAGGGAAAAAAATCCTCTGAGCATGTCAATAAAGGGGTTCCTATATTTGGTTAATTGAAGAACCACCCTGGGTGTGAGTAGCAGGAGCATTAGGATTTGACAGGATCTCAGACTGATTAAAAGAAGGAAACAAACAGAGCACCAACATTTATCTCTCTGCTTCATAACTGTGGACACAGCGTGTCCCGCAGCTTCCCTTCCCCATGATGGACTCTATGCCCTCTGTCAGCTAAAAGAAACCCTCCCTCCCTCACTTTAAGCTGCTTCTTAAATTTGGTCAGACCAGTGAGAAAGGGAAGTTGGGAAGAACTCACATATAGCCAATATTGGTTATTACTATCTGAACAATTCTTTTACTTTCATCAAAACGCGTGATTTTCTTTGCAGCTCATGTACATATTTGCTACATCAATACCTAAGTGTTTATTTTTGACTGCTAATGTAATCATCACTGCATCTTTACTATAAAATTATAATGGTTCATTGAAAATACTTAGGAATATAATTGACTTGTGTGTTATCCCTCCTTCTTTCTATACTTGGTGGTTAGTTCCACATTAATGAATATTCTCTTTCACACTGGTGTAATTATTTGTGTTTGTGTGTGTGTGTGCTGGAGTATTGTTTGGGTTTTGATTTAGTGTCCAGACAAACTATATATTCTATATTATTTTTCCAGGATTATTAGGGAATTTCATGAAAAAGTAAAATATTTCATTGGAATCAATCACTATCACACCAAAAATATTAGTATTAGTACAAAATACTTCAATATTAATATTCCCCCCACCATTCAATGTATTCACCTTCTTACTTCTTTTGCCTGTGATTGTTTCTCCCTGGGGAAAACATTCTCACTGTAATAAGTCAGCAAAAAATTAAATAAATTAATACAAATAAATATGAGAGGATCATAATTTTGCATATAAAATGGTGATTAATTTCATTGCAGTATGCCTGAATTAAGTAGAATAATTTCCTTTGAAATATGCAAACTTATCCCTCCATTAACAAAACTAATCTGGAAACTGTTATTAGGCAGGAGGTGACCTAGAAGAAAATGTGAATGTTCATTTGTGCAAGGGGATTCTTTGAAAGTCTGTTTCCTTTCATTAATGGAGACATAAGTAGCTACTCTCTTTGGCTTATTTAATAGTACTTGGTTGTCTCAATAAGTCTTTAAACATCCACAGAAACATATTTTAATTCTGAAGATTTTTTCTGTTTAAATTTTCCACTAATGATTTCGATTAATGGCTCATTTGTATAATAGCTAGGATAAATTTATTTTCCACTGATCTTCTGATGACCTTATTAAAACAGGATCTATTTTGGAGCATGTTTTCTTTGGATGACACCAGTGGAGATTTTTCAGGGGAGGTATCTTATTAAAATGAACATTTCTTTGTGGGAATGGAGTGTCTGTGGTCAGGACAGCTCTAGTAATAGTCTGAGTTTCCACATGGACTCATGAATACTATGGTAAATTAAGCAGTAGCAAAGACAATGAAACCTAAATAAACTTTCAATTGAAACTATTATATTACAGGAGGAAGTTACTAAACATTTTGGTAAAGAGACATTCTGAATGCATGAAAATTTGAACATATTCATTTGAATAAGTCCCTCAATGCAATCCCTCAACTGAGAAACTTTCCTTCAGTCTGCAGTGCTTTGAGTACTGAATTTTAATACAAGATGTTAAGAAATTTGAGAAATGTAGAATTGGCTTCTTACTGGGATGACCCCTAATTGGTTATCTAGTAGAAAGTGGTCAGCCCTGAAATTATATAAACACAAATAATGAAAATAGACTCAGGAAGTTTTATTTATAGAGTTGCACCTATGAATCTGTCTATTTGTCTGCCCATATGTCTGTCCTTCTATATGTAATAATAATAATCAAAGTGAAAGAGGCTATGTAATCAATTGACAGGAAGAAAGGGGCCAGAAGGGAAGAAAGGGAACAGGGGAAGTAATGTGGTTATATTTCAATTAAAACAAATTTAGAAAGAAATTTGAAGAAAATATATACTATAGAAAGATACAAATAGTTATGCCATACAGGCAAATGTGAGTTATTTTACCCATATAGAGTAGAAAGTTTGTCATTCCTTTACCCATTTGTATGTAATGGATATTTAGTACATTGTTCAAGATTCAGTTTATGTTACCAAGGCTTTCTGCTTTAGGTGCTGATTACAAAATAGCATTCCTAATTATTCTCAACTCACATTATTTGAATGTATAGGTGTGTGAATGTATGTATATATAAATATACATAGAACTATGCTAAAATGATTTACCTGCAGGAATAGGTGGTTTATTTTTTAATATCTTCTCCACCCTCAGTATTGTACAGATTAAATAGTCATGAAATTGTCTACTTGTGTGTTCACAAAGGATTGAAACCTAAACAGAGCTTTATTTAAAATGTATCCAGGACTCATCCAGGTAACAGTAAAATGCCCTGAGTGATTAAAGTATGGTATGTATAGAAATACAGAAGAATATAAATAGAACATTTACAGTCTGTATCAAATGAATCTTTCTCCTTTATTGATTCCTATTTCTTTCACATTAAATTTGACCTTTGAAAACTCAGAATCTTTTACCACAACTGTGCTTAAATTAAAGGAAATTTTTCTCAGACATGGACTACTTTTCAGCCCAGAGATTTAAGAAGATTTTCCTTTAATTTTTAAAAGTGTAACAAAATATATTAAGATGAAACAAAAACTTTAGCATCAGAGTCAGGCAAGACAAACAAACAGAAAGAAAAGAGCCCAAGAATCAGAGACTCACTTGTTTACACACTCAGGAATTCCTCTCCCCCCATAAAAAACCCCCACTAAACTGGAAGCCATAATATATATGCAGAGGATCTGGTGTAGATATATGCATATTTCCTCAGTTTCTGTGTGTTCATATGTGCTTTGACAGTATTGATTTAATGGGACTTGTTTTCTTGGTGTCCTCTACCCCTTCTGGATCTTACACCTAAGAAGCATTTTATGCCTGATTCTTTCTCTTGCTTTTTATCTATAATCTGTTTCTGAGTTTCATGATTTTCTTGTGTAAATCTTGGATATGTTTTCACTGCATATTTTGCCTATAGAATACATACACTTTTATTTAATTATTATCAGATAATACCTTGGTCTAGGCTCCTTATACACAAGTGCTTCCTTGTGTATTGCTTACCTCTGACTCCTTTGTAATCTCAGCCATACTTGTGAGTATACTCCCAAGGCACATACATGCTAGTGCTTTGCTTTCAATTCCATCCCCACAACATCCCACAACATCCCACTTCCTTGTTTCTCTCACTGCTGAGTAACTGATGGTCTTCCCCTTAATTATTTCTTAACACTCATACACCAAAGGGCCTTGGAAATCATGATACACTCTGTCCAGATTATTCTCCCACTTCTTCATCTATTTAACGACTATTCTCACCTGAGCTCAGCTATCACTTTCTCTAAGAAGGCTTTTCTTTGACAGCAGATAGGGATTTTAGAGTCAGAAGCACAGAGAAGGGAGGTCACAATTGAGTGCAAGTGTAAGGAGACTTCTGAGAGTATTTTCTTTCTCAGTGTAGCTAAGTAGTTATTATTAAATATTGATGGTAGAAAGGTAGGGAACTGATTAGCTAATTTTCTAGCTTTCATTATATAAACGAGAGTAAAAAGCAACTATAAAGACTGAGTTAATAATGTATAAAGAAAGAAATTAGAAAAACAACAGGGAAAGGTGTGGAACAGACAGGAATGGAGAGTGGGGGAAGGGAAGAGAAGAGAAGATATGAGGAATTAAAAGACTGAGAAAGTAAGTACAGAGGGTCATAATTTTGTGTAACTAGTGCAGAGCAAAGCACCAAACACAACCAAGAATTATCAGTGAAGATCATGAATGCTCAAAAGTTCCTGTAGGTCTGAGGGGCATGAAGAGGGAGACTGCCACAGCATGGTGACCTGCAGTACACAGTTTTGCTCTCTGCCTCCCTGTCACAGCCCCATGATCCCATGGTCCTCCAGTGCTCACCTTGAGTCCGCTCTCCTTCCCTTGCTGCCTTCACCATAGTGTGTGTGTGTGTGTGGCGGGGGACCAGGCACACTGCTGTCCTTCCCATGTGCCCAGAGCCTAGGACAGTGAAAGAAATGAAGCTGCAGTTCCCACAATGCAAAGATGACAACCAGGAGTAGACTTAACCTATGAGACAAGAGATGCAGGAAGTTTTGTCTGGATTATTCTTGGGCCTGTACTCTTCCGCTATAATAAGCCAGCTACTTGTATTTCAGAAACATGAGAAAAAACATATACTTTGCATACTGCAAATATTAAAGCAAACTTTATTAAACTAAATTTTTGACAATTGATTAGATATTTAGTTTTAGATGTTGCAGATAATCCATATGAAAACAGAATACATTTCCCCTTATGACTAAAATGTGTATTGATGGAAGCTTATAAAATGGAGGATTGTTCCTGTCTATGGGAATGCAGATATCTCCAGAAGTGTTGTCTTCATTATGGAGTACATCATGGAGACATCTGGAATGAAGCACAGTCATAATTGATTAGGCAAAACTGGAAAACCACATGACAGTAGGGAATTGGTTAGTTTCGGTTTAAAAAACTCTGAATATAAATGTTGGTGCTTACTTTATTTCACTATACTCCCCTATTAAGACTTAAAGGATAAATGATACACTTTAGATTTTTTAATGTTTTCAATTTAATATTTCATTGATATATTACTCAGCTTTAGCAGTCTATTTTCATAGCTATGTCTTTATTTTATTAACAGTCGTCTTGAGACATATCTTATGACAAGACTCACTTTAAACATTATAAGAGAAACACACATACCCACACACCTTATTTTATTCATTTTTCACTCAATCATATCCTTCTTTAGTAATTAGGTAACTAACAACTTGAATAGCATTTCACTTTGTGTTATTTCAAATGTCTATCACTAAATCTAATGACAAATATTGAAATAAAAAGATATCCATGTAGTCATAGTTTTCCTGCCTGGCCCACAGTCAGGACAAATCTCTCTCACCCGCCAGACACTCAGACCCAACCAATTAAACACACAGAAACTTATATTGCTTATAAACTGTATGGCCATGGCAAGCTTCTTGCTATCTAGTTCTTATATCTTAAATTAACCCATTTCTGTTAGTCTATGAGTTGCCACGTGGCTCGTGGCTTACCAGTACCTTACATCTTGCTTCTCATGGTGGTGGCTTGCAATCTCTCTCCCTCTGCCTTCCTGTTCCCAGAATTCTCTTCTCTGCTTCTCCTACCTATACTTCCTGCCTGGCTACTGGCCAATCAGCATTTTATTTACACAGAGCGATATCCACAGCACTTTCCCTTTTCTTTTTTTTAAAAAAAAGGAGGGTTAACTTTTACATAGTAAAATTACAGATAACAAAAAAACTATCAAGCAAGAATTACAGTTACATGATTAAAGAAGATATCCTATCTTATATTTGTGAGTCTAAGGTTTTATATCTAACTTATCTTTTATCATAATTGAGTAAATTATAACTATCTAGTCTTCAAGCACATCAAAGACCTCAGAAGGATATATTATTACCTGAGAACTGGGAGAAGTATGCAAGCAACATTTGGGAGTCTTGTAGGGTAGACAGAGACAGCTGGCAGCCTGGACAGTCACCTAATGTTCCTTTGTAAAGTTGGGGCATTTGTCTTCAGCCCATAGGGCTAGAGTCTCTTGGTCACTTTTTTCAGTGTCCTTTAGAATGTCTGGCAGTTTCCTCTGCAAAGCAGGAACCTGAAGGACCATTTTGTCAAACAAAGTTCAGTGGTCACCTTTCTATGGGTCCTGTATGTCCAGTTGATCAAGCAGTCCAGGCAAGAACAGTTTCTTGCCCAAATGGCTATTTTTTTTTGCCAAGGTAAAGATAAACTCCATATGAAGTGTCTTCAATGCCCATCCTCCTCTCTGAAGTAAATTGGTGCTGCCAGGAGCAGATATGTCTCACTGTCCAGAAAGTCTAAATTTTAAAAATATTTTAAAAGCTATATTCTGTAGTCCTTTGAAGTGTTTGAAGATTACCTGTCTATCTGAAATATATCTATGTATACCTAGAAAACTTAACATGACTATAAGTTTAACTATCATCGAAGACTAACTGATCTGTATTTCTTAATTATCCATTACAATTTAAATGAGTTGCATAAATGTAATACCTCAAACAAGAGTAGAAATATATATACAGTATAACAAAATTAACTTTAAGTTTGTATCAATAGACTAAAATCTATTCCAATGTAAGACATTTTAAACAAGTTGTTGTTCTTTAAAAGTAAGTTCCTTAATCTACCCTTTCATCCTATTATATCTATATCATATCTCCTTTTCTTCTTTAGAAAGAGATCACATTTATAATCAACCTGTTTTAAATAAAAATGTTGTTTTTTTTTTTTTTTTTCTGTCCCACACCAGAGGGCTCTTCTGATTTGGGACACAAGAATCTCTTAACCTTTTCTTTTAGCAATATGTGTGTGTTTAGAGAAGGAGTTAGCCAATTCCATCTCCAAAGCCAGCTTGATAATTTTGGGAAATTGGGCATAGTTTTTCTTACTACTTCCTGCTGGAGGGGGGCTCTGTATCTTATGGGGACACAAAGAAAATTTTAGGATTATGGAGTAGTCTGTGAAGGTAAACCTCTGAGCCAGTTGCCTTGAAACCATTCTGGATGTGGTATCATCTGGGCCATGGTGTCATTGGAGACCTTTCAGGTGGTCTTGGCTGATCAAACATGATGTATCTTAATCTGGAACAAATCCACAGCCTCTGGCTTTCTGTGGAAACAAAAGCAGAGACTCTTTTCCAAAGAAACATATCCTTACATCCAAATTTTGAAGTCAAGGTACCTTTAAAATTGACATATTTGTTTAACTCAACAGCTTTTACAATCAAATCTTTTTCTGTAGTTAAAAATCCCAAAGATAACACAAACCAGATTCTCTGTGTAATATCCATCTTTGTAAGACTGAAACACTGTTGTGGCTGCTGGCTCTGCCCACCTCAGCTTCCCAACATGGCAGTGGTACAGTTTACGGCCAGCTCTGGGTCTAGAGCCATGTGTACCGTTAACTATCAGAAGCAGTTCTATAAAAGCAGTGCATAGCCCAGAAACTTTTTTTTTTTTAACTAGCAAAGGCTAAATCCACCATGCAGCAGAGTAAAGTACTGCTTGTTAATTCCTCATTCATGCCACAGTGCAGGTCAGACACACAGGCTAGGAACCCACCATAGTAGGTCAAACAGGCAGGCTGCCGCTAATTTGAGAGAGACAACTAGGAAGCTGTTTTTAGCTCTGTTTTAGAATCTTTTTTTGGTCAGGTTTTAGGTGGAAACTCTTGCCAACATGTTGGGTGCCATTTGTAGTTAGAGTTTTCCTGCCTGGCCCACAGTCAGGACAAATCTCTCTCACTCACCAGTCCCATAGATGCTCAGAACCAACCAAGTAAACACACAGAAACTTATATTGCTTACAAACTGTATGGCCATGGCAGGTTTCTTGTTATCTACTTCTTCTATCTTAAATTAACCCATTTCTATTAATCTATACTTTGCCAAGTGGCTTGTGGCTTACTGGTGTCTTTACATGTTCCTTGTCATGGCGGTGGCTGGCAGTCTCTCCTCCCAGCCTTCCTGTTCCCCACCTGCTCCTCTTCCTTGTCCCGCTTCCCTATCCTTCCTTTGTAGTTGGAGAGTTTCTCTCCAGGTCCCACTAAGCCCCAGCAGTCCAGTAGCCCACTTACATGTTCCTTGTCATGGCGGCATCTTTCTACCCAGCCTTCCACTTCCCACAACTCTCCTCCTCCTTGTCCTGCCTACCCTATCCTTCCTGCCTGGCTACTGGCCAATTAGCACTTTATTTACACAGAGCGATATCCACAGCATATCCAAAAAATAGAAATGTTTATAAAGCAGCTAATATTTTTTGTACTTCTGCTACC
Organism: Onychomys torridus; assembly: GCF_903995425.1. Lineage (NCBI taxonomy): Eukaryota > Metazoa > Chordata > Mammalia > Rodentia > Cricetidae > Onychomys > Onychomys torridus. Next base: position 12,732,182 of record NC_050460.1, on the reverse strand, counting down.
CAGTAAAAAATCCACACACAGGATTCCTGTACAACATAATGGAGAAGAAAATACTTCATGGTACAGGAATTTGTTGAAGCATTTTTTTAAAATGGTAATTTTCTTGTTCTCATATTTGATATGGTTAGCTATAATATTTGAATAAGAGAAAAAGCCATTTTAAACACTGAGTCATACATAATCATTATTAACAACCTCTGATGGGAAAACTTATGTCTAGGATAAGTTTAGAAAATGAAAAGTCCGTCTGAAGTCCATTTGAGTGACAGATATTATCTTAAAATTAATCCCATGCTAACTTTAACTTCAAGAATTTTATTTGATAGTGACACCCTGTCACTGGTGAAGTCTTCATTGATTTTGATTTATTCATGTTTTGATATTTTTTCCTACTAAAATCTATACTGAAATTCAATCAGTATTGGGACTTGAGCCTTGATGAGATGTACTCAGCTCTTGCCAGTCCTGTCATCATGAATGTACCATTGTTGCTACAGAAATGTCTACAGGCATGAGTTCTGTCTCATTCTTCTATGCTCTGCAGAGTAGATCTCTCTCTCCCTCTCTCTCTCTCTCTCTCTCTCTCTCTCTTTCTCTCTCTCATGTGGCATTTATGTGCCAACTTGGAAATGGAGGCTGAGTCCTTCACACACACCAAAAAACTCAGCATCTTGGAATTTTTAAACCTCTAATATATGCAAAATCAGTTCTAAAATCCTGCTATCATAGCACAAAAATAACTAGAGTAAAGGCATATTCATGATACTTGGATATTGAACATTCCCTTCAAATAAAAAAGTACAGCCTTATTGAATGATTTGACAAATATTTAGCCTAAGAATTCATAAGAAAATACAATGTAACCACTCCATGGGCCAAGTTATGCATCAACATACTAAATATTGAGATTTCCAGTAGCAAGTCTGTCTGGGTTGCATTCAATTGAATTGTTGGAAAAAGGGGTCACATGGACATTCCCAAGCAGTCCAGGCTGTTGCTAAGACAAAGGATGCCCATTAGTGAGGACAACACCCACAGAACTAATTGAACATGAAGAAGTAAAACTCAGGCCTACATGGAGCCTTCATCCCTAGGTTCTAGTCTCTTTATTTCAGGGAGGTACTCTGCAGGCTTTCAAAAGAGCAAAAAAAAAAAAAATACAAACCCAGCAATAAGACTTTGACCTACAAACTGTCCTGCCTTGGAGATGTGTTAGGGCAAGGGTAGCACAGAACTTTTGGGAGTGGCTAATCAATGTCTGATTTGACTTAAGGCCCACTTCACTATCAGGAATCCAGTCCAATACTGCTTGGGTAACCAAGAATAAGAGACTAGATAGCTTGGAAACCAGACAAAACACTACTTGTCAAAAAAATTTCAGTAAAAAAGACTGCTAATAATATTCTTCTATGCTCTTAGACCAGTGCCTAATTCAGTTACCATCAGAGAAACTTCCTCTAACAGCTAATGGCAACAGATGCAGAGAACCACAACAAGACATGCAGAGAAAGTCTAAATTGGGAGTCTCCATCAAATCCCCCCACTTTAGAACTCAGGGAACCCCATGGAAGATGAGGCAGAACCAGAGGGGATAGGGGCCACCAGAAAAGCAATACCCTCTGAATCAACTAAGCAAGGTGCATATAAGCTCACACAGACTGATGCAGCAAACACGGAGCCTACATGGGTCTGCATTAGGTTTTCTGCAATATATATCATAGTTTTTAGCTTAGTATTTTTTATGGAACTCCTGAGTGTGAGGACGAGTGTGCCTGACACTTGTGCTTGCTCTTGAAACTCTTCCTTCTGTTGGGTTACTGTTTCCAACTTCAATATGATAATGTTTGCTTTATCTTATATTTTATTTTGTCATATTCAGTTGCTACCTCTTAGAAGCCTGTTCTTTTCTAAGGAGAGACAGAAAATGAGTGGATCTTGAAAGGAGGGCAGGTGGGGAGGAACTGAGAAAAGTGGAGGGAGGGGAAACCATAACCAGGATACATTGTATGAGAAAAAAATCTATTTTCAATAAAAAAAGAAAAGAATAATAAAAAAGAATTCCAGTGCTGACCCACATGTGCAAACCTTTTAATGAGACTGTTTTAACTATGATGAAGTGGTTATTCAACCAATAATCTGCTGTCAGGGGCAAAGCTTTAATAATATCAAAGTCCGGTCTATCAAGATAGTCCCTTGAACAATAAACTTGATTGAAACCAGTGTAGACTGGGGTAGGATAATTAAGGTTCATAGTTTTATATTTTGTTCATTAAAATTTCTGTATTAATTTTGACTTTTGAAAGTTGTAGTAAATCTTATGTTTGTGTATCACTGAATTATGAATCTTTTCAAAATTATGAACCTACAGAGAATACCTGACTTTTCCCCATGTTCTAACCCAGTTTTAAAAGATTTTTTTATGTGTATTAGTGTTTTTGCCTCCATGTATTTCTATGCACCATATGGGTATATTATCTGTAGATACCAGAAGAAGGTGTTGGATGCCCTGGAACTTAAGTTACAGGTGCTGTTTTATCACCATGTGGGAATTTGGACCTGAGGCTGGGTCCTCTGAACTAGAAGCAATTACTCTTAACTTCGAAACCAGGTCTCCAGCACTTCCCCCACTTTTGATTTAGCTTTTTAATTCATGTTTTGTTCTTTCAAAAGTAGTTTTGGTTAATACATTCTAACCTCACTTACATAATTCCTTGTAGAATTGACATCAATACTCATGTATACACAATAATATGGCAAAACATGTTAATGATTGATCACAGGTATTATATCCTGTTGCTTCAACAATTTCTTTGTTACAGTCCTTGAGAGAGAGAGAGAGATTCCCAATGTGCTAAAATCATAGTTTCCCCCTTGAAAAGTTTAAATGTTACTTAACACACAAACCTCCTGGAGAAATTGTGGCTTTTATATGATGTAAATCAAGTATATTAATATTGTCATTTCTTGTTTGGTTAGCAGTAACTGACAATTTGCCACAAACTAGAATAATTTGGGAAGAGACTCTCAATTGAGAAACTGCCAGATCATATTGGTCTGTGGGGAGTATCTTGTTGATTAATGTAAGACGGTCCGACCCCCTGTGGGTTGCACCTTTCCCTAGGCAGGTGTTTCTGAACTATATAAGAAAGCTTGCAAAGTATGAGTTTCTTGCCAGTTAACCATGAGCATCCTCTATAGATTTTTGCAGTTCTTGCTTTGCTGTGAAATGACTTCCTAGGTGGTGGGTAACGCTGTGAGAGATAGCAAGCAAGCCTATCTCCAGATTCCTGTCGAGTTTCTGCCTTGACTTTCCTGACTAATGAGCTGTGTCCTAGAATTGTCAGCCAAATAAACCCTCTCCTTCCGCCAAATGGCTTCCTTGGTTGAGTATATTTTATTAGAGCAACAGAAAGCAAACTAGAGCATTTATTTTTTTTTCTGAATGCAGAGAAACACTTAGTTCGATAGGGGGATGAGAACAATTATATGAGACTAGGCAATGTGAATTTAATTCTGGTGTTGACTGAAAAAGGGACGTGTAGGTACCATACTGGGTACCATACTGCAGAGAAGGGCTCTGTACATCTCAGGAAGATTGCACTTTTGAAAAACAAACCATAAATTTTCCCAATGTTTCCCAGAATGACACAGAGATAATTACAACAGGGGTTTATTATAGTGGTTGGATATCAAGAAGTAAAATTCATAAACCAGAACTTCTAATGGCAATAAAAAGAGGTTAAAAATATTATTCTAAAATTTGGTGCTCTGAATATTGAATCTCTAACTAGCTGGACCCCTTTCTTAAGACTCAGTTTGCCTTCCCTTCTATTAACAGTCCAATTGAAATACCAGGGATGTTCCATGTAGCTTTACCTTAGAGTCTAACTTTAGCTTTTTCTAACCATTAAAACAAAGGTTCCTGCTTCAATGTCAAATAGGCACCCACAGACACTCTTCTGAAGACATGTCCCAATTTAAAGATTTCTCAAGTTTTGATAGGAACATTTGGAAATCTAAGACATGGCCATCTTAATTGCAGTAACGCATTCCATATTTCTTAGAGATTTTATTAAACTTTGACAAAATAAGAGAATTGTCTGTGTTTAGTTGTAATCTAACATTTTCCATAGACTTCTAGTTTCATGAAAAAGGCATTTTTACTGAATGGTAGATAAGAATGACTACTTTAAAATTTCTATTTGGAAAAAAATTATTGCATATAGAATATTTTTGCCATATTTATAAATAATTTACCTACTATATACAAAATAATATCTCAGTCTGACATGCACATTGGTAAGACTTGAAAACTCCTAAATTTAACATGAATATTGGTATCTGACTGACTCAATGATTCATAAAGAGGTTGGCTAAATAATAGGATAAGAGTAAACTACAAAGGCAAATGCCCAGTGTTTCTACTGAGTTCAGAGACAGGACAAAGCAGAAAAATATTATTATTTTTGTTTAAGATACTTAAAATGATTGGCATTTAAATATAAGACAAATAGTTAAGGTCAAGATGACTGTCTGGGGTTTATTCTATGCTATATCCTTCTATCAAGAACTATCAGAGTTGAGGGTTTATTAAAGAAAGGATAAAGATATGACATATAATTTGAATAATAATCTCCACTTGAATTCTCATACCTCTTATTAGAATTCAGAGCTATAAAATCTGCTACAATATAGAACAGCTGGTTTATAATTTATTTTTGAAAAGAGATATGCATGCTTTTCCAAATTTATAGTTGATATATTTATTTACCAAGTAGGTGTCTTTATTATCCCACATTTAATTCATAGATAATAATTTTTAGATGAAATAATAAATGTTACCTACTTTGGGTATCTAAAGCTGCATACAACACCTGGCATGAAGCTGCATATGGATGCTACAAAGATTTAATTTGCTCACAGTTTTTTTTTGGGGGGGGAAGTATTCAAGAGAAGACATTCTTTGGCATATATATCAGCTGGTATGTTTGAATTGCGGCTGGTAAGTTATGTATGGTGGAGTGACTCATCTGATGGCATGCTCACTCATTTAGCAGTGGTTACTGATAACAACTGACTGATGCATCAAGAGGAGCTTCTTCATTTGGCCTCCCAACATGACTCTCACTAAGTTCTAGCAGTGGGAATCTCAGGAGGAAGAGGTAGCGTTGGAGAGATGACCTGGGGACCAAGGTTCTTGCTGCCAAGCTTAATGACCTTAGTTAAATCTCCTGAAAATTTTATACAGGATCAAACTGATAAACTGTTTACATATACATAAGTATAATGTAGAAATAGTTTGATTCACATACATGTAAGGATTGAAATCCAAATGGTGACAGTACTTTCTGCCAGTTTAAATCAACGCTTTAAAAGTTAACACTAGGTTACTTAGTCCTACCTCAACTCGATAGGCCATGCTTTGTTGGCACCCATGGGAGGCCTGTCCCTTTCTGAACAGAGGGAGAGGATGGCTGGATTGTGGAGGGAAGGCCAAGAAGAGGTTGGGGGGAGGGAATGGGAGGAGTGAGGAGAGGAAGCTAAGGTCAGGATGTAAAATAAATGAAATCACTTAATTAATAAAAATAAATTAAAAAAAAGAATCTTCCACCAACAAGTGACAATAACTTTTAAATTTTAATTCATCAGCCATGTACATATTACTTAGGACAGTGCAACTGCCTATATCTTACAACTCATTATTCAGGGGCTCTTTTCTAAGCAATCCCTTTTTAATCACCTTTCTGTTATACACCAAAATGCCTGACACTAATTAAAAGAAGGAGAGGTTGATACTGGATCATCACTAGAGAATTTTCAGTTTGTCCACATAGGGCACCCTTGCTTTGTTTTTTTTTTTTTGTTGTTGTTGTTGTAGGACAACATAGTGTATGATGTTGGTAGCATATGACAGAGTTTTTCAACTCCCAGGAGCTAGGAAGCAAAAAGAGGGAGCAGTGGCTATGGTCCCAGTATCCTCAAGAAGGAAATCTCCCTTTGGCTCCATTTCATATAGCATCCTTCATTTCTTACTAATACCACAAGCTTGGAGACCTAATACATATGGGAAACATAAAGTCTTTAGGAAATATCTTATACACAAACTATAGTAGTCCAAAATTATCACTTAATGACACTTAAATATAACAATTTAGAAGTGATATGGCAACATGCAATGTAACCTTTCACTAAACTATCAAAAACATAAGAAGATAGAAAAAAAAAATACCAGCAACTAAAGCCACATACATTCTCAAACAAGGTGGCTTTCCTAGTCACCAGTTTTAAGAAGAGAGAGTGGTTATCAATATGAGTGATCTTTTTACAAATGTCTAGCTGGAAGCCATTTTCTGACTTACTGATTTTCAAGTGCATTCATGTTTTATGACCAGGAAGAGAATCAGGATTTTTGAAAAGAGTAGAAACTCAATATGTGGAAAATACCTTTTTCTTTTGCTTTTTTCTATCATCTATTAATCCTTCAATATTATCATCTATTAATACTTCAAAGAATATTTTTGAAGAAAGGCCATCAGGCTGGAGTAAGCAACACAGTCACAACATCCATTCTGTTGGCTTTTGTTCTGTAGTTGGGAGAACAGATAGATAACAGAAACATCTGTTGTCATGAAAGCAGACAACTCATTGTAATTCAGGAGAATATCATGAGCACACAAATGAAACAAAATTCTTAAAGGGCATTCTCAAATTCGAACTTTCCAACCTGCCACTGATTTGCAGGCGCTGGACAGATGAGAATTTGCAACATCCAGAGCAGGGCTTTGGAGAGAGAGACAACACTTTTCAGGAAGGTAGTTCCATTGAGTATAGTACCATAAATGTTTGGCCAAACACAACAGGAAGGAGAATACTTTAAAAGATAGTAAGCTGGTAAAACACCTAGTCTTTAATTCAGATTGCCTCAAAAATATCCTCATGAGTTTACATCCGAGTAGGAAGAGGAGGAAGAGTTACAGAGCCACCGAGAAGACGACACCACCCATCTGTTATCCCTTTGCACAACTTTGAAGAATAATGTTTACCATCTGTGGTAAGTGCAATCCATAAATCTAGCCACACCAGTCAAATTTTTAGCAAAATTGAATGTTCATGTCAGCCTCCCTTAAGAAGTCACCCACACATCTAAGTCAGCCACCATCACCTCTGCTGCATTCCCAGTCATACTGGCTGAATTCCTGGACTTTGGATAACAGATGCAAACCATAACGAACAGAGCCAGATACAGCAATAAATCAGAACTGTTTTAAGTTACCAAATGGAGTAGCTTTGTTCGGCATCTGTAACACTAGGAGGAGCATACTGATGGGAGGTCATTAGCGATAGCTGAGTGGGCAGTGGGCCAATGTTAACAGTGGGTGCAAACTTTCCCTTGAATTCTACCTTTGGAAACAAGGGAAGCTATTTTTGTTCTTACTTCCCTTTCTCTCATGGGGAGCTCATCTAACTGAAAGGTAGAATTCAAGGGAAAGTTTGCATGGGTTGGGAGGGGGAAGAACATTTATATAAATGAGGAGAGATGAGACAAGCACATCCTAGAAGTTCTGGAGTTTTCTAGTGTTAGCCATTCTTAAGAGATGTTAACTGAGTGGCCATTCATTGCCATGTAATGCAGGAAGGCCGAAGACAACTGTCAGAGACTCAGAGCCAGATGCTCTCCAATGAGTAAACATGTGGTGAAGAAATGGGAGAGAAAAAGAAGCAGAGAGGTTCATGTGCTATGGAGAGAGACAGAACTGGAGATGCCACAGCAGTGAGGACCAGGCTGATGTACACACCTGTGCTGCTGCCAAGGGCCATATCTGGACCCATGCTCTACTGCAGCCAGGATCTGTGTTGATATCCATGGCCATTGTTACCATCAAAGGCCATGTGGATGCACACTGTCTGGACTGCTGCCTAAAGCCATGTTGATGTCCCAGAGGTGTGATGAGCTGCCCCTACCCCTTGCTGACACCAGGAGAACTAGCCCCTCCAGTCAGCATCCCTGGTGGCATGGGTGTGGGAGAGCTGGCCCTGGAGGCCTGGACACAGGGAATGTGGCTCCCAATACCACTATTGTGAACAGATATGTGATGGAGAGCTGGACAAGATGGAGGAATAAAGTTGGTTATATTATTATGAATATTGTTAATATTATTATTATTATTATTATTATTATTATTATTTTCTTTCCTTTTGGGAGGAGGCTACAAGGGTGGAGAGTGGATGTGGAATGACTGGGAAATGAGTGGGATTGGGGTGCATGATGTAAAATTCACAAAGAATCAATAAAAAATTATGTTAAATTTAAAAAAATGATGTTGACTATCTTAAAAAATGAAAATCACAGCATTTGCATTTATTCCCTAATTCAGAGAGTGAGTATCACACTAGCCAAATGTTTTATCATATGAGTAGGAGGTTTATGATGAGAACAGAGAGAATGCTATGAAGAACCATAGCTGGTAAGATGCAGAGAATAAGGAACCATGTGGTGTGTAGCCCCAGTTAGTATATATACAATATTGCTTTTACACTAAAGGCTCAGAGAACATCACAGAAGAGAACCAAGACATCTTCTGTGAGGGAAAATACACTCATAGAATCTCAGAAATATGGTTACATAAACAAGATCTACTTAAGGACAACACCAGTCAGCATACCATTGTGGATCGGGAAAATTCCACAGTTCCCTACCCCTCAATGAAGAGCTACATACAATCAGTGGGTGTTGAGGGAGAATCTGTATCCTCCAGGATCAAGCCAGGTGAAATACTATCCAATCCTAAAATCCTAAGTGGTTTGCTCCAAACACACACACATATGAGCAGTGTTTAAAGAAGAGTCAGTAGGCTACACACACACACACACACACACACACACACACACACACACGTAACAATGATAAATATACATATGCAATAATAATAGATGTTGGTTGAATTTGAGACAGAGTTGGGGAAAATGTGAGTATTTGGAGGGAGAGAGGGAGAAGTGTAAGTGGATGTGAATAAAGTAATGATATATACAATTATTAAAAAAATTAAAACTAGGGAAAAACTCTTAAAAAGCAAAGCATTTGGGAAGATGTATGCCTAGGGAAGTACTTAAGAAGTTTTTCACAGAGGTGTGTGTTTATACCTTGCCATGATTTTTTCACCAGCAAATGTGGACTTTGGTTATTTTTTTAGAAATACAGCTCTTCCTATTTACATAACACAGATACATCCTTACAGAAGAAATGTTATCATGATAGTGAGGGTTCATTGGCTTTTTAAGGACAAACAAGCTTCTTAACAGAGATTGTGCAGACAAGAATGCAGCAAGGTAAGGAAAAGTCACACTATGCTTTGTATGGAGTTATTCAACCCATTATCTCTAGTCCTTTCACAGGCTGGTTTTTCAGCTACATTGAAGTCATTCTCATGAACTACTGCTACAATAGCTTAACAGTTCTGTGAATGTTAAGCCAGGTACTCTGCTGTGACCATTTAAAGCTCATATTTAATCATTGTTATATCATTGTAAACCATGTTTTCCCTAAGCAAACATACAAATGAACGGAAAAAGTTAAAGTTAAATGTTGACAACCAAAGGAATTTCTCTTGAAATTTGTTAGATTTTTTTTTAAATTTCAAGTTACATGGTGAGTATCACTTAAAAAATGCAAACATGTTTTGAAAATACAGTATAAACAAATTGTTGATCTATGGTTTTAATATTATTTGACCTGCAAAGTCTAAGATGATATATACCATCATGTTGTAGATAAGGAACTGGGGTTCATTGGTGATAAGACAATTACTCAAAGTCTCAAAGATGAGTAAAAGTGGCAAAGGAAGGTTTCAAATTTAGGCATCCTGAGAAAAAAATTAGTGGTGTTAGTTAACTATCATGTAATAGCTCAGTGTGCCAAAGAATTAGAAATGCTATAAACTGATTAAGTACAAAGGTATTCTACTGTTATCATATAAATATATGAATGTGCATGTGATATATCTAATATCTATCTACACACTATCTACCTATTGATCTGTCATCTATCATCATCTGTCTATCATCTATCTATCATCATCTATCTATAATCCATCTATCTCAATGTATTTATTTTATTACTATTCTTTTGTAGCAAAGCAAAACATAAAAGACACCATCAGAGTGTTAATATTTGATTTATATGTGCTCTATAATATTATTCATAATATATTTTTAAATATATTTAACATTTTAATCAGTATTACTCTTGGTAAAATTTTATGATAACAATTAAAGAAGAACAGGTTTAAGTATAAAATACCATATCTTAAACTTTCCTTGGCATACTTGCAAATTTGTCATCCATTCTAAAATTTATTGACTCCAGAAGCCTGGTAATGGTCATATGTAAGCCAAATGATATAAAGTGTGATATACTGGGAGTAAGACACTTGAACATACAATAAACTCATACCTATCATGAATAACTTCTTCAAAATACAATGCAAAGGTAAACTGTCATAAGTGAAGTGTTCTCTGCTCAGCACAACTATAAATTTAATAAAATCAACTTTAGTCTTTTCATACCAATTTAACTGCCATGAACCCTTCAGTGCCCCATCAAATATTTCAAGTTCTTCACTTGTTAATCATTCATTTGTATATAACATTTACATATTAACCTCTCTTTATAAACATTAGCATAATTCACATTTATTGCCAGGATATGAAAGACCAAGAATTCAAATAGTCAATATATTCTCTTTCCAGAGGCACAGGGTCTGATATGGCACATGCGAATCAAACAGGAAGTTATTATTTAAAAAGTCCATATCCTGTTTCTGATTTGTAGCTGGTAGACAATATTGTTGAAGAGGCAAAGACCAGAAGTGGGACAGAAAGGCTGGTGCAGGACAGATGATCCTCAGGCAGGTCCTGGGCACCCAGAGATAGCAGTGTAGAAGAAGAAGCTTCATATGTTCAAAACCATCAAGGAAGCTGTGGCACAGTGAGTGAAGAGTTAGTAAGGTTGTGAAGTTGGGAAGATCTAGCCAGAGCCAGTTATATTCAAGACTTGAGAGAGCTCAGAAAAAGCAATGAGGACTATTGTGCGGGGTTAGGCAATAGGGTGACATGACTTCATTTGCATATTTCTAATTCCATGGAATTTGCTGTGCATGTGCACTCTTGAGTTTGATTGGATTTCCTGGTTATCATCCTTCTGGGGTCTCTCTGAAAATTACTTATATACATGATATATTAGTTTGCATGTAGTCTTAATTAATTACTAGAATAAATATTCCTAAATTCCTAACAATACTTAAAAATTAAGGTAATTTCTTAGCCTAACACAATTCTTTGCTGGTAGTTATTTGAAATGCTTGTGGCTGGGAATTTGGAAATTACACAGTGGGATAATCATGAAATACCAATTCAGTGATTCATTTCATTATATACATATTTCATGTAAGGACTTTAAGCAGCATAGGAAAACCACAAGATCCTTAATATTCCCAAGACAGTCTTTTATAAAGTACATACTTCACCTTTATATATACTTATACCTCTATTTAAAAGATTATTCTGACATTTCATCAGATCAGAAAAACATAGGATGAAGTCAGACACTATTATAATCTACAGATAACAGTATAATTAGAGAGTTTACGGAATTCCAGAAGTGAACATTACATTCAGAAAACTAAGCATGTAAGTCACCAGACCAGCTCCTTCTCCTCATGCTAACAAATCTCTGCACAAAATTAAATAATCTAGATAGGAGGCTAATATTAATAAAAATAGTTCCAGGAAAGTTTTTTTCTCTAGAACTGAGAGGGAATTTAATTATCTGATGGAATTAAAAATAAGATAGAGAGGTAACTGTGTTTAGGAAAAAAAGAAGAATAAATATGCAAAAGCCGTCTCTGAGACAAGTAGCTCTGAAAGCACCATGTCAGAGTCAGGAAAATGCCTGGCTCTCTGCGTCCAGAACTTGGGGAAGAGACGGGTATTTGTTTATTCCTGACCTGATGACATTGAGAAAATCAGCACCTACTTGGCATAACTTGAGAACCATTGCTGTATTATCTGAAGCACAGAAAGGGAGAACCGTGATGGGGAGAGAGGGCAAAGGGAGGCAAGGTTGATAAAGACAAGCACATTAGTGGAGTGGAGTAACAAAAGCCTTAATTAAATCTAGATGTCTGAAGAAGGTTTCTATTTGTTTGCACTAATTCCTAATCAATTTCAGGAATTCAAATGATGTTTCATTTGGAAGTATAAGCAAGGAGATTTTTTTTTTATTTAAATGAATTTTGTTCCTTTACATAGAAGCTACTGCAAATCAATGGCTATTTCAGAACAACCTTATAAGCTGTTATCTTAGGTACTAGCCCCCCTCCCCACCCCTCACATACAGAGAGAGATTGAGAGAGAGAGAGAGAGAGAGAGAGAGAGAGAGAGAGAGAGAGAGAGAGAGAGACTTGGATTGTATGGTTTATAAACTATTCTGGACAATTTTCTGAGATTCATTTAAATACCCATATTTTATAGTAAACTTTAAAACTATATTTTTTATTGAAATAGAATTCTCTCTTTCCTTCCCTTTCCTCCTTCCAGCCCCTCCTGGGTGCTTATCGTCCAACTCCTACTGTGTCCACCCATTTTCAAGTTGGTAGCCTCTTTTTCTTTGACTTCTGATACATATATTGTATATATGCATGTATGCATATGTCTGGACAAATATATATTTAAAGCCTGCTGTGTCATTTTTTTGTTGTGTGTGTGTATGATTTCATGGCTGACCACCATGATAAAGAGACTCACCCTGGCAGAAGTTTCATTCCCTTCCTTCCAGTGGTCGTTAGCTGTCTGACACATTTTATTTACATGTGCTACTCTATGAAATCTTCCTCCTTCCACATTACCATGGTCACTAATAAATAATTATTATTTGTGTCTTCTTTATGTAGCCATATCTAGGAGAGACTATTTCACAGCAGGCTTCCTGGTTGTCTGGTTTTTTATGACACTGAGTTACCACAGAAACCAGGTAATTATACTGCCATCCTTCAAAGAAGACACTCTTTTCAACAAACAGTATATTAAGTGCTTGTATTTTGGTCAAAAATTTTAAAAAGCAACAAATTTCAAGCTAGCTTTGTGTTTGGGACTACAATGCTCATTGCTACTCTTTGTAATAGATTTTTGAGACATGATCTCATGTAGCTCAGATTTATCTCCAACTCATTATGAAGCAGTCTGGTTTTCAATTCCAAATCCATCTTGCCCCTGTTTCCCAAGTTCTGGGATTATAAGCACGTGCCAGTCTTCCTGGTGTTGTCATTTGTCATTGATGGAAAAAATAGTATACTTTAAAAAAGAAAATCAGAAAGTATTATTACATGACAATTTTAGAAAAATGTCAAGCACATGCTTTAAAACTCTCTTTTGGCCAATGTCTTAAAATGAATAATGGTTCTGTCGGAGTCATTTCATTATTGTTCTTCATGGGACTAGATACTCGCCAAGGAGAGCAATGAGTAGGAGGGAGTGATGTTCCCTTCATCCCAACTCTTGTCAGTAGCCAATGCAAACTTGTCTTTACTTTTATTGGCATATATTCAACATTTGTAGTGTTGTGTTTCATACAGACAATATCTTTCAAGTGTACACTGTACTCTGGCCATGCTCATCCCTCCCATAGTCATCTCCCTTTACCTCTCCCAATCCTCTGCTTCCTTTGACTTCTCACTATTTTGTTTTCATGTATAAAGAATTCTAGGATGTGAAAATGACAGAAATCATACACTATTATCTTCCTGAATCTGTCTTATTTTATTTAACATGATGACATACAGCTGTTTACATTGTCCAGCAAACGCGCCATTTGTCCTTATGGCTTAATAAAACTCCATTGTGCACTCTTTACAGCATAAGAATAAAGGATCACCTGATGCTATTTTAGCCATTGATATGTTTACATGTCAACAATGATGCAAGAATTACAGATGTGTAGTCCTCAATTTCAAAGTATTTTAAAACCTTACAAGAAATATCCAACATCCTAAAAACATAGATAAGACATATTATACAATCATCTGTAAGCTAAGCTCATCATCTTTAGCTAAGAAACAATTAATAGCCTAAATACAAGGGGATTTGTCACATTCTCAAATGCTGAGTGGACTTGGGAGAAAGTCATATTCTGCACAGTTGATGAACAAATCCATAATGGTGGGGGAAAGAAAAGCAAAGATACACAACTGGAAACAGGTGAGTTATATTTATGGCATTACAGATAGGATATCTGCCATAAGAATTGTGTGTTGGTGTTGGTAAACTATACATTTCTAGAATTAAGGATGGTATTGATGACAGGGAATTTAGCTCTCCAAGTTTCAGATAATGAATAAATATCTAATTCCTTTAGTAGTGTGTTAATCATATAGGAGAGTCACCTAACTATAAAGAAGATGGTTTATTTCTGTCTATCTGCCTGTTTCTGACTCTGTCTCTTTGTGTCTCCCTTCCTCCCTCTTTTCCTCCCTCTCACTCCCTCTCTTCAATTGTAGGTTAAGGGGCCATCTACCATGACTAAGGGTCAAACTGTGGAAAGTAGGCTAAATAAAATGAATTAAGTAACTAAAACGCAGCTGTCACCCTAAGAGGTCTGAAGACATGGGCTATTTCTTTCTGGCTTTCCCTGAATGACCTGTTTTGTGCTCCAGGTCCTTTCAGAATGAAGGAGAAATTGAAGGAGGTGAGTAAAAGCCCACCTTAGGTTACAGACTCTGCAGGGCTTCCCCTCTGCAAATCACGTTATCAACCTCAGACCTTTGGTGATTTTCCACAGCTCTCAGCAACATTCCATCCAGTTCCTTACACAGAAAGCTGATAGATTTAGGGATGTCAGATTCTCCTCTATTAACCATGAGTGCAAACAGATTGATTGTCAACTGGCTCTGATAACCTGGAGTGAAGCAGAATCCCTTACACTGCCCACCTGTAATTCTGGTGATTGCTCAAAAGCTTGGTTACAAATACAGGGAATAATTATGTGAACCTGTTTAACAAAATTTTCCTTGAAACATTATCCTCCTTATAAATGTATCACTGTAATTCAAAATGCAGTGAAGCTACCAGTATTAGTTGCTGAAGCTCTTTGTATGAAGAACAAACATTAATAATCATTTACATCACCAGCGACTGTACAAACATGTTCTAGCTCTTCTAATTATTTAATGCCTTTAACTTCATTATAAATAAGCTCATCCAGGGCCTTAAAAATTGCTACCAGGAAGATCATTAAAGTAGCTTCAGAAGTGAAAGTAATTAAAGTGCTGGCCAGGTATATTATTTTGAAATTCTCATAATACAACCACCCAAACAGTGAATCAGTCATTACCACATCTGTGACCAGACGTGGATGCTATCTTATGAACTACCATTGCTGTAATGGATATTCTTTATAAAACATTGGCTTTCCCAATCTTCATAGAGTGTATACTTTTGAAAGAAAGCTAATCTTGTTAAAAATCACTTTGTGTTCTAATTAAAATACAAATATGATGAAAGATGACGGACTCTCACATCATATTTTTAGATATTTCTGAAACATGGGTGTTTGAGCAGTTGCTTTCTAAAAGGCTATAGTTTGGATATTTAGGCTTATGTGCTTCAGGCTTGGTCCTCAGTCTAGGGCATTATGGGGAGGTGGCTGAAAGTTAAAGGTAAAGTGTAGTCAGGCCACTTAGGAACGTCCTTAAAATGTATTTGAACCACAACGCTTTATGCTCTCTTTCTTTCTGGGACCCATAAGGTGGGCAGCTTGCCCTCCTATGCACACACTACCATGATGTCTTCATTCATGCCCACTCAAGCATGACTAGGACCTCAGGTATCACAACATATCCCTCTTTTCCCTGCAAGTATACTATGTCATTGTTTTGTTTTCTTAACACCGAAAAAAAAATGCAGAGCAAATTTTCTTCTTAGTATAATTTCTTTTAAATAATGGAAATATAAAGAGAATTTTTTACTTCTTCCTAATTAGATTCACTCCTATTAGATGTATACCATTTGCATATAGGCTCAAGTGTATTTTATTGAAACAGGACAGCAGGCATATGAAGTGGGAATTTTAGAGTTGTAAATTAAAGAAATAATGTATGAGGAATACCTCTTTCCAAATAACTAATGTGCACTTATATTGAGTTTAAACATCAATCAACTGTATTGTAATTCACGTCTGAAACTAAACACCAAAATTATCATGAACATTGCAGATTAATCAGTAAAGTCGCCTATGCTTCCATGAAAGCCATATATAATGTAGTTCCTACAGAATCTTAATTCCTAACCCCTTCAGATGAAATAATATACTAAAATGACTAGAATACAGGAAAAAGCTACTTACAAATGTAGGTTGACTATAAAGTCTGGAGGCTTACACAAGTGAATCCATGTATGAGGTAGGCTCTGAGGAAGACTCTACAGCTTCCTTCCCTGTCTCTGTAGGAGCAGGTGATCACCTCCAAGAACGTTAATTTTTCATCAATACAAACTTGTTCTTTGTTATCTAGTGGCATATAGACACAGTTACAGGCTATGGTCAAGGGAATTCTGTCCATGGGATCCAATCATGGTGTGTACCAACAGCTAAAATTTTTTATTAAACTTTACTATTTGATTGAGTAAAATCAAATAAAATAGAGAAAAAGAATTTTGAAGAATCCAACTTGCTGAAAAGCGAGCTTCAAAATTCTCCCTAAACATTACGTTGGGATTCTGGTAGTTTTCTATGTGTAGAAGTATTCATTTTCTTAAGGACCTTGGCAACAGAGTAAATATATTGCTATTTTCCTGGTGTTGTTTATTTACTGATAACTGTTTACTGATAACTTTTACAATATGGCTCTGGTATATTGATTTTTAAAACTTTGAAACTGCTTGTCAAAATAGGAAATTTGATTTTTTCCTAAGAGATATTATCTTATTACTCATTTAAATGTAATAAAATTATTGAGTATTATTTTTTAAATTTAAAGTATAACCTTAAATAGAATTATCATATCTTATTCCCCAAGTTTCCAACGGTTCTTCAGAACCAGTAATGTATATTGTTTATTTACCTCAGAGTATGTCTCAAATGTTCTATACTATGCTCACTCTTATTTTTTTACATCAATGGGTAGCAACTTATCTGCCATTAGATATTTTCAATAACTGGAATACCTCCAAGCTTACAATTTGTTCTTCCTTTTAAAAGAAAGCAAGGGACAAAATAAAGCATCAGCTCATGTCATTTGATAACAAAATATAGCTTTTATTGAATCTTGAGCTTAATTGAATTGTTGGCATTACTGAACTCCGATTAAATGTATTTGGATCAATGTTAATTGGCTTAGCTAGGAAGTTCATATCATTGAGTCACTCATAGCTCTATGAATTACATCCTTTGATGTTTCTTTTTGGGGAGAGTAATAAATTTTTTCTTGGATTATTGAATTATATGAAATTTGTTATTGCTGAAAGGACAGGTAAATTGAACTCAAACAATTTATACACTGGAAACCATATAGCCCATTACTTACATATGATAAATGACCATGTAGACAAGAAAAATGTAGATTCATTATCTGTGTTTAATCTTTTTATTATTGTTTAAATTTTCTATTTTATTTAGTTTCTGGCAGAACTTCTAATGAGAACTCTTGAATATCTGTCTTTTATCTTCTCTGAACAAGAGAAAATTCTGGAATCCATGTCAATCAATGCTTAAGAAGAATTTCAGCCAACATTTTCTTGCAAGGTTTCACAGAGAAAAGTTATGCATTCATTGACTTTGTTCTTTCAAATTAGTGAGCCAAAGAAGTGTTTCATAAACATCTATGAACCAAACAAAATATGTAGCACGTTCAACCTTGATTTACCCCATTCTTGAGGCTATTCTAGTGTCTTTACATATTAAATATCTAATATATACCAATTCATGTGTTCTGGCTAGTTTTACGTCAGGGTGACACAGGCAGAGTCATTTGGAAAGGTGGAATGCTAATTGAAATATTGCTTCCATAAAATTGGTCTTCAGGAAATCCTATGGTGTATCTTGATTTATGTTGGATGTAGGAGGGTCCAGTTAACTGTGATCAGTGCCACCCCTTGGCAAGTAGTCCTGGATGGCATACGAAATCAGGCTGAGAAAACCATGAAGAACAATTCATTAAGCATTTCCTCCATGCCTTTCATGTCTTTTTCATCCTGCCTCTAGTTTCTTACCCTGATTTTCTGTCTTGACTTCCATCCATGATGGACAGTGATGAAATTATATCAGCATGACACAAAACCTTTCCTCCTCAAGTTTTCTTCTGGTCATAATGTTTACCATAGCACCAAAACCCTTAACTAAGACACATATTTAATATCACAAACACATATACATACACACACAACTCTTTCTCCATATATATATTATTGATATTATATATGCATATATAAATAGAATATATATTAGAGTAATTTTCATAAAATAACATTCAAATCATCCTCTATCTTGTCCTCAAAAACAACTGCTAATCTCATTTTGAAGATGAAATGAAATTATCTCCCTCTGTCTTAACCACTAAGAGATTGATGATAATACTGGTTCACCAGAGCTAATTTTATTACAAAAACACAGGCAGGGGTCTTTATATTCATGGAGAGACAGTCAGAAAAAGCAAAAAAAATAGCATATAATATATTTCAATATCACAAAACTTATGTTGAACAAAATTTTATGCTATCTAAGCCAAAAGAATCCTGTACAATAAAACAACCTCTGGAGGCATCACAATCCCCTACCTCAAGCTCTACTATAGAGCTACCATAATAAAAACAGCTTGGTACTGGCATAAAAACTGACATGTGGACCAATGGAATAGAATTGAAGACCCTGACATTAACCCGCACACCTATGAACATATAATTTTTGACAAAGAAGCCAAAAATGTACAATGGAAAAAAGAAAGCATCTTCAAAAAATGGTGTTGGCATAACTGGGTGTCAATGTGTAGAAGGCTGCAAATAGATCCATATCTGCCACCATGCACAAAACTTAAGTCCAAGTGGATCAAAGACATCAACATAGATCCAGTTACTCTGAACCTGATAGAAGAGAAAGTAGGAAGTAGTCTTGCATGCACTGGCACTGGAGATCACTTTCTAAATATAACACCAGTAGCGCAGACACTGAGAGAAACAATCAATCAATGGGACCTCTTGAAACCTCTTGAGAAGCTTTTGTAGAGCAAAGGACATGGTCAACAAGACAAAGCAACAGCCTACAGAATGGGAAAAGGTCTTCACCAACCACACATCTGACAGAGGGCTGGTATCCAGAATATATAAAGAACTCAAGAAATTAGACATCAAAATGCCCAACAGTCCAATTCAGAAATGGGCTATAGAACTAAACAGAGAATTCTCAACAGAGGAAGTTCAAATGGCTGAAAGACATTTAAGAAATTGTTCAACATCCCTAATTATGCAGGAAATGCAAATAAAAACGACTCTGAGATACCACCTTACACCTGTCAGAATGACTAAGATCAAAAACACAGAAGACAGCTTAATGGAGAGGATGTGGAGCAAGGGGAACTCTCCTCCACTGCTGGTGGGAATGCAAGCTTGTCCAGCCACTTTGGAAATCAATATGGCACTTTCTTAGAAAATTGGGAATATGTCTCCCCCAAGACCCAGCTGTAGCACTCTTGGGCATATACCCAAGGAATGCTCAATCATACCACAAGGGCATTTGCTCAGCTATGTTCGTATCAGCATTGTTTGTAATAGCCAGAACCTGGAAACAACCTAGATGCCCTTCAACTGAAGAATGCATAAAGAATATGTGGTACATATATACAATGGAGTACTACTCAGCAGAGAAAAACAATGACATCATGAAATTTGCAGGCAAATGAATGGATCTAGAAAAAAATCATCCTGAGTGGGGTAACCCAGACTCAGAAGGACAAACATGATATGTACTCACTCATAGTAGGATTCTAGATGTAAAACAATGATGACCAGACTGCTACACAACTCCAGGGAGGCTACTGAGAAAACGGGACTCTAGGAAAGACACAGGGATCACCCAATGACAGAGAAATGGATGAGATCTACATGAACAACCTGGATGACAGTGGGAGTAATGAATGGCAAGGTTTGAGGGAAAGAAAGCTTAGGGGAGCAGGAGATCCCAGCTTGATCAAGAACAGAAAGGGAGAACAAGGAATAACAGACTATGATAAATGATGACCACATGAGAACAGGAATAGGCAGAGTTCTGGAGGGGTCCCCAGAAATCCACAATGATACACCCTCTGTAGACTGCTAGCAATGGCTGAGATAAAGCCTGATCTGACCTAGTCTGATGGTCAGATGGCTAAACACCCTAATGGTTGTGCTGGAACTCTTTTATCCAATAACTGATGGAAGTGGATGCAGAGATCCTCGGCCAGGCCCCAGGTGGAGCTCCAGGAATCCAATGGTCAAGAAAGAGGAGGGACTGTAAGAGTGTGAATTGTTGAGACCAAGATTGGAAAAGCACAGGGACAAATAGCCAAACGAATGGAAGCACATGAATTATGAACCAAAGGCTGTGGAACCCCCAGCTGGATCAGGCCCTCTGGATAAGTGAGACAACTGAATAGCTTGAACTGTTTGGGCGGCATCCAGGCAGTGGGACCAAGACCTGTCCTTAGTGTATGAGCTGGCTGTTTGGAACCTTGGGCTTACACAGGGACACTTTGCTCAGCCTGGAAGGAGGGGACAGGACCTGCCTGTACTGAATCCACCAGGTTTAAATGAATCCCCAGGGGTGTCTTTGCCCTGGAGGAAATGGGAATGGAGGGGAGGGGCTAGGGGAAGGTGGGGGTGGGAACGGGATGGGGGGAGGACAGGGGAACCCAAGGCTGATGTGTAAAATTAAAACACAAATATAATAAATAAAAAAAGAAAAAAATCTTACATCAAAAAAAATTTTTTATGCTATCTAAAGTATTTCCTTATACAAAATAGTTATGAGGTACCAAATGCTCCTTCTTGCTAAGGCTATTGCAAGGTGTTTATTCTTTGATGAATGAGTTATAAAAATAAATTTCAATTTGAGGATTGCTTTATTTTTCACAACTGTAACGCAAGACATTGAGAATTAAAGAAAAACCCCTTAAGCCATCTGGAACAGAAGGTAAATGCATGCCCTCTGGCCCCTGGACTCTCCTTTACTCTTGGAAGCAAAGGCAATTGCTTGTACTGCATGGCATGTGGCTCACCATCTGTCACAAAATAATGCCACACAAAAGTTCTACCTAAAGGAAAAGAAAACTTTATAACAGCAACAAATTCTTTTTTAAAGGCCTAGTTTCTGTTTTCTGATGAGATCGCTTTTTGCGGGTTTGCATTTTATTATATAAAGCATGCACTATCTCCTGATGCCCAGCCTTGAAGATGATGGGTGGGATCTCTGAGCTTCTTGAAAACATAGGGGAAGAATGACATTCTCTCTGGTTTTAAGCTGCTTGATTAATTTGTTCATCATAACACATTGCCTTAATACTTAACTCAGGTGTCTCAAACAAGCAAAGAAATTGTTAGTCAGAGACCTCTGGCTAGAGTGAAACACACAGCTACCATACTTATGTCACTCACACTAAAGAAGTGTTCAGAAGTCATTTTCTCTGGAGACGTTAACTTGGCAATGACAACACAGATAACAGAAACTGAAGAAAATGTAGTTTGTTTTCTGTTGCATCTAATTGCCTGTAGATGAATTTCTAAATGGTCTTATTAAATAAAAAACACAGAACCAAATACCAAAATGAGAGCCTTAGACCGATAAGGGAAATAGGGAGAGCCACCAGCCAACCTTCTCTCACCAAATCTGTAGCTTCCAAATGTGAGCTACTTCCCTGTCTACTCATGCCTTTATGTGCCTTGCTTTTCTGCCTTCTCATTGGCGCTTAGCCCAGCTACCTCACTTCCTTATCACTGCCTGTCTGTACAGACCTCCAATTCTCTATGGTCGGTACTGGGATTAAAGGCATGTGTCACTATGCTTGGCTGTTCTCTAGTGTGGCCTTGAACACACAGAGACCCTGCCTGATAAGTGATCATTAAGGGTGTGTGCTGCCTGACTTTGTTTATTTTAAATGGCTAGCCCTTTCCCCCTGATCTCCAGGAAAGCTTTATTTAACAAATTGCAAATAATATATCACCAAATTCTTTCTCTCCAGGTCCCACCAAACCCCTGCAGTCCCACAGCCAACTTATAAAATAAACACACAGATGCTTGTATTATTTAAACTGTTTGGCTTAATGGCTCAAGCTTCTAGCTAGCTGTTCTTATATCTTAAATTAACCCATTTCTATTAATCTATAAGTTGCCACATATCTTGTGGCTTACTGGTATCTTAACATTTGCTTCTCATTGTGGAGGCTAGTGGCATCTCTCTATCTCAGCCTTCCTCCTCCCAGAATTCTCCTCTCTCTTTGTTCCACCTATACTTTCTGCCTGGCTACTGGCCAATCAGCACTTTATTTCTTAACCAATCAGAGCAAGGCATTAACAGCATAGAGAACATCCCACAGCACCTTGCCTAAGGTAATTACTTTAGTTGTTACTGGTTCAAGAGTGTTTGGGGAGCCTCAAGCATCAAGTCCAAGAGGAAATATTTTGTTTATATTATCTGTATTACTCAGCATTTTATTAAAATAGTTTCCTTGCCACTCAGTTACTCATCTTATTTTCTATATAGGACTAAGTGCAATATTAAGTGTATGCAAAAAAGAATACTAAATAAATATTTGTGGGATAAATGTTTCAAGTGACTTTACCACAAAGATCACAATGAAAATTAAAAACATAATCCATATCTACTTCACCTATAACTTTAATATGCTGTTGTGCTCTGTCATTATTGCTCTTAATATTATGTATAATCTGCAAAAGAAAAGTAAATGCATTGTTGTTTTCTAATTATCTTAAATGCAAGAAAACAATAATAATTAAAAAATCATTTACAGAATCAATGTGATTAAATTTGCCTTAAGATAAACTACAATGCTGGGAGATATCTACTCAATAGGAAATTTATTAATTTGTCTCTAACTTAAGTGTGTTTTAGAGGGCAACTCCAGTGAAAGAAATTCTGAAAACGTTTGAATTTGACAATCACTGTGAAATTCCATTTCCTTACTTTTTATGTCCCTGATTTACTTTGGTATATTGCTCTTGGAAAGAAGTAATATAAGCGATAGAATAGTTGCTTTCTAAAGCATAGGATGTGGCTGAGTGCAAGCTATCTGGGTATTATTCTGTTGTACAGTGGGAAAGGTAGGAATTTCTTAGGTGGAACTTAGTCCTAAACAGTGAAAACCTGTGTGCTGTAGAATGTCGTTCTGTATGCTGTTATTGTGTGTTTCTTTGTTTTTTGTTTTTTGTTTTTGTTTGTTTTGTTTTTTTATAAATAAAATGCCTATTGGCCAGTAGCTAGGCAGGATGCATAGGTGGTATAAGTAGACAAGGAGAATTCTGGGAAGAGGAAGGCTGAGTCAGGAGTCACCAGCCAGACACAGAGGAGGCAAAATGACAAGGCAGAACTGAGAAAAGGTACCAAGCCACATGGCTAAACATAAATAAGAATTATGGGTTAATTTAACTGTAAGAAATAGTCAGTAATAAGACTGAGCTAATGTCCAAGCAGTTACAAATAATAGAAGCCTCTGTGTGTTTACTTCAGGGACATGAGTCAGAGAGATTTGTCCTGACTGCCAGCCACAGGAAATCTTCTGACTACACCTGTGGGAAAAACAAAGTTACTGAACCAATATTTTTCTGTGTGTGTGTGTGTGTGTGTGTGTGTGTGTGTGTGTGTGTGTGTGTGTGTGTCTTGCTGGTATGTTGGCTGGTGTTATCATTATTCAGGTAGTGCTGAAATTTCATGGGTGAAGATTATCTGTCATGTCTAGAAGACATTAACTTTTAGCAGGCATTGTATGCCTTTTACAGTTTTCTGCCCCTTTGCTTGTTCCATGAGTCATTAGTGAAATGGTTGTGTTGTAGATGTACAAATTGGGGCTGTGAATTTCTGTTACTTATTCTTTGAAGGCTGACCAGTTGTGATCTCAGGAGTGAACTCTAGTTGCTCAAAAAATACGGTTTTGTGAGATAAGGATAAGTGTTTAGAATGTAGTGAGATGCTACATCAATTTAGGAAAGTGGTATTCATAGGATCTCCCCTAAGGTCTATAACCTCAAGTCATGGATAGTTAGGTTAGCAACACCAAGAACAAATTCTGTAGTATAAAGTGAGCCTCAGGTCCAATTAAACGATGTTGGTTGTACTCATGATATAAGTGCCGCTACTTGTAAATGGAAGTTTTCCTGTGTCCTGTAGCCACTCTCAATAATCACGCACTCAGAGGCTTGACATAAGTGACAAATGCTCAGCCAGTAGCTCAGATTTGTTATTATATAACTCTTGCATTAAATTGACTCATATTTCTCTTTATGCTCTGCCATGTGGCAGTACCTTCATTATCATGGCATGTTCATCTCCTGCTCCCTCTGCATCTGGCTGGTGACTCCTGACTCTGCCCTTCTTCTCATCATCCTTAGTTTGGTTGCCCCACCTATGCTTCCTGCCTGGCTATTGATCAATCAGTGTTTTATTACACCAATTCAAGTGACAAATCTTAACAGTGTACAGGAGGATTATTCCACAGCAACTACAGCAACATTGAGACATCCAGCTGAGTTGATTCACAAGCTTAATAATTGAGTAGTGCACTAATTACTTTTCTCATTGGAAGTATGTATGTATTGCACTTTCAAATACTAGGAGAGGTAGCCCCCTGGGAAGAAGGGTTTCTGAATCATATTTTTTTTGTTATTAAAAACTTTATTGCAAATGATTTTTAAATAAAAAGTCACTCAATAAGATTGGTCAAACCTAAAGTCTACACATCTCAATACATGAATGTCTATATACTTAGAAGAACCATTCTGAAGCTATTGCATTTCACACTGGATTTTACACTATAATTATCAATTACAGTTTTTGCCCTTATCTCCTTGACCTGCAAAATGAAAAGTTCATAAAAGAACTATAACCAGAAAAAATAGTTTTATATCATTTTTGTGTTTATCATCTTCCTTCTGTTCTTCCTCATCATGTAATATTCATTCTTTCTTGCTCTCTTTTCTACATATTATACTGTACCCACCAATACTGATGTGTACACACACATATAAGCATAAATTGTAGGCTAGCATTTCCATATGAGGAAGAACATGTAGCTTTTTCTTTCTGAGACTGTGTGGCCTCAATTGATATCAAATATTGTATGTCTATCGATTTTCCTATAAATTAGTGATTTTATTTTTCTTTAGAGCTTAATAACATTTCATTTTATGTATGTTCCAGACTTTTATTACCAATTAATTTGCTGATTGATTTCTAGGTTCTTTTCATTTTCTTGCTGTAGAGAATAAGGCATCAATAAACAAGAGGGTGAACAGATCTTTCTGTATTAGATATTGAGTTCTCTGGGTATATTCCCAGGAGTGAAATAGCTTAGTCACATGGTATTTCTATTTTAAATTTTGGCTGCTCCTCCAAACTCATTTCCATAATTGATGTAGTGATTTGCAATCTACCAGTAGTGATCAAAGATTCCTTTCTTCACATCTGTGAATCATCCTTAAATGTTGAGCTGCATGAATCAATTCTAGTTACGTGTTAGAGCTCAAACACTATGCTTAGGAATAATAAGTTTCAAACTAGAGCCCATTATTCTAAAAATTAAAAACCAGATTAAATGAAATGAATCTTGCACAGAAATCCTTAATTTGGGGAAATCTTGTAAAGTCCCCTCTGTAAAAGATAGACTATTTTTATCTCATATTATAGGGAAGATACTGAAAATTTGCTTTCAGAAAAAAAAGTTCAATTTAAGGCTGCCATAAGAATTGCTGGTATTGTGTTTGGGCTTTACAACATCAGTACAGCATATGGTAATGAAACGAAATAGCTATATTCAGGATGATGTTTGTTAAGTATTCCAAAGCCCTATCTTTAATGTGCTTTATTTAAGAGCTTAAATGACTATCGAGTCACTATTTATATATGCAAGCCACAAAGGAATGTTTTTGAAAATCCCCCCCCATAGTGCATATTTTGGACATTTATTTCATAATTTATTTGAATATTCATCTATTTAAATGCAGTCTGATATTTTATTTTCTTTGAATATATACAATATCAGGCCTAATTTTGTTACAGTTGCTTTTAAGAAAATTATTTTTTAAACAACTGCTTCATTAAAACATAACCTATATGTCCACAATTTACTGATGTCCAGGATACAATTAGATATTTTAATTAAAGATTTTACTTTGTGTATGTTTGTGTACGTGTGTGTGTACGTGTGTGTGTGTGTGTGTGTGTGTGTGTGTGTGTGTGTGTGTGTGTGTGTGTGTGTGTGTGTGTGTGTTTGTATATGTGTGTGAGTGCGTTTGAATATGTGTGTGAGTGTATAAAAAGGGGTGGATGGCTATGGGAGCCAGAAGAAAATGTTGGAGTCTATGGAGCTGGAGTTACAGGGGCTGTGAGACATGCAACTTGGGTACTGGGAAACTCTACAAGAGCAGCAAATTCTCAGAAGCTTCACTCTAACCCCAAGCTAGCTGGTATGTTTTTATAAGTTTAATTATATTTTTGGGATTTTTCACCAATGTTGATGGTAGTTAGCTGGATTTTTATGTTTTATATAATAAAACATATACATCAACCTGTAGGTCCCAACTTCCATAGGGGCCAAATATCAGGTATCTTGTATATCAGATATTTACATTATGAATCGAACAGTACCAAAATTATAGTTATGGAGTAGCAACAAAATAATCTTATGATTGTCACCACAATGGTAGGAACCATATTAGAGGGTTGCAATATTAGGAAGGTTGAGAACCACAGGAACAAAACCCTATAACCATCATCAGTTAGTCCCCATATTCCTCTGGCCTGAGAAGTCCATCCATCTATGTACTGTCTTGATAGTCTCACCTGTCCTGGTATTCTGCAACTGAACAGTTATGACTGACTTCTCTTAGTGTCATCTTTCAGGGTTGTCTTAGTTAGGGTTCCTTTCGCTGTGATAAAACACTGACCAAAAGCAACTTGAGGAGGAACATTTTTTGTTTGTTTTTCTCTTACAGCTTTTAGCTCACACTCCATCCCAGGGATGTCAGGGCAGGAACTCCAGGTTGGAACTGGAATCAGAAACTGAAGAAGAGGCTGTGGAGGACTGCTGCTTACTGACTTGATCCCCATAGTTTGGTCATCTTGCTTTCGTACACCATTCAAGATCACCTGGGTGGGGGTAGCTCCACCCACAGTAAGTTGGGATCTCTCACATTTTTCAGTAATCAGGAAAATGTCCCAAAGACTTGCCAACAGGCAATCTGTATGGAGGTGTTTTCTGAACTTAGATTCCTCGTCTGAAACAAGTCTGGCTTGTGTCAAATTGGCAAAATGCTGCTAAGGACTATTGCTTTGTCATTATCATCATTTTGTTCTTGTTATGGAATTATCAGTACTTTATTTTTACTTCTGAAACCTGTAAGCTTTCTCTGGTCTTGCCAGGCCCCATGGTCCCATGTTCCTCTGGCCCCTGCCCCATGGTTCTCAGATGCTTATAGAATAATCATTCAGAGGCTTAATATTAATTACCAATTGCATGGCCCATGGCAGGCTTCTTGATAGCTAGCTATTGTATTAATAGCCATTTCTATTAATCTATAAATTGCCAAGTGGCCAGGGTGTTGCCAGTCTGCTGGCATCTTGCTTTTCCTTTGAAGGTGGCTGGAATCTTTCTCTCTTCTCCTTTCTTCTTTCAGTATATCTGCCTGGATTTTCCACCTGCCTGTAGTTGAAAGTTTTTCTCTGATCCCACCCAGCCTGGCAGTCTGGTTGCCACTTATAAATAATCATTCAGCCTGGCAGTGGTGGCACATGCCTTTTATCCCAGCACTTGGGAGGCAGAGCCAGACAGATTTCTTTGACTTCAAGGCCAGCCTAGTCTACAGAGCAAGATCCAGGACAGGCACCAAAAATACACAGAGAAACCCCATCTTGAAGAAACCAAACATCTTCATCATCATCATCATCATCATCATCATCATCATCATCATCATTCAGAGGCTTAATATTATTTACAAACTGTATGAGCTATAGCAGGCCTCTTACTAACTAGCTCTTAAAACTGAAATTCACCCAGTTCTATTAATCTATGTTTTGCCATGTGTTCTGTGGCTTTACCTGTCTTCTGGCATGTTGCTCCTTGGGTGGCAGGCTGGCTTCTCTCCAGACACCTACTTTCTCTTTCCTGTCTCTCTCCTTGGATTTCCTACCTGCCTTTTAAGCTGCCTTTATTTATTAAATGACAGGAACAATATATATTCACAGTGGATAGAAGGACATCCCCCAGTACTCCCTTGTGGCCAAACACTTTTACTTCTGTTGATTAGGGTTTCCTAAAATCTTTATTGGATTGACTAATTAGAGTGCTATGTAAATTAATATGCTATTTTGCAATAAAACTTCAGTGCAATTTGGAGACATTGAAATATATACTTAAATAACTCTTTTGGGGAAACTTATATATTTTTGTGGACAAAATAGTTCCCAAACAATAATTTGATAAAATGACAGCTGACTACATCATATACTGACTGAATTTGTGATACATCTTAACTAAGAGGGGAAGACAAGTGGTATCAATAAGCCCCACAAAGTACAGGCACATGCCACCCTCACTAAAGCAAGAAGAAAAAGAAGACTCTGCTGGTGGAAGCCAAAATATATCTAGATAGTTAGATTCCTAATTACTTTGAAAATCTGCTGTTCTAAGGGCCTCAGGAAGGCTCTTGGTCCTATGCAGGGGAAAACAGGGGTGGTGCAGGATCTCTAAAAATTCCTAAAGGGGTAAGAAGATGGCAATAAAGCATTAAATTGCTGCTAGGAGTTCGAGACTCTTATCCATTACATACATACAATTCAGTCTGTACTGAAACATTATTTATATTCATTGCCTCCAAGTCTGTGATTTCTTTTCTTGTGTATGAGTCTCAGTGTCTAAAAAATTAACCATCCTCAAGGACTCTAGATAAATAATGAATAATGATGGGTCAAGTATGCAATGTGTAGGAAGAATAGATCCCAACAAAAAAAGCAAAAATTGCTGTATAGAAATGCTTATAATCTGTTGTTTAATCACAATTGTCAAACCCCAAAAAGTTCAACTGAAGTTTTACTGCCTCTGAACAACTTTGAATTGAATCAATGAACAGCCAATAAGGTCTTCCAAAAGTCTTCTGTGCAAGAACTTAAAATAGAATCATTTCAATAAGGGGAGGTGTGGTGTGCTGCCTGAGTCTGAAAGGCATGCCTAATTGAGTGATTAAGCCAACTTGCCTTGGCTATTCTGAGAGCAATAACTGTTTCCAAAGAGGAAATAAAGATTTTTGTAATTCCAATCTCTCTATGTGGCAAGTTGTAGTACATTAACCCTTTCAAGGACTAGCTTTATTCTTGTCTTGGTAGGAAATTAAAGCCTAGTTAAAATTCATCTGTAGGGAATGTAGTCATTCTTGGAGGCTAATAGCTTGTTTTAAATTCCTCCTTATTCAGTGTGCTTGTTTTCCTCTGAGTTTTGCCTTAAAGTTTCTCACAATAACTTTTAACGAATAGCTTTGCAAATGGGTATTCTGTTTGCTGAGATTCACCAATTAGCATTTTTTCACAATTACTTTTTATTCTCTGGACATAGATAATATGAACACATCATAGGCACAGAGCTGGATGCTTGGAGAGATAAGTAGATGATGGAAGAGCAACAGGTGATATTTATAGGAATAGGTTAAGGTATGTTTTATGGAACTACTTAATATTTAAATAACAAGTGTCATTAGATATTACTGTAAAAAATTCAATATAGAGTTTCTAACATTAAGGTTATTTTCCACAAAACCTTAAGTTATCTCATTTGACAAATTTCTTATGAAAATACTACAATTATTTAATTATTATATTATTATAATATTAATTAATTAAGCAAATTAATTCCTATTTTCATTTTTATAATTTCCTAAAATGTATTATTTATAGTGGTTTTCCATTGACCCATGATACAACCTACTTTTTACATGGAATTAAGTTGTTAAGTTTGTTATGTATGTTATGTTAGCTAATTTGTATTTCTGCCATCTTATTTTACTTTTAGTATTTGCAAACATTTTTATAGGAAATTTCTACATTTTGTTTATTTTTAGAAAGTTTCTAAATTTAATAATTTTTCTTATTTTCTTATTGATTATTTTTAATATTATATAGTTGATACTTCCTATCTCAATTCACAGCATATAAATTATCTTATAAGTGTATTTATTACATCCCAAAATGTTAGCATTTGGAAGCATACACACACATACACACACACACATATACACACACACACACATATATATATATATATATATATATATATATATATATATATTTTGTATAAAAGAGATGTCAAAAACCTTTGTACATTTATTTATTAGAGAATCCTATAAAGATATTTTCATGATGATATCAATTACACTACCATCAAGAATTTAGTCATTAAATTAAAATCATTATTTTCAGGATATTTTGTTAGAAAATGTCCATTTGAAATGCAGCCACATGACTTTCAAACAGAAATTCAATATTATTTTCCTCTTCATGTTTATGTCAAATACTGGTGGTCACACAATGTATTCCTGTCTGGCTTGGAATTTGCTGTTTAATCAGACTTGCCTCAAAGGGACAATGATTTGCTTGCCTCTGCCTCCTGAATAAGAGGTTAAAGGCATATATCTCTATGCCTGGATTGATTTAATTACTTTTTGGAGATGAGTCTGGAGGATAACACCTGTAATTCAAGCACTTGGGAGGCTGATGTCCAATGATTTCCTGGAGTTTCAAACCATCCTGGACTACATAGTGATTAGAGGGTCACCATGGGCTACAGAGTGAGAGTACTAGTCTCATAGACAGACATGAACAGACAGACCGTCAAAACAACAGCAAAAGCATTACTTTTAATTTGTGGGACATGAATATCTTTCAAATGTCAGAATTACATAATCATCTCATGGATTGCTGTTTTTTGCTGAATTCTGTATTCCCTGGAGTTTTAGCCACTACAAATGGCTTTTGCCACAGTATGTCTTCCACTGACAGCTGCCATTTTGAATGTTTAACACTGAACAAGTTGTAATAAACATACTGGAATCTTAGCATTTCTAATAAGACACTCCTAGCAAGATACTTCTGTATTTATTGCTTAGTTTGTTTGGCAGTTTGCTTTTTGATTTGTCAAGATAATCATATACCCTACATATGAGTTGGGGGCATATATTAATTGAAAATATCTTCTAATTTTAGGTATTTAAAGATGATTTTAATACTGACAAATTGCATGACTGGTTTGTCAGTTAATTATGCTTTAAAAATCTAAATGGTTATTCCTAGGCACCAGAGCACCATTTTTGTATTTTCATTGTTCGTTTTGATTTGTGATTCCTTTACCTTACTTACAAATATGGAATGATAGACTATTTTTCAATAGTAGTTAAGTCTATTTTTTTATAAACATCTTTATTCAAGAAAAGTAAAATTAGTTTTTTATAGTGTTTCATATTGCTTAAATTTAGATAAAATATTTATACACAATAACAAATGTATCAAAGTTATTCATTTGGTCATTATTAATTACATTAATATTAAGATAACATTTGATTTTTTTAAGTGCTTAATTTCAAAGAGCACTGCTCCTTTTACAATCTGTAATTAATTTACTATCGTCTTTGAGGTTTTCCCCAAATTAGATTTCAAGTAAGAGTGAAGATTTTCTTTTGTTCATCTATTTTCCCTTAGTTTATAAGCCTACAAATGCTCATTTATTTAGAAACTTTTTTATTAACAAAAAGATTTAGTTATCCCTTTCTTAATTGGTGTCTTTCTTTCCTCACTAAACTTATTACCTCTTTTTTGTACTTCATAAGGTTTATGCAGTTCATATGGACCTTATATGTAGTATGAACAATAACCCTGTTCATATTTGATGGTACTTAGATCATATATGTGGAAATATAAAACTATAAAGTATAAAGTTATCAACTTCTTTTGAAAAATTAGTTGAAGCTGTCATTTACATATAAATGGAGACAACTTCCAAAATGGGGCAATTGTTTAAAATACTAAAGAATGAAATATATTACTTGAAATAAAAGAAATGTGTGAGTCAGAAGGAATATATACAAAAGAAAAGTCTATGTAAACTTGAATTCAGTGCATGGTGAAAATGTTTTAAGAGGGGGATGTTAAAATTTCTTCCTACCTGTTTTCCACTTATTGAGATAATTTTCTGGTTAAGTGCTAATTGCCAATGAAACAGAACCACAAATAACTGCAGATGGGCCTCAGGAAATGGGAATTATCATAACTGTTTTAAATAGCATGGGACTGTCGATCATACTAGCAGATGGGATCATTCCCAGAGCAAGGGATCCTGAACCATGTAAACTGAATAAAGTAAGCTGAATCCTTGTTTGTACTTGAGCCGCTCTGTTACTTCATTGTGGATGTCATGTAACCAGCTGCTAAGTGCTGTGGGATGTTCTGTATATTAAATGTGTTACTCTTATTGGTTAATAAATAAAACACTGATTGGCCAGTAGCCAGGCAGGAAGTATAGGCGGGACAAGGAGAGAGGAGAATTCTGGGAGGTGGAAGGCTGAGGCAGAGAGACTCTGCCAGCCACCGCCATGAGGAGCGAGATGTAAGGTACCGGTAAGCCCAGAGCCACAGGGCAACTTATAGACTAATAAAAATGGGTTGCACAGTTAGCAAGAAGCCTGCCACGGCCATACAGTTTATAAATAATATAAGTTTCTGTGTGTTTACTTGGTTGGGTTTGAGCAGCTGCGGGACTGGTGGGTGTGAGAGATTTGTCTTGACCCTGGGCCAGGCAGGACCAGAAAAATTCTAGCTACAGCTAAGTTCTTGGTGCCTTTATTTCCAAAGCAAGATTGCTGTAACCTTGAACTGCGAGATGAAATAAACTCTTTCTTCCTTACGTTGCTTCTGTCAAAGTATTTTATCACAAAGGCTAAGACAGATGGGAAGGGCAACAGTAAAACAGATGAGAACAGCATGCATTTTCATGTTTTTTTCCCCCAGATTTCTTAGGAGATAAAGAGTGCAGTACATAGTTTTCTTATTTATCAAAACCTAAGTATATTTTTGAACAAGGGAAATAGACTGCAAATGAAGTAGAAAAGAGAGAGCTCCTTCACTTCATTAAGTTGAGACTTTTTTCTCAGCTGCTTTGCAAATGAATGCACCAGACGCAAAAGATAATGGAGAGTTATCAGTCTTCCTTGGGTAAGATTATTTCTCCTTCTCTCAGCATTCCTTATTTACCTGTAGTTCTCTGTGTGGACTTGAGGCTTCATGGACTTCCCACAGTATGCTCTATCATGTCTATTATTGTTCCTGTTCACTTCATGTTTATAGACAGTTACAACTTTATGAGTGTACTTTCTGACATGACTGGGAGACACAGTCTCACAAGAAATTCCCTGATCCTCTGCCTCTTATAGTCTTTCTGCTCTCTCTTCTACCATGTTCCCTGAGCCTTAAGTGGGGTAGCTGTTTTGAAGATATATCCATTGGACTAAGTTCCACAACTCTGTATTTAGATTGCTTGTTATGGGTAATCCCGAACTGTACATACAAATAACATTATATAGACTGAGCATGTTACACTTAGGCATCGATATGTATATCCATATATGCATACAACAACAACTAATGGAGAAAGAGACCATGAATTTGAAACACAGCAAGGAGGAATGTATGGGAGTGTTAGGAAGGAGGAAAGGGAAGGGGGAATGATGTAATTGTATTATAATCCCTAAAATAATAATAATAATAATAATCATCTCTGTTAGGGAAGACAGAGAATGGTACCATGTTCTCACACAGACAGATGGAAGGATCATGGTACTGTTTTACTGGAATGGAATTGAGGTGCCATGTAGGGTCTAACATCTTCCTTTTTGGCAGGCTCTAAGTCACAGAGAGATAAAACTACAATACAGACTTAAAAGTTCAGTTTAATGAAAGAAGAAAGCAGCTTACTTCAATATTATGTACTCAGTGGAAATTTATGAAAACTTCCAACTAGGATATTTTCTAGAATACTTGCCTATGTGCTACGGATATACAAACTAAACCTGTCATGATGTATGAAAACTGTAAATACATATTAAATGTAAACATATATCATTATCTCTATATATCCATTTATTTTTCCATACTCTCCTCTACTTCAATCTTTATCTCTATCTTTCTAGATATCTATAATGCCATCTAGCCATCCACTTGTCCTTTTGTTTATCTACTCAATTAGAGACAGCTAGACTGACAACCTTTATTCTCACACAACTATTTGTACAGTGATATACTAACTATGACATCAGTGAACGGTCATAAATAATCACTAAATGAAAGCAGCTAGAAGTATTTCTGCTTCAGGTAAAAGACCCAAGAAAGAGGAACAACTGCTCATCTAATATCAGTGATAGATCATCACAACAGACTTCCCTTTCATTCTCTTACTGTGGACAAAGCTAGAAATATGCAAAAGCGAGGACAGTCTTGGGCAATTGTTCATCCTGGTCACTTTCTTCACATATACATTTCCTCATGATTAAAAATGTTGTGCTGTTTCTACATGTAACAGTATTTGGAAGATAATACTGATTACAATGTGAAGGCAAGGCTATGAGACAAGAAGACACCATGTACACGGGTTGGTTTCTGTCCTGATATCATATTAATAATTGTGATAGCTCCATTGCTTGTTTTGCTTTCCCATACTCCCTACTCTGTCTCATTCTCCTCAGATAGTGGAATCTGCATGCACTGTGCTCTGTCTGTCTGTCTGTCTGTCTGTCTCTCTCTCTCTCTCTCTCTCTCTCTCTGTCTCTGATCCTTGGAGGCTAATCATTGAACAGACAAGTGTGAATTATTCTCTAAAATATCTCAAGGCAGTAACCATGATAAACAGCCTGGGTCACATCTCTTTCTGTAGAGCTGAGATTGTTACTCCTGGGTGAATCTGGATTCTTCTCACATCATTGCATCATGGAATACAGCACAGATACCCTTGCCTGATCAAATAAGTATAGCAATACTCATTTGAATGCATTTATTGTATGATGCTGAATAGTAACTTACATATAATCATATAATAACTTCTGAGGCTAAATACTTTTTTCACAAGTAATTTTATATATATACACACACACACAAGATCTATATAATCATAGCTGGCATGGAATTCACTATGCAGAACAGGTTGGTCTTAAACTTGAAAAGATTCTCATAACTGGGTTTGGGGATTATAAGCATGATGACAAAGAATTACCACAGCTCTGTGTGTGTGTGTGTGTGTGTGTGTGTGTTTGTGTGTGTGTGTGTGTTTGAAGCTGTGATTTGAATCAGCTGTGGTTGGTGGGTTTGAATAAAAATGCTCCCTACAGGCCCATAGGGTGTGGCACTGTTAGGAGTTGTGGCCTTGTTGGAGTAGGTAAACCTCTGAGACTGTAGGCCAGACCCAATTAAATGTTATTCTTTGTAAGAGTTGCAGTGGCCACTGTCTCTTCTCAACAATAGAAACCCTAAGACACACAGCCACAGACTAATTAGGCAAGTCTTCTCCTACTGACCCATATTCCCAGCCCATCCACAAGACTGCCTGTTCCTAAAAATGCTGACTTCTACTTCATATTTTTACAACAATTTCATCAATCCTGACTGACTTAGCTAATACTTTCTTTGTTCTTCATGCGACCTCATGAGCATATTTTTATATTTACATACAAAGCTCGTGAGCTTGAATCTTTTTATAAAGGTGACTACAGCTTCTCATGTTTATAAGTGATTGTATTCAGAGCTGAGGATGTAGCTTTAGGGTAGAACAAATGTTTCACATATCTGAATCCCTGAGTTTGACTACAAGAACACATAAATGTTATGTTCATATTCCAATTGAATAAATAAGAGACCAGGAGGTACATGGATTAATCTGTGAGAAGATTTATGTGAACTAACACAGATAGTTAGACAACATTGTCTTGGGAACCCATTCAGTTAACTGTCCTCCAGAAGAAATTGATAGTCTTGCTTGAAACGAACATCACTCCTATTTTCAAGTTTATTTTCTATATATTTTCAATCATCTGAACCCATGAATGCCAGAGTATTTGACATTTCCTTTCCCTTTCAATTCCCATCTGTCATCATCTGGTGTGTAAGCAAATGTGATAGTTATCTGAGTTTGGTTTACCATCTCAACATACTATCAAATTTTGGTTTTTCCCTTGGAATTTTCAAATTTAATTCATTATTACTGTAAGTTTATTAATATGTTGCTTAAGGTGATGTGCCATAAACAACTTTACCCATTAACATGTTTCAAAACTGATTGACAAATGTGAATCATTTTTGGGACCCTTTTCAACAAATTTTAAATAACATCTGCTTTAAATGGAAGGTAATGCATAGAACTTGCAGAAATCAAAGACAACTTTCAGGAAGAAGTTGAAATAACCAAATAATTCTTACCTTCTTTAATTGTGGAAGCAATATTTTAGCTTGTGCAAAGAATGTGACATATAACAAGCAATTGTGCATCAATTTGGCTGTAGATTTCAAAATGCCTAGTTCCCTTGCTGAAAACATTTTGAAAGAGTAAAAAATGGCAGGAAATGATATGGTAGTTGCAGAAAAACATATACATCTAACATAATGAATATTCCAGTTTGAAAATTATGAGCTATGAATAATATAGAAAGGTTTATGTTAACAAAAATTAATGTTGTATTTATGGTCAAGAATATTGGATATGAAAAAAATCCAAGTAAGCAAATTTTATAGAAACAATAAATTTAAAACAAAATAAATAAGAGTACACCAAACTATTGGCCTTTCCACACAGCAAAAGACACATGCAACAAAACATAAGGCAACTTACAAAATAAAGAATTAATAAAATGTAGCTTTTATAAGTGATAACATCCAAGGCATACAAAAACTTGAAGCAATTCAAAAGCAAAAACTAGAACAAAAGAAATTATAGAACAAGAAAATGTTTGATTACAAATGTTCAGTGGTACCTTTTTAAAATTATCGTTTTACACACACACACACACACACACACACACACACACACACACACAAACAAACAAACACACCACAAAATATACATTTCTAGAGCAAGGTGATTCATGGGAGGCCTCAGAGGGAGGAAAGATGATTGAGGAAATTATGTGATTACAATGTTTAAAATATTAAAAATGAAAATGGACAAAGGAATTGAACTGATATTTTTCTAAAGACAAATGTCTATAGGTCCATGAAAAGGCTCTCAAATCATCAATCACTAGACAAATACAAATCAAGACTCTGGGTTTGTAGCTGACAGAATGGCTATTATTAACAAGAGAATTTATGGTGTGGGCTTTCCCAGAACATAGAGAAGAGGGACTCCTTGCATTCAGTGATAATATAATTAGGACATCCATTATGAATAACATTGTGGATTCTCCTAAATTACATAAATAAAACTATCTTATGACTCAGTAATCACTTTTCTATGTACAAGTACAAATGAATTAAATCAACACTTTGCCACAAGATTCCAGCATTATTCACAATAGTCATGATATGGGAACAATCAAAATGTCATCAATATATGAATGGATAAAGAAATGATGATACTTACATCTTTCTGTGTATATGATGTGAACCACATTTAAAATAAAAAGGCACTCCTGCCATTTGAGACAATATAGATGAGCCTGAAGGACTACAGCTCAAGTGAAATAAGCTAAATGTAGAAGGTGCACATTTTTCTTGTATATAGACTATTTTAAAAGTAATATACACAAACATATAGGAAGACTGTTTCACTGATGGAGTATTAGAGGAAATGGGGAGATATTTGTTACAGGCACAAAGCAAGCCTGTTGCAAAAGGCAAAAATAATTGTCACAAAGCCAGAATGCTGAGTTTCATCCCTGAGGCCCAATAGTAGAAGGAGAGAAGTGACGTCTCAGTTTGCATACTAACTCTATAAATACACTGTGCCATGTAAACACACTCACATACACACACAAACACTGTAAATTCAATTTTAAAAATTCATATTGTATGTATAATTGTATGTATAATGAATAGCTCAGTACTACTTATTAACACTATAAAACTAATAGTAAATGAAGAATCTAGCTATTACTATCATTTCTCACTGTCAAAATTTGCTGAGACTAGATTTTTAGTTGCTCTTATCATATATTCACAAACAATTATGATTGCTAACATGCTTTATTAGCCATCATTTCTTCTATATATATGAAAATATTATCTTATATTCTTCAAATACATACAATTAAACAATGAAACAGTACTTGAATACTTATATAAGTTATGTTTTACATTTTAAAAATTGCCATCCATCAAGAAAGCCAGAGTACTTCTTACTAGATACTAATTAATAGAACGCATTCTACAATATAATATTTTTCCTAGTTACTGGCCATTTAAGATCACATCAAAGCTATCAATGTATTTCAATTAGGATTCAGAAAGTGAACTTATACATTATTCTGGAAGCAAGACTCATCACTAATACATTAAGTTAATGTTTCTGAATAAACATTACTCATTATTTTATGATTAATTTTGCAAAAATAAAAAATGAATTTATCAACCTTACTGCTTTAGTTCCATTAGAAGAAGTTGGATTTTGCAGAGCCTGAAATTATTTTAATCAATTCATGAACTAAAGAAAGTAATTTAAAATGTATTTCACTGAGGGTGAAATATGTTATTGTGATGAGTATAAGACAAGATGAAAAGTTTATCATTGAATTACTTTCCAGTGATACTAGCAATATAAACTTTGATAGAACCTATTTTCAATGAATTAAGAAAGTGTGAAATATAAATATACTTGGAGATGGTTTCATTTCACATAATACATCATGCATGTAAATGCCATAACACTTTAAATTTAAAAAACCCTGTAATTTAACGGAGTTCTTGCAAATATCTTGTATATAAGTACACTGGGTAATTCATTGCAACATTTTGTGATGAAATTTATGCTGAATATGAAAAATGTATTCAGCTAAATTATATATATATTCTGTCTGCCCACTATGAATCAGAATTGAGAAATGTTTGTACCATTGGGTAATTACTTTGCATGTCATTGCAAATAATTTGTCCCCTCTCCACATCATTTTAAATGTCTAACTTTAGTTTACTTCAAAGGTATAACTCTTTGCTTAAAAACACTTTTGGTCTGTTGGAAAGTAAACATTGGCGTCAAAAAGATTTTGAAATTATTTTCTACTCAAAAGTAAGCTAAAAATAGAAAGAACAAAAAAACAGTAACAACGCACTAGGAGTCATTGTATTACTATGCCCCTTCAACAGAATAATAGTAGTAGGTTTCCTTCTAGGGACATGCTATATATGTACAGGTTCTTTGCCTCATAGATACGGTCGTAAAGTGGTCTTAAATCAAATTAAAATTTAGGTAGTTACTCCCAAAACATTTGCTCTACTACTGCAATGGTCAATATATCTTGCCAGGCAGGCTGTTATTGTATATCCTGGGGCTCACAGTTAGGTGAGACTGATGAATATTTTTTTCCCTCTAGTAATGTGCATAGCATTTTCAAGTGCTGTGAACACTAGCCAGCAGGAATGAAGTTTCTAGTGGAGTTCCAGCTAGATTTCCTCATGTTGTGTGACTCAAGTGTGTGATGCTGTCAGTAATACGGTCTTATCATCAATTTCTGTGATATAAACAAAAGCGTTGGCAATACCATGGCATTGTTTGGAGATCTACAAGATTCCATTGGTCAGCCACTGAAAAAGAAACCCATTGCTGGTACCGAGGGTTATAACTGGCATACATGTGAGGTGGGATATTTTGATCACAGTTTGACATTCCCAAGACTGGGAATAACGTTTACCTTGAACTAAATGGCACAGCTAACTACTAGCTGACCAGAATTAGCCATAGAGATTTTGGAGACCCAGGACCTATAGAGAGACACAGAAAGTAGTGGGGAGGGGCTTAGAAAGATAGGCGGGCCTCTTTGGATCAAGAAAGGAAGAGAGAAGACATTGTTGGTCTCTTTTGCTTCTTCTTTGATCAATCAGATTTTTACCCTGATATCCAACTTTTGAATTTTTATTAATAGAAGTACAACTTAGATAAATGCTTTTTCTGACACCTAATGCAGATCAAAAGAATATGAAGCGCCACCACCTCCCGGTTGGGGATTTAGCTCAGTGGTAGAAGTCACTGCTGTAGGTGGCTCTCCCTTTGTCTCCCTAGGCTAGGGTTTTCCTGTTACATCCTCTCTACAGCAGCCTCCAGCTTCTGCCTGGCCCTGGCCCCAAACACCACAGATGGCTGAGCCCCAAACAGCCAAACAAAGGCCAGAGTTCGCAGCCCACTGCCTGCTAGCTCTGTCATTCAGGCATCTCCTCCTCCCCCCATCCCCATGTCCTTGCTTCCAACTGTTCAGGCTTCTCCTGCACATCTCCACCATCCCCCTAAGTCTACTATTCAGGTAGCTTGCTCTCTCTCCTCATGGGTTGCAGGCTTTCCTTGGACCCCTTCCTGGGGTTGCCACAAAACCAGGTGGGCCACCTCCACACTGCTAGGGCTTTTACTGCTGCTGCCACCACCACCACACACTCCATCTACATGCAAGTACCTGCAGCTGCCCTCAGCGCAGCCATGCACTGCCTATGTTCTCTGCCCAACTGTATAGCATAGTCACAGCCAGCCACATACCCCAGCCATGCCCCTCCCTACACCTGAGTGCCCACCCACCCACGTCTGAGCCTTGATACTGCTGTAGCTGACTATCGCTTGCAGAGCTCCATGTTCACTGACTACCTCACACAGCTCCGCCTTCACTGTTGTTGGAAGATCTGATGAGACATCAGGGAATTCTTACACAGGGAATTAGGGTTTTTTTTTTGTTGTTGTTGTTGTTGTTTGTTTGTTTGTTTATTTAACAAAAATAAACTTTCCCACATTGATTGGGGAACAATATTATGGTGCAGGGAGTGAGGTCTCTGTATGTTTCCACAATGGATGGTTTGAAAATGGAAAAATTAAATGAAGGGATAATCAACTGGGATTGACATAAGGCTAATTATAATTATTATCAGTTTAATAATTCATGATTTATTCTTAGAAAAGTGTTTTGACATTAGTGCGAAGAAGGAAAAATTGATATAAACCTTAGAAAGACCTGCTAATGAAACTAAGAAAAATATTCCCACAGAGACAGATTAATTTAGAGCAGAACCTACTTCACCTTTGCAACATGAAACTAAAAGGGGGCTGTTTAAGGTTATGAAAACCTTAATTCATCCAGGTGTCAAATAAGAATGACCACCAGATAATCAGCAACAATAAGGCTATGCAGAAGTTAACTGGGGTACTGTAAAAAATTTATCTTTTGTGAAGCAGTTATTAAATTCATGGACAATTCAGAACAGAATTAATCCAAAGATTGTAAAGACTTAGCTGCAGCAGTATTGGATGCTGGTTCTCAGTTACAATGGAAAACATAGTTGAGAGAGGAAGCTAGGGTCATAGAACAATCAAATAGGGCTAGAGGTGTTTAAATTTTCCAAGACCAGTTTCTCAGTAAAGGCTAATAAGCTGATTTGTAAAGAGAGTTTAGATTTGATGATCACATCTTGGCTCGATGCCATATAGCAGCTTTGAATGCTTAGGACTGGGTTGATGATTCAGGAAAAAGGAATGAGTCATCTACTACATTTATACAAGGAACAAAGGAAGGATTTATTGATTTTTTAAAAAAGATTAATTTTATCTTTAAATAGAATGATAACAGAACCAAATGATAGATAAATATTAATTGAATCTTTGCCTTTTGAAAATCCTAATTCAGAACACAAAAAGGTGATTAGGCCTTTAAAGCAAGATCAATATCCATATATAAATGTATCTGATATACAGCTGATATTGGATCTAACAT
This sequence comes from Onychomys torridus, assembly GCF_903995425.1. Lineage (NCBI taxonomy): Eukaryota > Metazoa > Chordata > Mammalia > Rodentia > Cricetidae > Onychomys > Onychomys torridus. The sequence continues at coordinate 12,689,965 of NC_050460.1, read as the reverse complement.
TTATGATGATACTTGGCTAGGAGAAGTGATTTCTAAGTTTTTAAGAAAAAAAAAAAAACAAAAGGTCAGATGTTTTTACTGTGGTAAACCTGATCATCTAAAAAGGGATTGTAGGCAATGGGTTCCTAGAAGTAATGTATTTTTCTAGAGACAATCTAAACAAAAGGCCCAGCCTTCTAGAATATGCAGAAATTTTCACAATGGCTAGCATTGGACTAGTGAATGCAGATCAACAAAGGACAGCCAAGATAACTCTTTGTCACTGGAAAATGCCTTAGACGGCCTCTCCCATGCCCCACTGTCAAATTTGGTTCAATCATCCCCTGTTAGCATTCTTGAACAGAACAATTAAGAGACTGAATGCCTGTTGTTAAAATCCATACTGCTCTAGATGACAGAACAGTTTCAGCAGACAAAACAAAATTTTCAGGAGAGACCATAAAACAAGTATTTTGGCAAACTTGTATAAATGATCAAAGACCAAAGCTAAAATACAAATAAACAGAATTATAATTAAATGTTTAGTAGATGCAGTTGTATATATAACAATAATTTTACCAACATCTTGGCATCTAGATTGGCCTCTTCATTAGGTAAATATTCAGCTTCTAGGCATTGGAATTTATCTCAGGTAAAACAAAGTACAAGATAGGTCAAATGTATAGGGCTAGAATGATAGGTAGGGAAATTAAAGCCACATGTGGCTAACATAGCAATGAATTTATGGGGGACATGGTTTCTTAAAACAATGGAAAATCAAAATTAACATTGCTCCATTCTCAGAAACAAACCATAATATAAAGAATGCTTCTGAAAGAAATATTAAAAAGTATTATCAAGAACAGTCACAGGTCATTTAGATTGTATATAAGAAGGGTACAATAATTGTTGATGTTTCAAAGGTATCAACAGTCCTACCTTTAAAATGGTTAACTGATATACCTGTCTGGGTGGAAAAATGGCCTTTGACAGCAGTAAAATTACAGGCCTGAGAACAGCTGGTACAGGAGGAGCTGAATGCTCAGCATATTGAAAAATCAAGCAGTCCTTGGAATTCTTCTATATTTGTTATTTAAATAAATTCTGGAAAATGGAGAATGTTAACAGATTTAGGAGCCATATCAGTCAATGGGCTCTTTGCAGCCTGGAATATCCTTGCCTTCTTTATTACCTAAAGGATGCTCTATTACAATAATTGATTTAAAGTGCTGCTTTTTTTTTACTATACATTTACAAGAAGAGAAAAAAATGATATAGTATATTTCCGACAGATTAAACTCTAGTAAATCTTCCCAAATATCTGTTTCTGCTCTTCTCTACAGACATATAAGGTGAATGGTCTTTTTGTTGTTCAAATTCAATTAAAAATTAAAGCTGTTTTTGGAGTTGTAGTGAGGCTCTCTCCTTCTCAATACCCAAACATGCTTGTTAAAGGAAAGTCCAAAAAAATCTCTGTCTCATGTCAAAGAGCCACCTGGTATGGTACAGAAGAAAACCAAAATTAAGGGACTATTCTATTGCCAATAATCTCATAATCCTTTGTTTGTTTGTTTGTTTTGACTCTTTAAATTTTTTCTTAAAGTATAATTATTATATCATAATTTACAATATGTATATATGTTGTGATATTAATGATCACATAGAACACTATTTCTAGAAACAGGCTTCATTTAGCTTCCTGTGATTTTAGGGTTGAGTCTGAAGTAGGTACCTTGGAATTAAGTGTATTATCCAGGATGTACTTAACAAATTGTCATTGGGGATGAAGAGATGGTTCATGGTTAAGAATATTGGCTGCTCATCCAGAGGTCCTAAGTTTAATTCCCAGAAACCACATAGTGGCTCACAACCATCTCTAGTAAGATCTGATGCTGTCTTTTGGCATAAAGGCATACATGCAGATAGATTGCTCCTACATAAAATAAATAAATAAATAAATATTTTAAAGAAAGAATGTAAAATGTTAAAGTATTCTTCAGTCATCTGTAACCATTTCTGCAAGTGATATTTGAGATATTTAAGAAGATGATAAGAGACCACAATGGTTGATGAATCTACCTGGATTATGGTAATGTCACTAAACTGACAAAGGCACCCAAAGTCCAGCTTTGGACTACGCACTGCTCAGGACAACTTAATGGCTCAGCTTTGTAGACTACTCCAGTCAGGACTTCAAATAAACCTTGTGCTTTTTCTTCTCACCAAGGCTGAAGATCTCCAAAATCTCCCAGGACTTGACCATTATTTCAAATTTTTCATGGTTCCCTAAAGATATCATTGCCCCTAGACAGCAGGAAGTAATTTTAACAATATGATGGCCATATTCTGAAGAGGTAAAGTGGGTGGTTTTAGGGCATTTGGTGAATCATGGATGTCTATCATTATTTAGGGGAGTTGCATGCAAGTTATTATTGGCCAAAGACAGAAAGGAAACTATGCAAAAGATTTAAGGGATATCTTTCTGAAAATAAAAAAGGGAGGATATAGGAATGATGGAAAAAGGGGTAGATTATTGAATATACTTTTAAACTAAAAATACTACTAGTCTCAAATATTCAAAATTGATAATGGATTTTTGTGTATTGATACAAATTTAAGATTATTTTTGTTAGAAGATATTTTATATATATATATATATATATTATAATCTTGCTTAAGGTATTTTTGCATATTGATTCAAATTTAAGGTTATTTTTGTTATATTGTGTATATCTTTCTTCTATTGTTTAAGCTAGTGTACCTATGTAGCTCATTTAACAATGTAATGTTAACTTCTTGCCTTCAAAATTTATTATTACAAACTATTTAGGATAGTTAAAAAATGCAGGTTAATATTTAGTCATCTACAACAGTAAAATTTGTGGCCCTGTTAGGTACATTTTCAAGAAGAAATAGATACATTTTAAATAAATTTATGTTCTTCAAACATTTCTGAAATCTAAAGAACATGACATTTAAGATGTTTTAATAACATAAGGCCTATGACAGTGAGACAGGTCTGCTCCTGGCAGAACCAATTTACTTCAGAAAAGGTTGATGAGCATAGAAGAACCTCCATATTTGGTTTTTACTTTTGCTTATGGCAAAGCTAGACATTGGGCAAGAAATTGCCCTGTGCTTGGCTTTTGACAGTATACTGTCCAAACTGGACAGGCAGGACACAAAAGAACATGACTACCAAACTTTGCCAAGACAAAGTAGGTCAGTTCTTCAAAATTCTTGCTTTACAGAAAAGTTTGTCATATATTCCAGGCCTGTAGGTTGAAAATGGATATATATGGTTTCTACAGTAACAGGATTCTCTATGAATTTTTCAAAAGATCTCTAGTGTTATTTAATCCTCTTCATGTTCTCTCCTGTGATTTGACATCTCATCTTTTCTGTTTAAACATCAGAGAAGCTTCTTGCAGATGACCTGCAACTGGTCAATGTTTAGAGAACAGGAGATTTCAAAGTGCTCTCTGTTCTAGATGGGATATCTATGTCAAAGCCCTACTCTCAAGGTTCAGTAACCTATTGAAAAAGGGGGCAGAAAGATTGTAAATGCCAGAACAGATAGATGATTTCAAGGAAACAGTGCTTTCCTGACACAGCAGGAAGGGTTCATATATGAAATCATTGCAATTGCATAAGATTGCATAAGCTCAAACCAGACATAATCAATCATGGGAGAGAGCAGTTGAAGAGGAATCTTCACCCCTTACTGAAGAGGTACTGGAATTGGACAGCCACTGGAAGAGACAAAGTTAGCTGTCTTCAGCAGCGTGGTACTTGGCATGTTGACCATACTTCACTACAGGGCCCATGATTGGAAGTGGTCAGCTGACACAGACTGGACCCCCATGTGTGAGGGATAGGAAGGGGGAGGATAAGGGAGAGAGTAAGAAGAATGAAGGGGGAGGGAGGGAGAGAAGAAGAAAAGAGGTGGGGAGGGAGAACATAAAGTTGAGTAGCTGGAGACGGGTGTATGAGAGAAAGTTTGGAATAGAAGGATAATTATGATCAAAATACATTGTATGAGGTTCATAGGGAATTAAAAATAGCATTATACAAAAAGTACAAATATAACAAATGTTGAAAATAACAAATGTGTGTGACAGTATTGAATTCTGATAATTGTACTTGAGATAATTCATGAGTAGATTTTTTCAACATTCCAATAAGAAGAAACATTACAAAATAAAGCAAAATAATAAACAAACAAAAAGTTCTGAAGAATAAATGTATTTATGAATTTTTAATAATGAAAGTAGTTCATGCATGTCTATGATGATATCAAGCATGAAATATTTGTATATTGTAATGTCAAAATATAGCCATGAAGCTGTGTTCCACTTAACAATTCCTTTTGAGGTTACCAAGTATTTTACTGCATTTTAATTTAAAAGATATTTTACTTAAAAGAACTAAGTGACTCTTTCAAAATTTTCTGATTTTTAAATAGATATTTAATACAGTATGGTAGCTGCAATTAATAGCTATGTGTGGTATTCTTAAGAATCACTGAGACTATAAGTATATCTAAGTACTTATTTCCCTTTCACATAGAAGTTTTATTTTAGACTAAAGTATATATGACTTTAAAGCTTTCACACACCTAAAGTTTCTAGAATACTTTTCCAAACTATTCAATCAAAGCTGGTCTACAAATCTTCCTATAGATGACACACTTTATATTTCTGTTCTTCTGAAATCTCTTTTTAACATAAGCCAAAAACTGTGCCTCTGCATAAATGCTTTGGCAAGCATCAGGAGACAAAATATCCCCTTGTATAAATCCTTCACTTGCAAGGAAAATGCTCAAGAGATCCCATCAAAAGGAGTTTGGAAAGTTTTATTCAATCTTTATTGCAAAGCAAAAGCAAGTAAAAAATATGGTTTTATAGGTCTGAATATAACAGCTGTAAAATTTTCTGCATCCCACACTGGAATCTTATACTTAGAAGTTTGGAATGGGTGAGCAGAGATGGAGTGTAGCGTTCTCCCATCCCTGCCACAAGGGTGCCTGAACAATGAATGTAAAGTACACTTAGCCTTTGAAATTGCTTTCACCATGGTCTGTTCATGAGTCTTTAGGAGTCTAATTAGGTCTTTTATCCATGGGATGCCCCTTCAGAATTGTGGTTGACACAAACTGTTTTGTTTGATTTGGTTTTGCTTTTTGGATATACAAATTAGAACCAAAAATGTCCTTTGTGTATCAATACAATATAAGCATACCAAACTGGTAGTATTAGGACAAATAACTAGAGCATCGATTTATCAGCACTTATTTTCCCCTCTTTTTATTACAATGCAATATTATTATGACATGAAGGTGTCCTGAGGCTACCACACACAAAAATATTTGTTTAATTCAAAAATATTCTTCCTTTTGAGGAGAAAAATCAGTGAAATTCTAAAATTTAAGGAAATTGGAGTCTCAGTGGGAAATTTTTCTTTTCCTGAGAACTTTTCATAAATTCAAATAAGTATATAATTAGTACACCATTATCTGAAATAACTGGCAAAGGATTCTTGGCAATTATATGCACCACCAGGTAAATTCACTCACCTGTTCAACAATACTACAGTGCTTGATTTCTTTTCCAATTTGCAACAGTAGAAAAGTCCCTTTTGATGTAGACTTTCTTGATATAAGAAGCTGTTTTTAATTCTGAGTTTAACAACAGCTGCAGAGAACTCACACATATTGAACATTTCTGATAGCATCCTTAATTCAGGCTCTTGCTCTCTCAGATCTGATCCATTTTATTCATTCCTCCTTTGGGATTGTCTCACTACAGAAAATCAAAATTCTCCTGCCTCTATTTTTACCCTCCTCTGAAGTAATGTTCTCACTATTTCATTCATTCATTTTATAAATTTCCCCTAAAAGTAATATGTGCTATGTTGTTGCAATGTTCCAGGCACTGTTGTGACTCACATGGAGCCATCGTCATGGTCCTCATAAAAATTCTATGTAAGATATTTGTACACCTTTTATTGAATGAAGACACTTATTCATAATGTTGAAGTAATGTGTTTATGTGACACTTACCTTTATAATTTGTAGTTAATCCAGAATTACCTAATCCTAAAGTTGATAATTTTTACTAGTATACAAATATTTTACTAGTATACAAATATAGTATTAACTGTGTTCTATGTTGGTAAAGGCCAGTACTAACAGTGGTCAATACTCACAGGCTTAGTGTTATTCACCATGTATTTTGCTAGCATCGTTCTTGTGTTCTCTTGTCATTCATTTATGTAATCAAGTGAGTTTTGTTCTTTAATATCCATCATATTAGTGAGCAATCCTTATTTTTAGAATGTTTTCACAGTTTCCCAATTTTAAAAGTTAACAAAAATGATAGTATCCAGACATGAGCATGGTAGAAATGTCTCATAAATTTTGCCATAGTGAGTATTAGAATTTTTTTCTTCATGGTGTATATATGCCTATCTCATTTTTTAAAAAGAAGTATTATTACAGTTATTTAATCATTGGTCTTTTCCTTTAGGGTGAGAGAGATTGAACTCAGAATTTTGTGTGCATTAAGTCCATGTTCTATGGCTAGCCTAAGGCTTTGTCTTTTATAAAAAAAAATATCAACATCATGAAAAAAATATATTTTTGAAATGATTCTTCCCATTATAATGCCATATATACTTAGTTCATAATTAATGAGAAATATTCTGGTATTTATAAGGAAATTGTATACCACTGATATCTAATGCAGGATCAGAAAAAAAAAATGTCTTAATATACACTGAATAAACTGTGTTGAAAGCTTATAGCCTTGGATTCTGGAGAAAGCCACAATATTCAACTGTGAAGAATGTAGTTAGCTACTTCTGTTTATGAAACATGTGATAAAGACATGTATGATAAAGCAACCCATGGTTGATTCTATGAAAGATATATCTAATCACCCTTTTCAGAAGAATGTGGGAAGTGGGATATGAAAATAACAGTAAATTTGCCTTTTGGAGCTGGGCTCCCCATGATCCACTGATATCTGTATTGTATCCAATTGCGGTGTTCTGTGGTGATCTCTTTTTGCTGTAAACAGAAACTTGTTTGAAAAAGGTGAGAGCTACACTTATCTGTAGGTATCAGGATAAGGTTAGAAATGTAGGTAAGGAATTATGCAGGTCTATAATAAAAGAAAAAGAGGCTAGAACCTGGCAGTAAGGTGTAGTGGGTAGCCATCCCAGCATTGGCCTGGATGTTCCAACCCCCATTGAGACTTTGGTAATGGTCACGCCCACATGGCAGGGCTGAGGGAGGAAGCAGAAGACCCAGGATCGAGAGGAGAGGTCTCCCTTGGTTCTGGGACGCTGGACGCTGGAGGTAGACCAAGCAGAGTTCTCCAGAGAACACCGCTGGACTGTGTCATACCTTTGCCAGACCCTACAACCTATCCTTTCATTTGTAAGTTACCCCACAAAATAAACCTCCCTTTTAACTATGTGGAGTGGCCTTAATAAATTCACTAATAGTAATGGAGACATGGAATAGATTTGAGGGAGGGTAACTGGAAGCAGTTGGAGGAAGGAAAGGAGATTGATGTATTTTTATTTCAATTAAAAACTAATAGTAAATTTGAATTCAAGTCACATGTCTAGTTAGGAGTGGAATTCAGAAGAAATCCATGGATTTTTCTTCTTTCAAGTTCAACTTCTCTCAATTTGAGCCTTTAATCTTAATTCTTTAGAAAGTTTCCAGGGCAGTAGGGCTTTATTTTCCAGTCTCACCTCAATTAATGCAGATTATTTAGAAATCACAGACTAGTAAAATAGCTAGAAAACCAGATTAATCCATCCTATTTTAGATTAAAACATAAAAAGCCAACAACATTATGCGATGACTCTTCATGACAGCCTGGGAAGGTCTATGCTGTGCATAGCTATAACTCCTGCTAGAATTGAGGAAAACACACTTTGTTCAATGGTAAACATTGAAGTCATTTCATTGCCTCAAATGATTCAATAGTTCATATTTTCTTAAGATGTTATTTTTAGCTTATTCTTTGAAAATTTTATAAATATATACATCATAATACATGTATATATGTATGTATGTATACACATACATACATATATATCATGATCATATTTGTGAAGAAGAGAGGAGGTAGGAGATAGTTGAGGGTAATGTTTACAATCAAAGTCTAAAATCTGATTTAAATAAATGCAAGTCTCAGATTCCTGCCTAAATGAGAAATTTCAAGCATGAATTCAATCTCATGGAATGTTTCTTAAATCCAGTCAGAGTGGTTGTTAACTCCTACAACATCAGTGCCACTATTGCACCAGTGTATCTTGCAGGTAAGTGACCATTGTAGATTCTGGGGCTTGAAGCTTGGTGGATGGTTACTTTTATCTTCTCTTAGCATGCAGAATACCTTTTAGTACCATGAACACTAGTCAGTAGGGGTGCAGCCTCTGGTTAGGCACCACTTCTCTGTGTTCAATGAAATATGTAGTGTTGTATTCAATAATAGGGCCTTACCATCAGTTTGTGTAGAGCAGCTGATAGCCTTGGCAATATTCAAAAGAGGAAGGAGAAAGATCATAATGGTCAGGGGACTAAATGACTCCAAAGAAGTAGTGTCTTCAAGAAACAACAGGACTGTTCATGTATGTATTAACATATATTAACCCACAGAATCTGTAACAGCATATACATAACCTGCACAATTCAATCCAGTCAGGGTCCCAGGGTCCCAGCTCTGAGATGGATAAGTAGACATGAACTACCACCCCTAACCAAGAATTTATCTTTGTGGTTTTATGGGGTTTGTTTTACATATGTGTGTGTGTGTGTGTGTGTGTGTGTGTGTGCGCGCGCGCATGTGTGTGTTTTTGTTCCCTGAGTTTTGTTTATTTATTTTTTTTATTTTCTTGTTTACCTGTTTGTTTTATAAAGAGAGGAAGAAAGAAAGGGCATGGAGTTGGGTACATATGAAAATAATAATAAAAAAGTGAAGAAAACAGTGAACTTAAAACATCTTAATTGGTAATTATCTTTAAAAGTCTATAACAAATTATAGGATTATTATAGGAAAGTAAGCATTGCCATACTTATTTTAACTTTTGGTTATCTTTTGAAGGTAGGTTGAAGTGTAACTATGACTATTAGAAACACTGAATTTTTCTATGATGGCCTTTCCCTTTAGTAACATTAACAGTATTTTAAAGACCAGAATAGCAATTAACTTTCAAAAATTCTCAAAAGTTGTCTATTATGGTACCTACTAAACAAAACATATTAGAAATATTTGTAATCTTTTAAACAGCTGTGACCAAAGTCAATTTGCTTCAAACCACTGAATAGCTTTGTCCTTACCTTCAGCTATGACATAGAACATTGTCTAAACTTGTATGTTGCAAGGTGGAGAAGAGAGATTGTAAAACTCTACATAAAGTGATGGAGTCCAGCTTTACTACTTACAATTACCAATTAAAAGTATTTCCAAGAAAGCACACACTACAGAGATGACACTGAAATTGAGGCATTTCAAAGTTCACGAAATAATTCTATAGGAAAAGAAATTATATCTGGATCAATGCAATATTCTTTATGTAGTCTTTCCTAGTACTACAACAAAGTGTTCTGTTTCTGTGTGCCTCTTTTCTTTTCTTTAAATACCCAGATAGGTCACTATCAGGTTTGAATAGGAATGGCCCCCACAGACACAAATATCTGAATGCTTGGACATCAGCGAGTGGAGCTACTTGAGTGATACTGGCATGTGTGGTCTTGTGGGAGGAAGTGTGACACTGGAGGTGGGGTTTCAGATTTCAGAAAACCAAGCCCTCTCTCTTCCCCATGTCTGTGGATCAGGATGGAGAACTCTCGACCTCTCCAGCACCATGTCTGTCTGCTTCCTACCGTGACCCCTGCCATCACAATAATGGACTAAACCTCTAAACTGTAAGCCAGCCACAAGTAAATACTTTCCTTTTTAAGAGTTGTCAGGGTCAGGCTGTCTCTTCACAACAAAGGCACGTTGACTTAGACAGTCATAATAGATTGTAACAACTTGGTTCCTTGTGTCCCAAATTAAGTAGTTGGTTTTTCATTTAAGGTTTCATTAGAACCATAAATTACTTTCAGGTGGAGACAGTAAGAGAATTTAATAAAGGAATGATGGCTACCATAGGTAGAAGAAAAGAGCATAATTTGAAGTGTCTGTGGTTTCATAATATTAGAATGCCACACCCTTAGACTTTAATATGAAAACAGAAGAAACTAGTAAGAATTTTGAAAGACTATTTGAAACAATAAAACTTCACCACAGAGCTTTGTTCTGCAGTGAAAGTAGGCAATATCCTTCAATTCTAAAAGGGAAAGAAGAGTAATATCTGAGCAGAAAAATAAAGCAGAAAGTTTTCCAGGTAATGCATGTTTTAGCACAGATAATACATATGTCAGTGGATCCTAAGAGACTTAAGATTGTATATAGAGTGTCTTGGATGGAAATAATTGAAATGATTGACTGCTAGGTCATCTGCTCAGATAACTAAGAGTTCCAGTTTTATACCCATCTGACAGAGAAGACAAGAACTATCTTTCTGAATAGCCTAACACTGCAGACAGTCCCTCAAGAACCAACACAGAATTGCTAAACCAGGAGCAGTATCCAATTGATAATCACTTGCAAATGGAAAAAAAAAATATTGTTCTTCAACAGAGCCTCAATCAGTATACAGACCCGTCTTAAGGCCATTTCTTAGGTATATGGCCAACAGAAAATGAACTCAGTAAAGTTTTTGAAGGTTCTTTTTCTCATAACACTTTGTGTGTTTTTTTTTTCTCATTACAAGTCCTTTGTGTATATATCATGGTTTCTGGTTTTATGTTTTTATGGGATTTCTGTGTGAGGGAGTAAGTGTACCCCTGAGTCTTCATATTTGATCTTTTTATTTGCTTGTTTGTTTGCTGTTATTTCCTCTAACTTTAAGCTACATAGATTCTCCTTTGAAGGAATGCCTTTTATGATGTGACTTTACTTATATGTTGGTTAGTTTAGCATTGCAGAAGTGTGGTTCGATATTTTGGATGGACTTTTATGTATGTATGATTCTGAAACCAGCATAAAGCAGACAAATGATTGAAGCAACAAAATGATCTTGAGGCTTTATTTAGGGCTGTATCTCTTAGGATTACTTCAACTTTACGTTGTTCTTTATTCCTTCCACAAATTTTGTGACCATGCAAAGGCACTCTTCAAATAGGAGACTTAAGGAAACATGTACCAGATTAGGTTATAAAGATGAGCCACAAATGATACAAACACCAACTGTGGTGGAAGATTCTAATGACAAAGATACAGACATAACACAAGAACAGATAGCAATGTTCCAAAATAGTGCTTACAGACAAAGCATTGCTACCAAGATAAAAAATCACAGAACACCCTGTCTCCCCATCACATCCCTCACTTGCTCCCACCAGCTGTCTACCAGTGTTTCCAAAATAGAATCTCTGGCTTCCAGTGCGACAGCTCACTGCTTCACCACAGAAACATTCCCAGAGATGAATATGTATCATCAGTTTTGTGTGTCCTCTTTTTCTTCTTTGTTCTCCTGATTTGTTCCTTCTGCATACTCACTAGCTATGTCTAAAGAACTCTGCAAGGGATTCCTATCTCTGATGTTTGACTTTGCTGGTCTTCTTTGGCTGCATCAGACAATGTGCTAGGTTGACTAGACTACATGTTTTTAGTAACACAATGAGAATTTGCAAATAAATGCAAAAATTTGACTACCAAGAATCTTTTTATTATTTTCTCTCCTTTCTCCAGTAATGCCTAGAATTATCACTAGTGTGAGTAGAGTTCATTTATTCTGGATGGTCCCAGGTATAAGGCCAACAATGGCTGGAAAGTAATGGAAGAGAGTGGTTAACTGAAATAACTTCTGACATTCAAATTTCAAGACATAAAGATCTAAGACTTAAAGCAACTTTATCTTGTGTATGAGCAAATACCTTCTTCTATTGGACTGTTTTTGATGATTTCCCAGGATACCAAGCAATATTAGAAACAAGGACTTAATTGTGATTAATGGCTATACAGATTTGTTTTATACTAAAAAGGTTGCTAATATATATATATATATATATATATATATATATATATTGTATGTACAGCTCTGTGAGATAGGCAATATATTAATTTCTCATTTTATGGTAATAGATTTGATTCTCAGGTGGATTATTTATCTTGCAGAAGAGAACAAAACTGACTTGTAATGAATAATGTTTGGAAATCTATTTCCTGATCCCAAATCTGTTGTCATTTCTTACTGTGCATAGTTTTATAAAATTTTATTAAATTCCATCAAGGTTCTAGTAATAATATTTTAGAAGTTTTCGTGCATTTTAAGTAGGACTAACCTCCCCAAATCCTGCAGCATGCAGATATTTGCATTTTTAAAGAAAATTAGTTTTGTTTTCTATGAAATGATTGCCAACTGATCCATAAATTCAAAAAGAAAAACACAAAATTAAAGCTCTCAAAAAGAATGCCTGGGACTTGCATCCTTTCCCTCCTGGAATTAATATGAGGGCACTTGGTAATCTTGCTTGGTCCAAGGTTTTTAGAAAAATTGACTCTCAGTGTTGATGAAATCATATTTTAAATGGCAAACATTGGCAGGAAGACAATTTACCACATTGATAACATTCAGAAAGCATTTTCATCTTCAGTTTTAATCATATATCTCTGGAAAGATGAAATTTGCAGAATGATAGGTCTATGACTTTGTAAAATGACATTACTCTCTGATGGCTCTGAGTGGCAACACCCAAGGTTGTCATTCCATGGTTTAAAAAGTCCTAATAGAATTGAATGCCAACTGCACAATGGATTAAATTAAGAAAAGCCTAAATTTTATTGAAAAATAATAAAACTGCCACAAATGTGCTTGTTTTTAGTTATATGCACCACATGACCTTACAACAATCTGAATCAAGGACTTTCATCAAGCAATTAAAACTGTCCTGTAGGTGCTCAATATGATTCACATATGCCACTCCTCACCTACAAAATTATTGTTTCTTCCATAAAATCATGTGTTGTTGCTTTTTGGCTTGCAAATGTTCAAAGAAATCTATTCATGATAACAAAATGGAATATTTCATAAGTGTTCTATTTCAATTTGAGTGCTTTATCTTTTCAATAATTTCTGATATATGTAGTTGGAAACTTTCTCAAGTCCCACCAGGGCCCCCTCAGTCTTGTGGCCCACTTATTAAATAATCAATCAGAAACTTATATTAATTATAGCTGCTTGGCCATTAGCTCAGGCTTATTACTGACTAACTCTTACACTTAAATTAACCCATAATTTTTATCTATATTTAGCCATGTGGCTTGGTACCTTTTCTCAGTTTTGCCTTGTCATCTTGCTTCCTCTGTGTCTGTCTGGCAACTCCTGACTCCTTTTCTCTTCCCAGCATTCTCCTATGCTGCTTTTCTCACCTATACTTCCTGCCTGGCTGCTGGTCAATCAGCGTTTTATTTATCAATCAATTAGAACAACACATATTCATAGCACACAGAAAGACATCCCACAGCAAATATATAAGCCATCTATAATCTATTTGTTTAAATAGTCTTCATCAGCAAATATTAATCATACTTAATACTTGGTTTCAGCCCTATAATGCTTTGTGTATGTAACGTATTTTGGATATACCCCTATGGTCCTCTTTTATCTCCCTCCCACCCCAGTAATCATCTTCCTAAAGCTGAAGTTTTCCTGTGTCCCAGCCAGTCCTGCAGATGTCTTTATTTTTTAAATTTATATATATATATATATATATATATATATATATATATATATATATATATACACACACACACACATATACATATTTCTTTTCTTCTCTCTTCAAGCCTACACGCATTTTTACACACATTGTGAACAGTTTAGGGTTTATCCCATCTGAACCTGTATTATTGTGAATCTGTTGCTTTAAACTGCAGTATGACTAGGACTGAAATGGCAGCTTTGCCTGCTGGCTCCACCCACCTCAGCTTAACATGGTGGAACTATGTTTACCACCAGCACTGAGTGAACCATGCTCATCTCTGACTCTGAAGCAATGGGTCTATGCTTCCATCCGGCAGCGTGTAGCCCAAAAACCTTTTCTTTCTTTCCTTTTTTTTTGTTTTTTTTTTTGTTTGTACTAGCAAAAGCTAAATCTACCACAGAGCATACTCTGTGGCTTGGAGATGCTTCTGTGTACTGTGGGAGGAATCTGCCCTGCTGTAGTTCAAGTCCACATGCAATGAACCCACAATAGTGTCTCTGTATCACAGCTTTCCTGAGAGACTCAAGTAGGAAGCTGCTCTTGGCTCCATTTTAGAACCCCTTTTTAAAGCTTTCTCAGGTTTTTGGTAGAAATTCTTGGCCCATGTTTTGGCACCATTTGTAGCTAAAGGTTTCCTGTGTCCTGGCTGGTCATACAGCCACTCAGACTCAAGTAAACACACAGAGGCTTACACTACTTATGAACTGTATGGCGATTAGCTCAAGCTAATTACTGACTAGCTCTTACATTTAAATTACCCCATAATTCTTATTTATGTTTAGCCACGTGGCTTGGCACCATTTCTCCATTCTGCCTTCACATCTTGCTTATTCTGTATCTGGCTGGCACATCCTGACTCAGCCTTCCTCTTCCCAGAATTCTCCCTGTCTATTTATCTCATCTATTCTTCCTGCCTGGCTACTGGCCAACCAGCATTTTATTAAACCAGTGTACAAAAGCATTTTCCCACAGCACCTTCCTCTTTCCAACTCATCTTTCTTTTCTTGTAATGTTTTCTTTTCATGACCTAGTGCATTTTACTAGAGTTGTTTAAAGGAAGATGAGTAAGAGCTTATACATGGGAGCATGATCATCCTTTTATTAGGTACACCACTGAGAAAATTATCCCTCAGCAACTGTTCACTGCTCCAAGATGCCCAGGAAGTGATAGGGAAAGGTGAACCCTTTGCAAACATGACAGGTTGCTAACAGGTGCAGACTTTTGCCTCATGAAGATATTAGTATTAAGATATTAACTAATATTAATTAGGCAAAAGAAAATACATTTTAACTTGGGACATGAATAACATTGTACTAAATAAAGTGCACATTTATTTAGTGTTGCCCATGGAAGAGCCTGATACCATCTTCCATTCTTAGCTATATCAGTTCATTTTCTGATTAGTGCTAAACTGGGTTTTGAAGGTCATTTGAAGTTAATTGGGTAACAACATAGAGGTCAAAAAAAGTGTGAGCTATAAAATCCAGAGTTCCAGGTGCCAAATACTGAAATCAGTTAATATCTTTAGTAAACTTGCAAACAAACTTTGAGATTTTTTTTTAATTTCTTTATCATTTTAATACCGATTTTTATAGAACTTTGCTGACAGGGTGTGTGGCTGCTGCTGTGTAAATGAGGATTCAGGAGGATATACTATGTACAAAGGTTTTTGACATAGTACTCCAAAATAAGTCCTCCTTTTTTAACATCAGCAGCAGCTTGCTCTCTTTACAGACATTCCCAAGAGGCATATGTAACTGAAGCTTGCTCATTCCATTTAGTAATGACTAGAAATAAAACATTTCTCAGTAAATTTTAAAAGGCTGAATCTTCTAACTTTCATATATCAAAACTTCCCAACAGTCCTGTAGCTAGAGTTTTCCTGCCTAGCCCACAGTAAGGACAAATCTCTCTCAACTGCCAGTTCCACACTGCTCAGACCCAACCAAGTAAACACTTACAGACTTATATTGTTTATAAACTGTATGGCCATGGCAGGCTTTTTGCTCACTGTTCTTATATCTTAAATTAACCCATTTCTGTTAATCTAAAAGTTTCCACATAGCTCATGACTTACTGGTATCTTAACATCTTCTCACAGCCATGGCTGACAGTGTCTCCCTGCCTCAGCCTCCCAATTCCCAGAATTCTCTTCTCTCCTTGTCCCACCTATACTTCCTGCCTGGCTACTGGCCAATCAGCATTTTATTTATTAACCAATCAGAGCAACACATTTAACAGAACATCCCAGAGCACCACTCACCTTTTTCCATTTTTCACATGGGTTTGTGTGGTATATGTATGTGTGGGCACAAGTGTGTGTGTGGCTGCACCTGCAGGAGGTGGTCCAAGGTGGATGTCAGGATTCACCATCCATAGCTCTTCTACCTTATTCATTGAGTCAGGATGTCTCAGCCAAATTCACTGACATAGTTAGTCTTGCCAGTCAGATTGTTCAAAGTGTATACTGTCTCTGAGGCTGGAATTACAGGTAGGCAACTATGTCATCCTGGCATTTACATAGGTTTCTGAGGATCTAAACATCATTCCTCATGCTTATATGGCAGTGCCTTAGTTACTGAGCCATATTCCTAGCCCATGGCAGTTTATCTATTCCATTAAATATGTTTGACTGTGGTAAATATTAATTTATATCTCCTTTTTCCAGCCAATGGTATGCCCGAGAGAGCTAAGTTATGTCCATGTTCTACAATTTCACTCTGATTATAATCTGTGTAAACCTTTTTAAAAATCATTTTTAATTATTCTAAAATCATTTCCTAGAAATGCTACAGAAATGACAACTCTCATATTTTGAAATCAATGTTACAAGTCTTTTTTTCATTTATTCTACTCTCGTACAGTACATACTGACTGCAGCCTCCACTCCATTCCAAGTCTACTCCTTCCTTCTTCCATTCCTCTCAATACCTGATCACATCCCTTCTCCCCCAGAAAAACTGCTCCTCCATTTTCCTTCAGAAAAGAGCTGGCTTTGCAGGGCTGTTAACCAAACATGACAAAACACGATGCAATAAGACTAGGCACACATACCAAGCAGGCCTCATGGGGGCTCACAGAGACTGAAGCAGCTTGAAGCAGCAAGCAGGAAGCTGAATGGGTCTATGCTAGGTCCTCTGCATATATTCTGTTTGTTTAGCTTGAGGTTTTCATGGTCCTCCTAACATTGAGAGTGGGGACCCTTTCTTCCTACTAGGTTTCCTCACACAGCCATGATACAAGTACTTTTTTTTATTTCTTTCTTTAAAAAAATCTTCTTGCAACAAAAATAATATGTTAAGGGTGTCTAAAAAGCAGGTTATACACAGAGAAGTTATATATCATTAGTCAGTATATGATGAATTTCAGAAAGGCAATTCATTATCTACTGACTTGAGGCTAAACTTTTTATATTTTAGTTATTGATCAATACAAGACTAATTTTATTGGAACTCTGTTTGGCATATTTTTACCTTACTCACCCTTTAGAGTACAATTTAACATATACAAGCCTACTTTTTAAAGTTATAGTCAGTGAATTATTTTGTTTATTTATCTACTTACTTATTTTTTTTTTTTTTTTTTTGTGTGTGTGTGTGTGTGTGTGTGTGTGTGTGTGTGTGTGTACCATTGTCACTTGTGGGAGTTAGCTATTTTCTTCTACAATATAGGTCCTGAGAATTGAACTCAAGTCAAGAGGCTTGGCAGCAACTATCCTAATCTTTTGAGATATCTTACTAATGATGAGCTAAGGTTTTTTAAAAATAAATAACATAGTAAGTTGACTAACACCTTAACACTAAAAATTTAATATATGTCACTGGAATTTATTAACTTGGATATGAAATCATTCAATTTTTGATATGCATTTAATTTTTAGCTCTTCTCATTGATCATTTGTCCAGGTATTATAAACCTATCATTATATAATCTGCAAACAAATAGACTTTAATTATGAATTGACCTTGGCAAGCAGAAAATGGGTACTTTTATACTTCCTCAAGATTCATATCAAGATGCAGTCACAAGACTTACCTCTTCCCACTGATAGACTTGTCATTCAGAAGCATCAATGAGCAGACACAAATAAAAATGGGAAGTTGGGTACAGGATCTGAGAAGCTCTGCTCCAGAATCACACACTCTCTATCCCAGAATAAAGGCGTTTTGACAACAGTCTGTGGGAAATAATTAGCCTTCTTTCCTGGATGGGATGTTCAGTATGTACAAAAAGATGTACAAATGTAAAAAAAAAAAAAAACCATACAATCTGATCTGCCAGAGTAGAAAAATGATTTCCCACATAAGTAGATTCTTTGTAAGTTAAATTTTTGAAAATGATATATTTGATTTTCTATTATTTTAAATTTACTTCTCCAAAACCCCTGAAAAACAAAATAAGGAAGTAAGAGATTTTCACATTCCATTGCTCATTATTTGTGGCAGGTAGATAAGGCTATTTTCAAATATTCTCGTTCTAAACCTGACAATCATATTGTAAAGCTCCTCCCACCAGCATTAAAGACAAATGACCCTCAATAAAAGGTGAACATAAACGAATGGCTGGCACTTCAAAATGTGTGTGGTCAAAGACAATGTTCCCCTTTCTCTTTTCTGAAGTAATCATCAAAGGAAATGCCCAGACAGCAACTTCTGGTTCCCAGAGTGCCCACAGTGTACACTAGAAACCTTAGCCAACTCTTATAATGTGAAAAGACACTCACTATGCTAGTCTATTAGTCGTTTGAAAGTCTTAGTTATCATTGCGTAGTCCTTCCTGAGGCATGTGCAACCTCGCCCTGTGTTGAATTAGGGCGTATGTTTAACAAAACGTGTTCATTGTCAAATGAGTCATTGCGTCTACCACTCACGTACTGTTCAGGGTGACCTGTGTCTTATGCCTTTTTACATGTTGTATGTCAAATCAATTTAAAATTCTCCAAAGTACATGATATTATCTACATTTTTGCTTCTGCACCTGTACAGACTGAGAGCAGCCATGACACAGCAAACCAAATCTAAGCTTGCTGAGTACCTCCCAGCAGTTAAGCATATTCAAAATTCATACTCAGGCCATATTTGAAGGTTATAGTGCCATTAAATATTAATTTAATTTATAACATGGAAATGACACTATAGTAACTTCTGTGGGTTTTAAGGAAAGTAACAAGAATTCAGAAACTAGCTTTCTTACTCAGAAATATATATTGTTGTTATTTCTCAAAAATGCAAAAATCAAAGAAAACTCAGATACTTAAGCATCTGACTATTGCTAAGAAAGTCAGAGCTATATATTTGACGTGAAGAAAACATTAAGTGTTGATCCTAATTTTATCAAACTATATCTTATCTGCCTTGAATATCATCAGAAGCAGTAGGGGGGTCTGTTGAACTACTCTTTCCAAAGCTACTACTTGTGGGTGGTAGCCCCTTGCAAGTATCATGGAAGCCAAGGCCAGCCAACCCAAGGAAAGTCAGGCATCTTATCACATTCACCTTGCTGTACTGTTAATGCTAGGTTTTCTCAGGTATTCTGGAAATACAAAACTTTACAGATTAACTTTTATATATATATTTATTTGTTCATTTTGCTTTCCCGTGTGTGTATATTTTTGCAAATGCACACACATTTAGCTGTGTGCACATGTGTGCATGTGCATTGAGTATTTACCTATATGTATGACTGTGTAACATGTATGTGCCTATTGTCCTCAGAGGCCAGGAAGTGTTGGATATCTTGGAACTGGAATTATAGTCTGCTGTAAGCCACTGTATGCTAGGAACTGAACCCTGTTCCTCCTAAATGAACCTGTGTCCTCAGATATGAACTGGGTCCTCTGTAAGGGCAACAAGTCCTCTTAACAGCAGAGCTATGTCTTTGTACCTCCAGCTACAGTGATAGGGTCTCTCTCTGAACCTGGACCTCACCTTTTGGCTAGACTGGCTGGGAAGTGAATTCCAGAGATCCTCCTCTTTCTCTAACCTTGGTTATAGGCATATGCTATTGTGCCAGTGTTTATTGTTGTTTTGAGTTTTTGCCTTAGAGTTGTGAATTTCATCTTAGGTCCAGTGGTTTTATGCCAAGCACTAACAGAGTCATTGGCCCCACTCCCTGATTCTCTTTTCCACTAAGAAACACAACTTATAAACACTTGTAAACATTTGCCTTCCAGTTTTCCAAACCCAAGATGCATGTGTCACATGGTAAATTTAGAGTGCCTATAAAGAATGGGAAGAACTTTGATTGAGATGCCCATGTATTATAAGTTGTTTTGCTAATCTATGCCAGTGTATGTTATTGTGCCCTGGTTCATCTCTTTGGGGTTAAGAGAGTATGCAACTCATTTATTTTAAGACTGGATTTTAAAGAGACACTTTCAAAGTGTTGTAATTTTTACAGACTGTGTGACTTTTACAGTTGAACTGCATTTTATATTATAGTATCAACACAAAATGTTGGGGACAAATAAGAAAGGGAAGTTTCTGGATTTTGTGTTAAAGTTGGCAAGGACTGGACTTGTGATTGCTAACTTTGGTTGTCAGTTTTACACATCTGGAAGAAGGAACTTCTATTAAGGACTTATTCCCTTTAGATTGTCCTATGGTCAGGTCTTTGAGGCATTGTGTTAATAGCTAATTGATATAGGAATGACTATTCCACTGTGGGTGGTACCATGCCTACGCTGGTGGACCTGCACTATATCTGAGGCCATCTGCTTTCACAGACACTACTCTATCTTATCCTCCAGATTCTTGCTCCAACCTGATGCCATGGATGAAATGTGGGCATACAGAATAGATGCCAGAAGATGTAAATCAAATGGCTTATGGATCTGGAATTGGCATGCTTACTTGGACAAGACAGACAAAAATTTTCAGATGCTCTTGTGCTAGGAAGTATCCTTGATATATGGGCCTCAGGCAGCTGGATGCATATGAGCTGCCTTCATATGACAATTGTACCCAGGACAAATACTGAGAAATGCTATGGAATATTTCTTTATACTGTGTGAATATTTGTCACTGTTATTGGTTTCATAAAAATGCTGAGTGGCCAATAGCTGAACAGAAAAAGGTTAGGCAGGAGAGCCAGACTAGGAGAATGCTAGCAAGAAGAATGGCAGAGTCTGGAGTTGCCAGGAGATGCAGAGGGAGCAAGACATTCTGGAGGACAGGTAAAGCCATGAGCCATATGGTACCACATAGATGAATAGAAATGGGTTAATTTAAGTTGAAAGAACTACTTAGTAATAAGTCTGAGCTACCAACTGAGCATTTATAATTAATACTAAGCCCCAGTGTGTTTATTTGGCAGAGGCTTCAGGACAGGGAAGTTCTGCCTACAGAGAAACTGACTCAAAGCTCTTATAAATACTGTACTACATCATATTCAGGGGCATAGGAGATATGCTACTTGAATAGATGGAGTTTGAAGACTAGCAGTGGCATGATCCTGTATCTCCTGTGTTCCTTGCATCACTTGGCCCACACAGGAACTGTTTGTACTTAAACTTACACTGGTAATCATGTTCTTTTTTTGCTATCAAGCTGGGCTCTGGGAAGGAATGGTTGCTCAGAGGATGTGCCCATCCTTGCTGTTGCATTTGTGTGAAGCTTGATCAGTTCCCTTGGTGCTCAGCTCTGAGGACTCCATGGCAAGAGGCACCAGTTAAGATCTTTATCACCTACTCCAATTATCTCCTGATACCCCTGCTTGTGGCCTTCTCATCTGGGAGCAGTCTTTTTTTCTCTTTTGTCCCTTGGGGCAGGGATTTCCTGCCTCATGAATAGTTCTTTTGTCAGTGATTTGACTCTATGTACCATGGGGAATAGTGCCTATTCACTTGAACCTTTTGCCAATTCCCAGATCAGACATCTTTCAAGGTGTTGTGCCAGCAGCCATTTGACCAGTGAACATTCTCCCCCACCCCTCATCTAACAAGTTTAGGCTTTATTGTAGGGAATACATGGCTGGCCTGAGAGATTCATGTCTATCCTCAAAATGCAGAAGTCTACAGACAGGGGTATGTGACCCAGATCCTGTGGATCTCAGTAGAGCAAAAAGTCAGACATTGAAGGTAATATAAATGAGCCCTCAGGTTGCCTACATGTGGGTTCTCTTTTTTCGCAGGTACTCATAAACCTAGATGTCAGGATATTGTACATAATGTGAATACTTTGTAATATTGCTGATTAAATATAAGCTGAAAGAAAGGAATGAAGGAAGGGAGGGAGGGAAGCAGGGAGGGAGGGAGGGAGGAAGGGAAGGAGGGAGGGAAGGAGGAAGCTAGCCGAGCAAGTCAGAGGAACCAAGAAAGGAACAATTTCTCCATGGTTTCTCTTTAAAGTCCTGCACTGAGTTGCTGCTCTGATTCCCTTGATGTTGGCTAATATCTACATGGTAAAATAAACCCTCTTTTTCTGAAGTTGCTTATCACAGCAGCAGAATCCAAACTGGAACACTGTCCAAAGTCCGTGATGTCAATGTGTAAAGAGAACATTTCGGAAATGGAAAGTGAACTATGAGACCCACTTTCATCTTAAGGGAAAATGTATGCCTACTCAGATAGAGTAGATCACCATAAATAAAATGACTCAAACATTTGTTTCTTAACTTCGTGTTCACGATATTGCCAGTCTTCCTGCGCTGAGTATATTATATAGTATTTACTGTGGTTTGGGATGTGGCTCAGTCAGTAAGGGCTTGCCATGCAAGCATGAAGTTCTGAATTATGTTTACAGCATCCATATAAAACCTGGCATTTTGGTGTGTACCTCCAACACTGGGGAGACATGAAGGATCCTTGAGACTTGCTAGCTAGTTTGTCTGGCCAAATTGGCAAACTGAAATTTCAAAAAGAAAAATGATCTAAAAATGGTCAAAAATGGATTGAGGAAAATGCTACACCAAACGTTGACCTTTGGTCTCTACACACAAGTACATGAAAACCCCACCCCTGTAAACATGCACCCACAGGAATATGTATAAGTAAACAAAAATAATAACAAATAAAATCTGTTCTTCTTTCCCACATTGCTACTTTGTAAGCTTAAATTGTCAAGCAAGAATTATTTACAGTTCTAATACAATTGTGAAAGCTATCAAATTCCACAAAACAGAATCCACATTCAAAGCTCATATGCAAATAAAGCATCCATTCCCTGAAATCACTCACACAGCTTCACCTGCTGTGGCAGCAATATCATCAGACATGGGTTCTTACCAAGGGCAGTGTTACATTCTTTAATAGCAGGATGAATTTATTTGTTTACTTGCTCATTTAGTTTTATTTTTACTCAGTGTTGGACACTGACCTCTAGTATTTTATATACACACCAGGCAAGTACACCACTGCAAGCTACATCCCCAGTCAAAAACCTTATGTTTAAGGCTCACTTTCAAGGTAAAAATGCATTCTTTTAATAAATTTGTGTGTGTGTGTGTGTGTGCCTAAGTGTATGTATAGATGTGTGTATGTCTACATGAGTGAATAAACAAATAAATGTGCGTATGTGTGTGCAAAATTGCACATACAGGTTGGGGGAGGTATGAGAAGAAGGGCCTATCAGATGCCCAGAGCTGGAGCTATAGACATTTGGGTAACTGTCAGCTTGTTGTGCAGGTGCTGGGTTTAGAACTCTGGTCCTAATGATTAGCCAAGAATGGCTCTTTCTTAGCCAGGTAGTGGTGGTACACACCTTTAATCCCAGCACCTGGGAGGCAGAGACAGGTGGGTCTCTGTCAGTTCGAGGCCACCTTGGTTCACAGAGTGAGTTCCAAGACAGGCTCCAAAGCTACACAGAGAAAACAAAAAAAATTGGCTCTTTCTTATTGAGCCATCTTTCTAGCTCAACATTAACAAATTCTCAGCATTTACTCAAAGAGTTTTAATAACAGAGTTTAAAATTCACATCTTTAAGTAAATTTGAGGCAGAATTGTTTAAATTCAATGTTGTAATCATATTCATGTATTTTATGAAGCCATGATGAATCCAGATGTCTTTTATGTAAAATCATGTAACATAAAGAATCATGATTACAGAGTACATTAGAATTCTAGCCTATGATCAAGCACCCATAAGAGGTAAATGTTCTGAAGTAATGCTAGGTTTGTTTCAGAGCAATTAATAAAAGAACTACAAATTTTCAAAGGCTTATAACCACATGCTACTCTGCTTTATATTTTATCTATTTGTAGAAGTAATTTTTAGTTTTGTAAAATTTATGTGCTAACTAATAGATTGATAGGCTAAGAGCACTGAACACTATTGCTATATGCAAAAGTCTTCATTTGTGCAATGTGGACTGTCCCAATGAACATTCATTGTAAATTAACAGGTTATGTTTGGGAACAAATCAGGAAAACATATGTATAACACTTGATGGAAGTAGCTTTACCTCCCCAGGGATAGGACTCCACATTGGTAGTGCTCAAAGAACAATAACAAAAAGTTCCTTTTATAGTTCTGGAGTCTTGCATAAGTTAGTACTTAACTTCACTCAATTGTCTAGCTTTTAGTCAGACCATCATCACCACTACCCCAAATATTACACACTGTAATATCTTTATAAATATTTTGGAAATATAGCTGCATACAATTATGCTCCATGCATTTTGTGTTAGTATTAAAGTGAAAGGAGAAAACTTCTAATCACACTGTCCACGTAAAGTATTGGAGTTATAATTATCTCTATTTATAATATTCACCTCCATTCTACCTTGTCCTTCTCCATTTCTCTAACTTCTCTCAACTTTGTGTCCTTATTATAAAATAACTTATTAAATCTAATTTGTACTGCCCACATACTCCTGTTTGTGAGGCCATAGAGAAGAACTTGCTCAACCTATCAAGGGTCACAACCTTAATGAAAACTGACTCCTCTCCCACAGACACCATCAGCTGCCCACAGCTTCTCATTTAGGAGTGGGAGCTCAGGATTCCACTGCCCCCTCACATGGGAATGTTGACGGGACCAAACTTGTCCATGTCTTATGCAGGTAACAGCAGATGCTGTGAATTCGTACATTCAGATTCCTGCCATATCTAGAAGACAGTGTCTCACTGCTATTCTTCCCAGTCTCTGGCCCTTATGATCTACCCCTCTTTCCTGGTGGTTTTCTGAGCCCTTTGGGTGGAATATGATTTAGATAATGCCACTTGTGGCTGAGCACTGGCGTCTCAATCTTTGCCATCAGAGTCTACCCTTCACTTCCTTGCCAGAGGAATTTAGTCCCCTGGGAAATCACTGTAGTACATTTTCTTATACATAAAAGCGTACATGTTTTGTGAAAAAATGTAAAGAAATCACTGTGCATGCCAATAAATGGTATGCATCCTTCAATACTGGTAAATGTTAGTCATGAAATCTTAGGCTCTGGAAATGTCATTTCTTATATTTTTATGATTTACATGTTATGAACAGATTCTACTTTCAAATGAGCAAGTGATGTCACACTAGTTGCTGAACTGATCTTATCTTATTTTGCTATGATTTGACATTTTTGTAAATGATAGAGCTGAAGGAGATGAACACTGCATCTGGGATGAGAAGTACTCTTTCGTGTTTTTTCTTCAGAACACAGCCAGTGATAATCTATCCTCTTTCCTAGATGCTGTCTCCCTCTGCTATTTATTTTCAAGTTACTTCTTTCATCTTACTAAATTAATAACTTTCTATTTTATTCTCAGTTTTCTTTATGCCACACATTCCTCTTTGTTTCCATCTGTGCTAAACACATTTTACAGCTCCAATCTTTGCCAAAATACTGGAGAAAATTGCATTTCTGAAGCTACAAATTACAGATTCCTAGTCTACTTATAAAGTTAGCCAAGCACTGCTCTTTTGTGGACCAAACATGGCCAATTTATTTCAGGTTTTTAATTTACTTTTGCATAATTAAAATTTTCACTGTAAAAAATGTATTTCAACACTAGGACTAGAGATCACTATATGGTATTTTAGGATCACAATTCATATTCAGAGTGTTTATGGTCTGCATGTACTTTCTATGGTCTACATAGGACAAATTTTCATTGCTTCATATCCTACAGAGTGGGAATTACTAATCAGTAAGATCCTGTTTATATAAGCTTACTAGAAGAAACATGACTAAATATTGCTTCTTCCTTTGAAAAGAATGCCTATAGGGGTTGGAGAGATTGCTCATAGTTTAAGAGCACTTGCTACTTTTGAAGAGGACCCAGATTCTAGCACCCACAATGTGCCTAACAGCCATCTGTCACGCTAGTTCCAAGGCATTGAACACCTTCTACTGGCTTCTGTGTGTATCATGCAAGTATGTGGTGCACATATATAAGTGAAAGGAAAGCGCTCATACACATAAGACATAAATTAATAATAATAATGACACAATTTAGACAAATTTCTAAATGGTCTTATTAATAGAAAACACAGAGCCAGATATAGTGGTGAAAACCTGAGATTGATCAGAGTAATAGGAACAGCCACATGATAACATCACCTGATTTGCTCTCTCTGTCCAGCTGCATCACTTCCTCTTTCTGCCTAGCTCTGTCACTTCTTATTTGTCTGTACAGACTTCCAGACCTCTGTGACTAACTAGTGTTGGAATTTAAGATGTGTACCACTACGCCTGCTTCTGTTCCCAGCGTGACCTTGAATTTACATAGATCCAGACAGATACCTGCCTCCCAAGTAATAGGATTAAAGGCATGTGCTAACAGTGCATGACATTTGTGATTACTTATAATGGCTGGCTTTTTACTCTGATCTCCAGGCAAGCTTTATTTATTAGAGCACAAATAAAATATCACCACATCATCATCATCATCATAATAAATCAATACCTTAAAAATTCAAGAATTCCAATTAAGAATTTATATGAAGTAGTTGCTCTGATGCTCAGAAGTGTGATTTCTGTATGGGAAACAATTGTTTTCTCTTGTGAAATGTAAGATCCTGGAAAGACTGTGTCTCACTTACTGAAGCACAGCAAGTTTAGATGAGTTATTTTAGAAAAGAAAACAGTTTCTAAACAAAATCTGGACAGCTGCCCATCCCTAGTCCCCTGGTGGAAAGGATGCAAAGGATTGTCAGAACAGTTTAGCTCTTCAAACTATGAAGTGCAAACATATTCTGACACTCACTTGGTGTACGTGTGAGGCCAACAAAATGAAGCTCTTCTTCTTTAGCATTCCTTCAAATAAATTCTGTTTCTTAGAAGCAAGAGATAATGTTATTGACAACATATAAGCCACTTGGTTAGAGTGAATTAAAAGTAAGATGATTTTTAAGGCCAATTGTAGTGACTCAGTAAATAGTCTTCATATAGCTTTGGTGAATTCATTACTTGAAAATTACTCTCCATTTAGGAAATAGGAGTTATTTTTAAATATTATTCTAATATTAAATATTGATTATTGTTTAATGAACAGTGATAACTAACATTTGTTTTTGTATCAACATTGCTAACCAAAAATTATATATGTACATATATATAACGTCAAATAGTATTTTAAGTTGTTAGCATACAATTTAAAGAGTGAGGTGTTTTATCTTAATAATAAGCCATTTTGTGGTCAATAATGTGTAAAATGTCAAGGGTTATTATTTTCCCCCATTATTAGGGCCCACATTGCTAAATGTTCTCAAAGAAGGTTGTGTTTATATTAATAACTATGACATCATTTTTCTTGTCATGTCTTGTACTGCCTCTAGATTCTGTTTTAATTACACCTATTTTCCAATGTAGGCTGTTTAAGGATAAAAAAAAAAAACTTTCTTGGTAATCATCTTTCTTTCACACAATCAAAATACCTTAGAGAATCATCTTAAAGGAAAGAAAATTTTATCTTAGCTCACTATTCCAGAGGTATCACCCAATGGTTAGTTGGTCCTAGTGCTTCTTGAGAGGTAATGGTTAATAACATCACAATAGAAGAGAATTATGGAAGAAAGCTATTTAACTCACATCATCCAGAAATCAGAATGACATTAAAGAAAGGGACAGAAATAAATTATACCTTTCTAGGACATATCCTGAGTGACTTATATGGCCATCTATGAACCAGTTCCTTACATTCCTACTACCTTCTGATGATGTCATCAAATCATGACTCTATCATCATGTTTATACACTGATGAAAGTTGGAGTTCTCATGATCAGAGGACCTTCCCCAAATTTCACATCTGTTCATTGCTGCTTTGAATCTGACACCTTCAGTGAAAAAGCCTTTGAAAAACATTTTAGATCCAAGTAAAATTTGGAATTTCTATATGGAAGTTATTTAGAAAATATGTGTTCATTGTCTCCCATCCTGAAATAGCACAAAATATACCACAGAAATATAAAACAGAAAAATATTTCTGTAGTCTTCTATAGATTACTTAACAGTCGATGTGCATGGAGGCTGATAAACAATGAGTGTAAACTACTTGAATTTTAAGGCAAATTAGAAGAAAGAAGGATTCAAGAATAATGAAAGAGGAAAATGAAGATTTGACAAACGTGTGCTGGCTAGTTTTATGCAAACTTGATACAAGCAACAGTTATTTTGGAAGAGGGGATCTCATTTGAGAAGACACCTTTATAAGTTCTGCCTCTATTCTATAGTTCATTTTCTTCATTGATGAGTGATTTGAGAAAGCCTATTCCACTGTGGGTAGTGCTATCCCTGAGCTCTTCATCCTGCATGCTATAAGAAAGAAAACTGAGCAAGCTATGAAGACCAAGCTAATAAGCAGCACTCCTCCATGGCTTCTGTCTCAAATCCCTCCTCTGGGTTTCTGCCTCTGATTTTTATAATGTTGGGCTGTGATGTGGAAATATAAGATGAAACAAACAAACCAACAAATAAAACCTACTTTTCTCCCCAAGTTGCTTTGGCCATGTTTCTTGTCACAATAATATAAATCCAAACTAATAATATCAAGAGGTGACTTATTTTGTAATGGGAATCAGTGTAAGTCTGAGTAGGTAAATGAAAAGAAAGCAAGGCCTGAAGCCAGGAAATGTCAGCCATTTGTATCTCTAGGTGTGCGTTTCTGGTGGTTCGGGGTTGATAGTGTGCGTAGTCATTCCAAGGTTGGTAGGCAGCCAGTATGACTGAATCGCAGGGGTGCTATCAGATTGGTGGTAGAAAATTTAGTCATAGAAGTTAGATAGGGTAGAACACAGAAAACTGGTTGTCTAAGAAAGCTAACTAACCGTGCAAGCCAGGGGCCAAGCCAGTAGGCCACATTCCTCCATGGTTTCCTACCCTGAGTTCCCTCAGTGATAGGATGTGTGAGTCAACTGAAGACTTTTCTCCTGCAATTGCTTTTGGTTATGGTGTTTATCACAACAATGACAAATAATAGAACAGTATTGAGATAATATTTAAAGGTATGACCCTAGAAAAGACCAGGAAGGAAAGACATAAAATAGCTTCCCAATATTTAAAGATCATGAAAAGGTAGACATTTTTCTATAAAATAATCCATAATCTAAAAAGATTTTAGCCTCCCCATCTGAAAGTACAGCCAGCTTTTTTTCCCACATCAGCTTGTACTATACAAATTCTGATTCTAATAGTGAAATGTTTCACTAAAGCTTTCCCAGTGATTGGGTAAACCCAAAACTTATTATAAGCCACAGTCATCCTAGGGTCCCCCGCTAGGTAGCCTTCCTGGATCTGTGGGATGCAGTCTGATTATCCTTTGCTTTACATCTAGTATCCACTTATGAGTGAGTACATACCATGTTTGTCCTTCTGAGTCTGGGTTACATCACTCAGGATGATATTTTCTAGTTCCATGCATTTGTTTGCAAATTTTATGATGTCAAAAGGTCTGCCATAAATCAGTGAAGGGGTAGATGAATAGGAATCTCACTTACACAACTTAAGTAAAACATAGCTCTCTGAACAGATGACGATAGGTCCCTTCTGTATCCCAGAATCTAATCAATATTTATATGTATAATTCAGCTATCACATACCTTTAACCCAAGCACTCAAGAGACAGAACAGGGGGATTTCTGTGAGTTCGAGGCCAGCCTGGGCTACAGAGGGAAAAGGCTCCAAAGGTACATAGAGAAACCCTGTCTCAAAAAAGAGAGAAAGCAAGAAAGCAAGAAAAAAGAATGAAAGAAGGAAGGAAGGAAGGAAGGAAGGAAGGAGGGAGGGAGGGAGGGAGGGAGGGAGAGAGAGAGAGAAAGAAAGAAAGAAAGAAAGAAAGAAAGAAAGAAAGAAAGAAAGAAAGCAAGCAAGCTTATAATATAAGGTCACTTGTCTTGTGAGACTTTCTGCTAGCAACATAGCTTCTTACTGCTGTCCTCTAAAGGGGAGGAGTTCTGTGTCTTCAAAGAGCAGAAGCGGAAGGGCAATGTTTTCAAATGCTGTATGAAGCATGGTTGTACAAGGCTCTTAATATTAGTCACAAGGCAGCATTACCATAAACTAATCAGCTCACAACATTCCCATTTTTAAAGAAATCTCTCTGGTCATTAAATTTCAACATCAGATTTTTCAAGAGAACTCATTCAACTCAAAGCAGTAAAAGTTGTAAAGAAGAGTTGTGTATTTTAAATAAAAGGCACACAAGTGGAACCTTAGCAGATCAAGACAGATAAAGGATCCTTTTAATTAAAGATCTCAGGCTCCCCAAAGACATAATTTGCAATTATATAGCCATTAAAGATTGACTTCTAAGGAATAGCTACTATTTGGCTGATTTACAGCTGGTTTTAACAGTAAAGAAGTTCTTTGAACATAATGTAATTGTTACTCAAATTACATTTTAGATTATATATGACAGTCTGAGATGATTTAGTCCTCATGTTTATCACATAGGAAAAGATCCATTAGGATTTTCAGAGGAAAGTGAGTGGAGAGGAGAGACTTCACAAATGAATTTCCATGTGGATGACACTTTCAGGTGCTCTCCTCTCCTTTACAATCATCATGACACATTGGGAAGCTTGAGCATGCCAATTGGCAGGTCAGTGCAAAAAAGTCAGCCCTGAAAACATATTAATAACGTTAAATGGACACAACAGGTTATATTTAGGAATATATGTATGTATATGCATAGCACACTGTGGCCTGGTGGTGTGAGCCAACTTAACCGTTTTCTCAATATGCATGCAATAAGAGTGGAAAAAGAAGCCATGAGTTTGAAGTAGAGAGGGGAGGTTCTATGCAAGGGTTTGGAGAGAAGAAAGGGAAGAAGAAAATATTGTGTTATATTGTTATCTTAAAAATAAAATTTAAAAACAACTCTTGGTGTGTCAATAAACAACACACACACACACCTCCACTTAATAATCAGTGATGATATCAAATTGACTCTGAAATACTTTTCTATAGAGGAATATCTTCAGACATGTGCTCATGAGTCATAGGAACTTTATAACTTTCTTAGTGTGTGACTAGCATGACTGAAAACTTGGGTTCTAGAATTTCACCCCATTTTTATCCACTATATTAGGCAGAAGTGATGGAGAGTCTTATGGACAGAAAATGACATCCCTGGACTCATAGGAACCAGAATAAAATGTACTTTTGAACAGAGGGATAAAGTCTTGATACTGGAATTCTCCTACATAGTGCTCTCCTCTCCCTTCCAGCATCTTTGTGTTTCCCTTTGGGCTCTGCTTCTGTTACTGTCCATAAAGGTTATTAATATATCATGTATCTCTTTCCTTGTTCTCCCACTCTGTTTCTAATCCAGCTGGGACTTCTTGCTCCCCTGAACTCTCTTTCCCCCAACCCTTGCCCTCCATTACCCTCGCTCACCACCAGTTTGCTCATGTAGATCTCATCCATTTCTCTGTCATTGGGTGATCCCTGTGTGTTTATTAGGGTCCTCTTTACTAGGTAACCTCCCTGGAGTTGTGAGTTGCAATATGGTTATCCTTTGCTTTATATCTAGTGTCCACTTATGAGTGAGTACATACCATGTTTGTCTTTTTGAGTCTGGGTTACATCACTCAGAATGATATTTTCTAGTTCCAAGAGGACAGGGAATTCCATGGCTGATATGTAAAATGATTAGAAAATCTCTTGTATAAAATTAAAAAAATATTAATATAGAATGCTCAAGTCAAATATACTGTTTTGAAAGTGAATACAAAAAATATCCTTAGTTTATTAGTAAAATCTAATCGAATTTATTTCAAAGTATAAAATGTATGTTCTTACGCCACATTTCCACACATACTTACATGTCTATATCTATCCTGGTTTTTAAATAACAGCAAATTTTCAAATTACTTCTGTTTAAGCTAACTTTTCCCGCACCAGCAATCTATAAAAATGAGAGCTCATTAAATGTACTATTGCTATTACTTCTAATTTTATGGAGTTTTCTTTGATTTTAAAATTATTTTAAAAGGATGACACATTATTTAGTTGCATTCCCCATTTAAGGTCAATTTGCACATTTCCTGGTGTGGAAAATACATTTTTTAGCTTTAATTTAACATATTAGCTTGATTCCAAATTCCTAAACATTAAAAATTTCCATGAAATATTGACCATATATATTTATACATTTTGTTACCTTGTCTGTGTCCTTTTACAGTCTTCTTCAGTATTTCCATAAATCATATTTTTCTACCCCAAAGTCTCACTATAAGTTAAGGATGGAAGCTATAGTCTAAATTAGTAACCTACACATAATCACCATCTTTGGGTTTTTCTTTGCGGTATACTATAATGCTTCTTCCCTAATGTTCTTTCACGTGTTTAAAAAGAAAATTCAAACATCCCACACAGTTCATCTGTAAATGTTCCTGGTGCTGTGCTGTTTGTAAAGAATGTGAGAAGCGGAATTAATCATATAAGTGTTTTGAAAGCAAATGATCCATCTAGAAACTTTAGAAGTGAAGTTGTTTCTAGAAAAGATTTATTCTATTTATTCTGTGTGTATATGTAAAAGTGCCCCCTCTTTCTTCTTTCTGTGTGTGTATGTTTGTGTGCAGAGCCCAGAAGAGGGTGTCAGATTCCTCAGAGCTGGAGTTACAGTTGTTTGTGAGACCCTTGGCTTCTTATATGGGTTGGGATCTGAACTCCAGCCCTTAGCATGGAGCATTAAATGCTCTTTACTGTTGTATTGTCTCTTCAGCACCAGAATGAGTTTCCACAGTATAATGTCATGACAGTCTGTGTTGATGAAGTTGCAACATAAGTACAAACTGTAGAAATCTGGCTTGCCTTTTTAACAAAGGAAAGTACCTACTGAATTGTGAATACTTTGTAATTTGCAGATTCATTTTTATTTATTTTATTTAATTACTTGATATTAAAATTGGGAGGAGATATTATTTAGCCCTGAAGTTACTTGGAAAACCAATTAAGAATATGGTGCAAACTAACACATATTCATGGAGTTCTGTAAAGTTTTAGAACAAAAATGTCTGCATGAGAATTAAGGTGGAGGTGCAGAGATGCCACTGCAGACAAGCATGCTTGCTATGTAAGTCTGACAACCTCAGGTAAAATCCCAGAGCCCATATCAAAAGCAAGACATGAAAGCACAAATCTGTACCCTCACACTTCCATGGTCAGAAGAGGTATTCAGACAGCGGAATTATTGATAAGCTCCAGGACCACACAGCACAGAAGATTAAAAAAAAAGAGAGACCTGTCTCAATAAGGTAGAAGTAAAGAAGCATAGTCCTGAAAATTGTCCTTGGACTTCCATATGTGCACTATGGAAGATACACACACACACACACACACACACACACACACACACACACACACACACACACACACACACACACACACACACCACAGTAAATCAATAAATACGAATTTAAAATAAATAAGAAGGTGTCAATAGGAGAGGGGAAAACTCCAGCCAAGTGAAAGGGAACAGGCAAACACACAGTACTTGGGAAATAAAGAAGACAGATAAGAATGAGATTCTTGTTCCTGCATTATGATCTAAGATCTATTGTAATCACACAAATATGTTGTTTTTGTCTTTTCATCATTCTTCTGTAGACAACTTTTATTCCATATATAATTAAGGCAGTGATTTTTACCTCCACCATGTATTTCAAGTTCTTTCTGAATTGCAGCTGCAGGGCTTACCCAGGGCAAGGTGGGGGTCTTCTGATTTCTCAATCAGCCATGGACCAATACTTTAAATAAATTCATTAATGATAAATTAAGAGAAAAGTCAAATATTCACACAAGTGTCACTACCTAAAAGGTTTACTGGATTCAACATGTACAAAATTGCTATCATTGTTCACTGACCTCATTTAGTTCCTGCCCAGTGTCTCAGGGTGGCAAGATGCACTGTATGCACCTGCATCAGTCTTTTATCACATTAGACAGTGTGACTTAGAGAGTGTGGAGAGTGCAGCACAAAAAGATGCTAATAAAACAGGCTTGGGTGCTCACTTCGGCAGCACATATACTAAAATTGAAATGATACAGAGAAGATTAACATAGCCCCTGCACAAGGATGACATGCAAATTCATGAAGCATTCTCTATTTAAAAAACAAAAAAACAGGCTTGGAGCCTTTGTTCCCAACAGAGAGACGCTGTCTTTTCACTCTTCCTCACATAGGAATTCTGCTGAAGATTTGCTTTTCAGTGGATCCCTGCTCACAAACCAGAGTTAAACTCATTTACAGGCTGGATGGAGACTCATATGCTGACACTTTAAGCCAGTGACTCTTGAAGAATTCTCATACTTCAAGTGATTTAATTAAATTTGCATTCTCTATCCTCACCATGTGGATTACAGGCAAGTATGCCTTTGATTTCATTGTTGGGACTAGGGATTCTAATCATCTGGAAGAGAATTCTGTATCCTGAGAAGTGACCTGTTCTCTGTTCTCACCTTGAAAAACATTCTGGGTTGTTTATAAAGCCAAATTATTTTCTAATAAACACATATTAATTTTTCATAAAGAGCTGAAATAATTCAGACTTTGATTTGTTGGTAACATGAACATTTATGATGATTGATAATTGACCACTCAGATTCACATTCATTCTCTGAATATATTTTTCAGTATCATGTACATAGTGTTTCTGTGACTAGGGAAGTTTCACTGCTTCTTGCATTTTTAGTGCAATTGTGCCCCAAAATTTTACATTTTAAAAATCATATTCTTTTTTTTTTTTGAGACAGGGATTCTCTGTAGCTTTGAAGCCTGTCCTGGACTAGCTCTGTAGACCAGGATGGTCTCCAACTCATATTCTTGAAGACACTTTTTAAAAATCTCTTTTAAGTAAGATTAAAAGCTCTCTTGTGTTGCAGGGTCCTGTGCTGCTGTTCCCTTTTGGAAATGGGGGCAAGTAGGTGCAGAGTCAATGACACAGACTGTGGGAAAATGTTGAAACAACACAGGTGAGGAGTAGGGTTCAGATAACCAAGAGTCAATTCTGAAAAATAATACAAACCTGACTGACCCCTTGTGTTCAGGAGGCAGAGAGAGTGGATCCTCCAAAAAGCTGGCTAGATGAGCTAAAACTTCAACTGAGAGACTTTGCTATTGTGTTTATGATGTTGAACTATTAAGAAAGACTTCTCTGGCCTCCACATGCACATTCATACATGGGTGCACACACAGACACACATGTACACTTGTGTAAACACACATATGAGAACATGCATAGACACCATTCACATACACGTGCCAAAATTACATTTAATATATAAAGAAGTCTCAGATATTACAACCTTGAAAGTTCAAGGATGAAGTATTGGACTCTAGTTCTAACCAGATGGAGCTTGACAATGACAATTCTCAAAGGCAGAGAATATGCTTTCTTAACTGTTAACATGTCTAGTATATTAAAGACTAATGTACTAATAAAATATTTTCAATTTTTTTTGCTTTTTTGAGACAGGGTTTCTGTGTGTAGCTTTGCACATTTCCTGGAACTCACTTCGTAGACCAGGCTGACCTCAAACTCACAGAAATCAGCCTGGCTCTGCCTCCCGAGTGCTAGGATTAAAGGCGTGCGCCACTACCGCCCGGCAATATTTTCAATTTTTATACCTTGATAATGGACCAAAGGACAATAATTTTTAATTAATTGACAGTGTCAAAGATTATAAAGAAATTTGACTTTTATAGTTGACTCTGAAGATAGGTTATCATAGTTTTAATTTGCATGTTTTCATTGTGCATAGGCATTTATATGGTTGTGTAATGCTGTATAAAGCCTGAAGTATTTCTTTGAATAAATGAATTAAGTAAAAAAGGAAAGAACACTGGCAAAGAAGTTTATTCTTTACAGTAACATTCTTTGTGTAGTCCTCAGGGACCCCACGTCTCTCTATGCTGGAGAACTTTGCAGGTAGAAGATTGATCTTTAGTGCTGAATTATAATTAATGTGGGAATGTAATGGTGATATGCTCAAATTATACAGAGAACAGGAGAACTGTCACTTTTATTTTTGAATACTTTGAATAAATCATCTCTGAATGCACATTTTGAAATAAGCTACCAATTAGGGAATTTTACACAGGTTGATGTTTACTTTTAAAAAATAGTAATAGAAGGTTAAATTAGAATGATATAAAATTAAATCAAAAGCTCTGTGTTATGCATAAATTAGAAAATTCAGTGTAGTTAAAACTTCAGTTCTCCAAAAGTTGACCTGTGAGAACTTGATTTATGTTAAAAATCCTCTTAGCCAAGATTCCTAAAGATTTTTCCAAGTGTTTTCTTACATCAGATGATTCCCCTAGTAACAATTTTGACTTGATGAATGTTAAAGAAAAGAAAGAATGTTAACGAAAAAGATAGTCCCTGTTTATTTGTCTAAGAAAAGTAAATAGTTTCTTAGCATTTTTAAGAGTACCAAGAAATACTGGAACCCAAATGCCAAAAATGTGATGTTTAATATGATTTTCAGTAAAAAATCATAGCTATCTTGTTTATAATGAAAATCAAATACCTGTTCCATGTTTGAACATTTACAATTTATCCTCAACCACTGGGACATATTAATGGTAACTTGTCCCATTCTGAAGTTACTAACACCAGTGCAGTGTGGAGTCAACACAAATCAGGTGGGTATTTTCCCTCTCCACACATACATATTTTTCAACTTTCTAAGTCTCAAATATTCCACATGTCTGCCTCTGTTCCGCAAGTGTTGGTGAAACACCATTTATATATTTATAAGATTATTTTTATCTTCTATTGATATTCATTCAAATGTGCATCTATATCTTATAAGCATAACAGTAGTGGTGTGATGGCATACTCTTTTTAATTTCAGAACTGAAGAGATGTAGAAAGGAAAATCCTTGGGGATTCCTGAATATCTAGCCTAGTCTATTGATATACTCCAGATCAATCAATGGAAAAACTTTCTTTAAAAACCATGATAGACAGGTTTTGAGGACAACATCTAAAGCTGACCTCTGTCTCCCATGTACATGCACATACCCACCCAAATAAATACCCACAGAGACAAGCACATACACATATAGAAACAACTAATGACTCGTTACAACATATCAAACTTAAAAAAAAATCATAATTAATATCTGTATTTCCTAGTAAAAATTTAATAGAAATAAACTCTCAGAGTGCTAGTATTTTAGAGTATTCAAAAATGTATAAGTACAAATTGGAAAGTAGATAGATTGTACACAGTGAAGTAGGGGAAACCTCAACCCATATATAATGTATGCCATTTGCGATGCCAGTTCTGCCTGTTATGGAGGAGTAAGACATGCTCTCTAGTCTCCTGTGAGAATCAAATGTGTGTGAGACAGTCTTGAGTGTGTTAATTACCTTTATTTTATTTCTGTAATACCACTTATTCAAAAGTATTCTTAGTTTAGTAATAACAATGTATGATTTTTATAAAAAATTAATGAAATCCACCTTAGGTACACAAAATCCATTATTTATTTAATATTCATTTTCTTGAAAAATAAGTATTTGAAAATTATGAAAACTGTTTTTTAGTTGGGTATTTCATTTGCCTTACTAGTTAGAGTCCATTATCAAGGGAAACTAAGACAGAAACTGAAGGCAGGAACCTGGAGGCAGGGACTGAAGCACAGACCATGGAGTAATAGTGTTTACTGGCTTGTGCCTTGAGGCTTGCTCAGCTTGCTAGAAACTAGATTTTTACATGTAAAGAATGTCAGATCATTTAATGTGTTCTAAAATGGAAACTTAGAGATTTCTTCATAAAACTTTGCAAACATTAAATGCTGAAGCAATTATTAGTGTTGGAGATAAAATTAAATTCTAAGAATGGATTGGGTCAATCTTTAATTTAGTGATTGTTGTGTTACAGTTTTATAATTGATGACGTTTTTATTTAAACAATGAAAGACAACAAGTAAAAGAATGAAAGAGTACATTAACGTACTTGCAAAAAGAACTGTGTGACTTCAGATAATTTGTCCATCATGATTGAGACGAGACTGTGGAGGTCTGATGGAAGGGTCTACGAATGCAACACAAGCCAGAAAGAGATCATTAGCTATAAACCCATGACCCTACAACCATTAGAAATCAATAACCATGGCTAAAGTGACTATTTGGGAAAATAAATTTGTAAGATTAAAAAAATAATAAGAACCAGACAGCGATGGTGCACACGTTTAATCACAACATTTGTGAGGCAGAGGCAGGTGGATCTCTGTAAGTTCAAGATGAGCCTTATCTACCAAGTGAGTTCCAGTACAGCCAGGGCTATCCAGACAAACTTTGTCTTGAAATCAACAACAACAGCAACAAATTAAACTGATGCTTAGAGAGATGGGTCAACAGTTAAGAACACTTACTGTTCTTGCAGTGTTCCTAAAATCAGTTTCTAGTTCCCAGTTCAGACAGCCTGTAAATCCAGTTACAAGAAATTCAAGGAATCTAGGGGATCTAATGTCCTCTTCTAGTCTGGGGGTGGGGGGAGGAGCTACATTCACATGTACATACACATCATGGGCATATAAACTTCAGTTTTTATTCCAAGTTGATTTTAATGCAAATTGGCTTAAATTTATTGAGGCTGATTCTTAAATATCCTAAATATTATATAATTATATTTTAAGTGGAAGCTATCTTAGAATTATTTTCTTCTTCATTTTGTGACAGAGAAAAAGAGTTTTATTGAGGCAAAGGTATTCACATTTCTGTTGTGTTTTGGTATCACTTTCCTGGCTTCTAATCTTAAATTGGATATACTTTTATATTAAACCAAAATCCTCTATCATGACAGAGAGTAGTTACTTGTTTTAAAACTACATTCAATGATGGAGATTGTATTTGTTTCCAATCTATGAAAGATACCAGAAATCGGTTCATTGTATCCATGGTTTGGGATAAAAGGTAAGTGTATGGTTGGAGATGATCTTTACTGGGGAACCAACCTCAATAGTTTCAGGGGTTTGAAGGATGGGATACCTGGAAGGTGAAGTCATGACTCAGAGACAATGTTCATGTAAGCTGACAGGTCACTTTGGGCTTCTGCAGTTGCTAACCAGCTTCTCCGCTACAGTTTCTTTAGCTCCCCTAGCTTCTCTCAGCTTCTCTAACTTCTCTCAGCTTCTCTAGCTTCTCTCAGCTTCTCTAACTTCTCTCAGCTTCTCTAACTTCTAGCTTCTCTTAGCTTCTCTTAGTATCTTCTTGTGCCCTGACCACAGTCTTTTATTATGACTGGTGGGCCACAATGTCCTC
Organism: Onychomys torridus; assembly: GCF_903995425.1. Taxonomy (NCBI): domain Eukaryota; kingdom Metazoa; phylum Chordata; class Mammalia; order Rodentia; family Cricetidae; genus Onychomys; species Onychomys torridus. The sequence continues at coordinate 12,650,509 of NC_050460.1, read as the reverse complement.
AGACAAGGAATCTTTCCCTGCAAGTCAGCAACTTCTGTCCTTCTGTATCCAACAATTCCAAGGAAGACCTAATCTAATTTATAGAGCTTCTATGAAAGGAAGCTCACCTTTCTTGGCAGCTCTTTTCAATATAGAAACCCAATAAAGCTTGTAGCAATCTCTCCATCAATTGTCACATTATCTCCATACTCCTTCAGGAGGAATAAAAAGTATCTGAATTAAAGTTGCCATCTCCCTTTCTTGGTGGAGGCCACTATTTTCCTCCTATTCTAGGTTCGCACACTTCTGGTTTGTCATCCAATCTATATGTCACTCCACCCATAGTCTTCAGCCAATACCCCTTAGGGTCTCAAGTTTTACACAATGTCCTTGGAATATCCTCAGAAACTGAATTATTCATCATGGCTAATTTAAGTTCAGTGTGTTGATACACATCATACCATGTGCTATAGTTGACCATACATTTGGTACACTTTATCCAAACCTGAAAAACTTCCCCAGGCTGCAGCTTCTTTTTCATGAACTGCTTAACTGACTTAACTCCATCCTGAATGATCATCTCTGTATACTTTCCTATGAAATTTACTATACTCATTTCATGTATCACAGAAATCACCATTGATCTAGGAACACAGAACATGAAGATCAGATAGAAGAAAAAGACTAGTATTACAAGAAATATTTATATGGAGAAGGACATGACATGTGCATGCCATAAAGCATGATCTTGGGACACATACACATTTCTGCCTTGGCTCTCTAGAGGCATGCTTAGCAGAAGATCCAGAGGGGAACACATGGAGGATTGATGGTCCACAATCTCAGGTCCCCTTTTCTCCAGTCTCTGCTGGCAGCACATCAGCCATCTTATATGCTGTCCCCAGCAGATCCTGACAAAAGCTGTCCTTGAAATGAAAGATTACAGCTTTTGGTTCATAATTCATGTGTTTCCATTAGTTTGGCTATTTGTCCCTGTGCTTTTCCAATCTTGGTCTCAACAATTCACACTCTTACAGTCCCTCCTCTTTCTCAACAATTGGACTCCTGGAGCTCCACCTGGGGCCTGGCCAAGGATCTCTGCATCCACTTTCATCAGTTATTGGATGAGAGTTCCAGCACAACAGTTGAAAGGAGGGAACTGGACCTGCCTGTACTGAATCCACCAGGTTGAATTGAATCCCCAGGGGAGTCTTGACCTTGGAGGAGATGGGAATGGAGGGGAGGGGATGGGGGGAAGGAGGGGGCAGGGGCTGGAGGGGGGAGGACAGGGGAACCCATGGCTGATATGTAAAATTAAAACACAAATATAATAATAAAACAATTTTAAAAAAGAAATAAAAGATTATATGAGTTTATATCATGCTACTGCACTTTTACTGTCTCCGAATGTCTTTTGTGACATGACCTTGGCCAGACTTTCAGCAGAGACCTATCTTTTGACCAGGAGCTTGAACCTACTCAGGGAATCATAATTGTACTAATTGCCACAGCACTGTTGACACCAGCTGGCTTAAAGGCCATTTTCAGTAAGTATTATAGCCAGTGGTGGCTTAAATATGAGACTCATAGGTTCATATATTTGAATGCTTGGTCATAAGGGAGTGAAGCTATTTGACAGGGATTAGGCAGTATGGCATTGTTGGAAGAAGTGTGTCACTAGGGATGGGCTTTAGGGTTTCAAATGCTCAAAGCAGTCCTGGTGTCCTTCTCTTCCTGCTTCTTGCTGAGATGTAGAACTCTGACCTACCTCTCCAGTATCAGGTCTTCCTGCACCATGCTCTCCACCTTGATGATAATGGACTAAACCAATCCTCTGAATGTAAACAAGTCATAACTAAATTATTTCTTTACAAGAGTTACTGTGGTCATGGCATCTCTTCACAACAATAGAACTTTAAATAAGTCAGGGTTGTATATATCAAAGTTTCATATAAATCATACATATTTTGCATATGTATGTCAGTTAGATCTCTCACCTCATTGCCAGAAATGCAATGCTCTGTCAAATAAGATAGAAGCAGTCTACACACACACACACACACACACACACACACACACACACATACACACACACACACACACTAGTTCATTACCAAAATTAAGTGAAAATACTCTTTAATAGAAAGGAAATTTTCATAAAATTCTCTTTTATGAAAAAAATTAAATCTGTATTTATCAATTGGAGGAATACTTAAAATACAGCACAGGGTTATTTTGTCACATAATGTTCAATTTTCAGCTCTCTGGCTTAGTTTATGTGGATAATGTATTCTATTTCCACTATTTACATCTCTTCTGTCCTTCATTATTTGGATAGAACTAAAGTTAATGAAGAACACAATGGTTTTCGTTAAGGACATTCATCTTTCAGTCAGTAGTAGGTAGTGATTTATACTTCCAAAGGCTACTGTATTGTAGATAAAGGATGGTACTTTCACAGTTGAGTGATTTCCATTAATTTCCCTCTGTCCACTTAGTCAGTACCTATTTTTGAACTTTCTCTAAAGGTAAACTATCACCTTTTAAATTCTGACTTTGGTGTTTTTCATGTTTCAGCTACCAATACTTGTGTGTACTATTTGCTGGAGGAGAGGCTATGTACCATTCCCCTTGACAAAGGAATTCAGTCATTCAAATCAGGGAAGTCCTGTGTATTTGGCTGTTCTCCTAGAATGGATGCCATTCAGGATGTCAGCTCCCAAACTGGTACTTTATGTGATCTGATTTCCAGGCTCCATTTCTCTATGTTCAGAAAGGTGCAGCAAAACTAAACCCTGACCCTACTCCTTTCTACCACAGGACTTGTTCATTATGAATTTTATACCCCAAAATTAACAGATTAGTTAAACTTTATAATCAGCTAATAGATTTATAAAATATTGACTAATTTTTGATGTCTTTTTGTTCTTTGGCTAGAACTAAATATGGATCTCTGTTTATTATTATAGGTGATTTCTATCCTAACTTCAATTACGCTTAGTAGAGTATGGAGTTCTGGAGAGCAGAAATTTGATTGATTATATTTTTATATTTAAGAGGTTCAGGTCCATGGAAGGTACTGAATACTTTTAAACTGGCTGATTGAAATGTCCACTTGGTTTTACACATGCATTAGAATAATAGGATTATAATAGTGGTTTTATTTGAAAGATGTACACACAAATTCGTGTTTTATATGTTAAATTTAATTCTAAGTGTTATTATTAAATAGTTACATTTTAAACTCTATGTGAATCATTTTGTTAGAAGTTAATGATTTCATTGGTTCTTCATGGTACAATGTCAGTCTACCTGGTAAATATTCCTGCTGTACAGTAGGTAAGATGGGGTAAACCAATTACTCTCTTGACTGTATTTGAGTCCTGCTTTACAGGAGGGAGTTCATGCCTGGTCCTGTAAACAAAAGCATGGCTAAGAAAGGCATAGGCCTTAGAGAAAAACCCATATTGTTCTTTTACTAAATGGTTATGTTGTCAAACAGCCTTTCAGATATTTGTGGATATATCCATAGGCTTGTTCTGATCCCAACCTTGGTGAGACACTTCTTAGTGCAGTTAGCATGGATCATTGCAGAGATGTGTTGCTGTCCAACGTGTTGACTATAAGTGACTGTGAGTACTCAGCCATAATAGGGACAGTATCACACAAGAGGAGGCAGAAAGCAAGAGCTGCAAGATGGGGAAGAGTGATCTGAAATGCTATTCTGCTGTGGGATTGTCTTTCTGTATTCAGTGAATGTGTCACTACTATTGGTTAGTAAAGAAGCTGCTTTATCCTACAGGAAGGCAGGGTAGAGACAGGTAGGAAATACAAGCAGAAATACAGGGAGAAGAAGGACAGAGGCAGGGGTGTCACCAGCCAGTCACCAGAGGAGCCACGAGACATGTGGGAAAACAAAGATTAATAGTAATAGGTTAATTTAAGTTGCAAAAGCTAGTTAGTAATTAGCCTGAGCAACAGGCCAAATGGTTTGTAATTAATATTAAATTTCTGAGTGATTGTTTTAAAAGTGGCTACAGGACCAGGTGGGAAAGAAAAGCCTCTGTCTATACCATCCTCTGAATATCACATGAACGATGAACACTCAAACTCACAGTAGCTCTGCATACTTATATGAGATCTGAACCAGAGTAGGTCAATTAAAAACTCTAACATGGATTGTAGAGGGATTATAAGACACCACCTCTAGTTAAATTATTGGCAGTTTATTACTGCTGGGGGAGGGAATATCATTTTTTGCACACCCCTAGGCATGTGGACAACAATAATAAGAGTCAATGGGTTAAAATTAATTACTTAATTAATTTAAAGGGAGGACATTAAGTTGGAAATAAATGTGATAGGGGTTCTAAGGAAAGTTTAGAATGGGGAGATATCGTTAAACATAGACACTGTCTACATGTATGGAGTTTTTAAAGAATAAATATATTTTTTTAAAAAGTTGAGATTATGGAAAAAAGGCAATTAAACTCTGTCGTTCATATACCTTGCACCCTCACTGCACCCCCTGTCTTAGCAGGTCAATCACTATTCCCCATTTTTGTCTTCGTTCAAGAGTAAGTCTTTTGGAAACAAGGCATACAACCTAAACACATACAGTTTTCAAGAAATTCTTGAGAACCTAAAAAATATTAAATTTAAAAATGAAAATAAAGAAAAAAATAATTTTATTATTTTTAAAACTTATTTATGTCACTGCTTATGAGACTATTTTCAACAGTATTTAAATCCAGAACAAGCCATATAATCCATTGCTTACCTCGATCCTCTTGTTCGGAATATTATTCTCATTCAGAATATTATTTTCAATTTTAAAAGCCATATTTTAATTTGTAGTTTGCACATGTGTGTGTGTCTTTGTGCATGCATGCAATGCAGGAGTGCACATGTGAAGATCAGAGGACCACTCGCCAAGCCAACTTTTCTTCCACGGTCTAGTTGCCAGAGATTGGACTCAGGTCCCCAGGCTCGGCAGCAAGTGAACTGAATGATCTTGCTGGCCCATGACCTGTGAACTTCATTCCTCCATTCATTTAGCCCTTTAATCCCTACTGAAATCTGAACTCCCAGCAATGTAACAAGGCACACTATGTTCCCACTGATTAGTTTATGCAGTTATACCTGAAAGCTCAGCTCTTTTCATCATGTCTCTGGGTATTTTTTCCGTGCTTTGTCTCTAACATTTCTTTTTTACTTATTTATATATCTCTGTCAGGAAAGGAGATGTAGGTAGGAAAAGTTCAATGTCAATACCAGTGTTGTCTATATTCAAATTCACACTTCAGATTCTTCCGACAAATAGACCCAAATATTTTTGTATGTGTGTGATAGGGGAAACTATTTTATTTTATTTTATTTATTTTTTATTTTACACATCAGCCATGGGTTCCCTTGTCCTCCCCCTTCTACCCCCACCCCTACCTTCCCCCCAGCCCCTCCCCTCCATTCCCATCTCCTCCAGGGCCAAGATTCCCCTGGGGATTCATTTAAACCTGGTGGATTCAGTACAGACAGCTCAAGTCCCCTCTTTCCAGGCTGAGCAAAGTGTCCCTGTGTAAGCCCAAGGTTCCAAATAGCCAGCTCATGGTCTTTGAAAACATGGTTGGGAAAATAATTTTCATGGTTTGTGAGAACATTTCTTATAATTACTAAAGAATATCTAATTGAACACGCATACTACAGTTTGCCTACTCATTCCTTTAAAGATCTTTATTGTTTCCAATTTTATATAATCAGGAAAATTCTGCTATAAATATTTTACAGACATAGATGTTTGATTCACTTGTCTAAACATTTAGGACTACAATTAATGTTACATAGTAAAATGATGTTTATGCTTTACAGAAACTACCAACTCTTTCCCTTCCTACTTGGCCTTTGTTATTTTCTCCTTACTGAGTCAAAAATACCTAACATAAGCAGCAAAAGGAAGGATTTACTTTGTCTTAAAGTTTGAAGATACAGTCCATACTGTTGGCATGGTGGCATTAATGTTGGCATGGTGATTAATCCTGTTTCATTCACAGCAGCCAGAAGAGAGATGAAGGCAGATACATTATTCAGGTTTTTTTTTTTTCCATTCGTTTTTGGAACACAGGTCCTGAACAGTGTTATCCACATTCAGGGCAGATCTTTCCACCTACTCTATCTTGAAGGATCCTCTGACACCCAAGCAGACATTTATCTCCTAGGTGATTGCAAACCCTATGGAAATAACAGTCCATACTAACCATCACATGAATGTCTCATTTTTCATTTTATCAGCAATGATGAGAGTGTGTTTTTATGTTCTACATATTCACCAATCATCCTCCAGTTCAAACTTGAGTATGTCAGCATTCTAATTAGCATTAATTGGCACCTTAGTATTGAGTATGCCAACATCCTAAAAGGTGTAGAGTGCTACCTCAACATTGCAGATGTCAGAGAAAATGTGTGTGTGTGTGTGTGTGTGTGTGTGTGTGTGTGTGTGTGTGTGTGTGTTTGTGTGTGTATGTATAAGCATGTGAAAGACACATTAAAGGAGAAAGAGGTGATTTAAAAATAGTATGTTCCCAAGAGAATAAAAATGAAGAAAAATACCATCACAAAATATCTTTTATATACTTGTATACAGTGTACCAGCAGAGGCACATTCAGTTTTTCTTGATAGTTGGCTATACACAAAAGTTATAAGTACCTCCACTTGTCACCATCCTCTCTGTCCACTAGGATCAGAGATTCCCAGTAGTCACTGTTTCACTGAAGTTTATCTGATGAAAGTGGACAGAGATTAAGTGAATCAAACCCAGGTTTTGGGTTATCTGAAAAACTCAAAACTCCACCATATTATTAGAAATGTAAATGTACTTTTTAAGATTTACTTTAAAAGCCATTCAGAAAATCCATTGGAAAGATTATTGTGTTTTAAAAAGGTTTAAAAGAAATTAGCTGCATTCTAATTGTGAGCACAGTAATTACAGGACTTAAAATGAAATTATGCTTTGATAGTTAATAGAATTGTGTTCTTTTTATAAGCAATGGAAAGAAGTTTAAATCAAATGGAATCTAACAGGATTTACACTTGCTAATAAGGGTGATGTGTTAAAATCGTTCCTAGCAGTTATAGATTTATTTTTATTTTTCAATGGTAGAACCCTATCAAAAGAAGTATTCTAATAAATATATTTGGTTTCTGAACAGCTGGGGATAGGGCTATTAATTATGCTATATTATTTGTGGCTATTGTAAAGGGTGATGTTTCTCTGATTTCTTTCCCAGCATATTTATCATTTGCATATAGGAGGGCTACTGATTTTTTTTTTAGTTAATCTTGTATCATATCCTGCCACATTACTGAAGGTGTTTACCAGTTGTAGGAGTTCCCTGGTAGAATTTTGGGGGTCACTTATGCATACTATCATAACATCCGCAAATAGTGAAAGTTTGACTTCTTCCTTTCCAATTTGTATCCCCTTGATCTCCTTTTGTTGTCTTATTGCTCTAGCTAGAACTTTGAGTACTATATTGAATAAATATGGAGAGAGTGGACAGCCTTGTCTTGTTCCTGATTTTAGTGGAATCGCTTTGAGTTTCTCTCCATTTAATTTGATGTTGGCTGTCGGCTTGCTGGAAATCAATATTACCTGTTCCAGACACACAGGAGGGATGACATATCAAACTTTCTGTGAGTGGCAAAAGAAGCAAAGGTGCCTAGCCAAGAGGGCTGTAAAAGGGTCAGATTCCAGAGATACTTGGAAATCAAGGAAAAATGGACTAGAGCCCGACAGGAGAACAGACAGATTGTTGCAGCCACCAAGAGCAATACTGATGCCTAAGACAGATGGGTAAATTATCTGTAGTTATTTATCCTCCAGTTTCAGGGATATATGACGTAAAATTTAGATCATTTTCAAAGCAATAATTTTCAAAGTACTATTTTTGTCTACAAAAAAAATTGTGAGAAGAAAAATATAAGATACTATCCAAGAATCCAGTGTTTCAGTTGTGAAGATCAACATGAAAATTATCAGTATAAAGTGGTTATGATATATTCATTATGAGGTAGAAAAATTGAGGCAGGATGCTTGACTCCCAGTATGGTGAGTTCAGGGATGGAGATATGAAGATGCTCAGAAATAAAATAAAATAATCTCAAATTATTTAAAAACTCTATCTCATCATTAAGACTCCTAATTCTTATTGAAATATAACTACACCAAACTTTGAACTATCATTTTGAAAAAGATTTAAAAGAACAGAAAACAATTGATGATAAATATGCACATACACTTGTTTTTATCTTCTCAAAATATAGATAATTATTCAACTGTTATAAAACTGTATTGTAAATATTTCTTCTCTGTAGGCAGTGTCTCCATTCCATTGTTTCTTTTCCTCTGTGATGATTTTTATCTTGATGCTTTTCCATTTGTCTGTGTTTGCCTTTGTTTTCTTCTCTCTTGAGCTCTAACAGAAAAATTATTTTCACATCCCTTGCTAGAGACCTTCCATCTATGTTTCCTTGTAGCAGATTTAGTTCTAAGTTACTGTGTAAGTATTTTACTCACTTTGAGTTGACTTTGTATAGGGTGTGAAATGATGGCCCAGTTGCAATCTTTTTTCATGTGTCTGTTTATAAAAATTTACTGAATAGATATATGAAAAAGGCTTCAACATCTTTAAGAAGTGAGGAATTGAGAATAAAGCCACAATGAAATATGATGTCACATCTTCTAAAGTGGCTATTACTATAGAGACAGATGATAAAAAATGATGAGGATGTGGAAGAAAGGGAAACCTCACATGCTGTTGATGGGAATGGAGACTAGCACAATGATTTCAGAAAATAGTATGGAACAAAGCCTAAACCTTAAAATACAATCTCCTGTGTTGTAGCAGTTTTACTACTGGTTATATATCATAGGGAATTAAAACTAGTATGTCATGGAGATTTTTATAGTTGGTGGACATTTAAGCATGCCCTAGGAGCAAAGTAATTGTCTATCAACTGATAAACTGGTAAAGGAAACTTATCAGTATCTAAAGATAAAGCGCATACCTCTAACAGTCACATGGGACAATATATCTAGTTATGAAGCATATTTTATTATATTTTCTATATATCAAAATTATACAGTTAAATGAGAAACCATCTTCTTGACCATCCACAATTATGTGTGCCCATATGACTGAGATGTAATCATGAGATTACATGTACACATTATATGGAAATGCACAGTACATAGGGGGATATCCTAGCTGTCCTTAAGGAAGGAATGAAGTTCTTAGGGAAGAAATGAAGTGACACACGAGAGAAATACAGTCAAGGAGCAACTGGTCATTTATATTCAGTAACCTCACGGCCTTGCAGGGTGGGCTTCCCATCAAAGAGTCATTCATTTGGTGAGTATACAGTCATGGCCCTTGACACAGAAAAGTTCTTCCTTGATGCCCTACTTTTATAGTGTCAAAAGGTATATGAAGACTTCTGGGGAAGAAATAACATCAGTGGTCTTACCTAGCACTGGACCAAGCATGCTACAATAACAACCTACTATAAAAGATGAGCCCAGTGGTACAATAGTGACAGGACTGTTATGGGTACCTGAGAGCTTTCTGATTATATTTGAGGCCTTCTCAACAGGAGAGAATTTAAAGTCTTGTATTGTGACCTTGTACTAAAACACATGGCTGCAAAGTCATTGGCCCCAGGGTAGAATCTGCTAATTTTACTGTACTAAGTAGTCATATTATCAAACTCCCTTCAAAAATTTATGCATACCCATAGATTTGGGCTTCTGTTGACTTTACTCAGAGAAAGTTCTTTTTAAGATAGGTAGCCATCAATGGAGATATACATAACAGAAATTGAGTGTGCATCCCTATATGGAACATTTACCTATATTACGTCCACCCACACCAACACTTATGGGATACAAAAGAAGAGGAAGTGAAACAAATACAAAAGGGCAAGAACGGGGATTAGGTCTGGGAATTATGGTCTTCTGGACATTGCTGTTAAACTCTTGAACGCACAACAGCTACGGCAATAAGTACAAGATCAAACTAATCAAAATCCTGGCATATTAGGGATAGTTGTGGTCTGTAGGCTGTACTACTTCCTGGAGAGGTACTGGCAATGGATAGATTCTGGGGGAGGAGAATTATCTATTTTGACGATATGGCAACTATTAGGAATCTCATGTTCCAATGGATGGCCCAACACCCATGCACACATGGCTAACAAGGAAAGACTCAGTGGTTATCCCAAAATAAATGATACTGAGTTGAGAGGGGACATTTTGGAGGGCATAGTAGGCGTTGTATAAGGGAAATGGAAATATATATAGGAATATATATATATATATATATATATATATATATATAATATTTCATTGTAAACATGTATGAATTTCATAAAAATAAGAAAATATGGCAATGTATGATTAATAAAACCCAGGATTATAAAATAATTAGGAGAATGAAGATTGAAGGAAGTAGAGAAAATGGGCAATGGGAAGATATTGAATAAAGAAAATATAGTTTTGTTAGTCTGAAAATATAAGTTTGGTAATATATTGATATGCATGGTGACCACAGTTAATAAATTATACATTAAATGATGATAATATATTTTATATTTATAATATATAATATAATACTATATGTAAGCAATTTTCAAATTTATTATATATGTTTTAATATGTTCATGTGAAAAAAGAATGAGACAATTATGAAGTTAAATAATATGTTAATTCATTTTGGGGAGGGGACAGAAGGTAGGTCAGGGGAGGAGGCAGGGGGGAGTAGGAGGGGAGATGAGAGGGGATCTGTGGTTGGTATATAAAATGAATAAAATTTTTTTAAATAAAAAAGAATATGTTAATTAAGCCTAGAGTAATGGCACATGCCTTTAATCCCAGCACTTACAAGGTGGAGGCAGAAATATCTCTGTAAGTTCAAAGCCTACATAGTGAGTTACAAGACAATCAGAGGGATAAAGTTAGACTCTGTTTCAAAACAAAGGAACAAATAAAATAATATGCTAATTAGATTACTCTTTCTGTAATGTAAATATAGACCAAAACATCCCATTTTATCCCATTTTATACAATTATTATTTATCTGATAAAAAAATAAGTGGACTGGAATAACTTATAAGAGACTTCAATAATAGTGTTTCGAAGTATTTGTGGTTATAAATTTAAGTGAAAGATCAAGGACAGAGAAATGATTTTGAAAACTTTGATATATGATTCTCTTCAAATATTTGATATAATAATTAAATTGAACAAAGCATTACTATTATCTAACTGAATTTTACCATTAAGAAAGTAGTATGAAATTCCAAAAAGAGAATGAAAGATCCCTCTCAAATCAAATCATAATTTATCCCCAAATTGTTCCTATCTTTCAAAGCATAGATTACCAAAAATTTCCAGGAAAGTATAATTATATATATATATATATGTGTGTGTGTGTGTGTGTGTGTGTGTGTGTGTGTGTGTGTGTGTGTGTATGTATATATATATATATATATATATATATATATATATATATATATACATATATACACATATACACACAATCATATACACATATATAATTACATACAAACATATATATACTAAGAGAGACTCACACATAGTACATGTACATATATTCATGTATATATATTCATATACATATGTGTATATGTTTTCATAGATTTATGTAATTTTTTTCTATGAAATTCTGAACAACATGCTCAAAAGAGTTATATTTAAAAACCTTTATGGATCTGTGACTGTTCAAAGCACATTCTTCTCTCACTTAGATCTGTTTTCTCTTTCCATCAAACAAATGCTTGTTGCAATTCCAAGATTGGTTGGAGGCAACTGTAGCCCCCTTTCCATTCTGTTTCCTTTTTCTTGCCTCAAGAGACAACTGAGGAGAGCAACAGAATCTTGTCAACTTGCTGCTGGATTACACTTGGAGAATAAATTATATTTTGTCCTCAGATTAGCTGCTCTGTCAGTGTCCATTACATCAAACAGATGGTATGAATAACCCAGGGAGAGGAGTTTACATGCAGAATCCCAACCCTGTATTTACCCCGATTACTGCAAAGAAACTATGCCCCATGTGCCCTGCAATTCAACATTGCTGGAGGGTGGGGTCATTGGAATAGAGTTCCAAGATGACTGTTGCTGCTGCTGCCACTTCCTCTTTGGGAAGCACCCAAAGGCAGGAAAGATACCTCACATCTGCGGGTTTGACAGCTGCAGGTTTTAAATGGTATTTTGCAAAGACCCAGAAACTCTAACCTGTTAGAAAACACAGCACAAGCTTCTCTGCATCTGGTCTTCAAATCTTAACACAATTAGTGTAGAGAGATATTAGAAAGCATACAAAGGTGCCTTGTCACATCCTCTCTCTGTCAGCTATTCTGGCTCTGCTAGCTTCCAATGCTTTAGGCATTCTGACTGCCTTTGTCACCCCCTTCCCAAACATCAGGTGGCAAGGGGCATTTACCAAGTAATATCTGCACTTAAAATAGACAAACTCTGTGTCCTTATTACTGCCCACTCATCTCCACTGAATCCTTTATTTAATGGGACATAGAACAGCATTTTCAGAGTTTCGTTTCTAAAGTCCTAGGTAGAGACTTAAGTCTTTCAAATTGGAGAATGAATTCACATAGAAGAAGCAGGTTGTTGGGAGGCTCTTTGAAGGAGGAAGAGGTAATGCATAGGTTGGGTGGGGATGCTGGAATTCAGAGAAAAGAACCACCTGACCCAACAGAGAGAGAGATGGTCAATCTAGAGTAAGTTGTGGTGATATATTGTGTACCCCAATAAAGCTTGCCTGGGGGTCAAGAGGACAAAGACAGTCATTATATTAAACATATAGGTTAGACAGTGGTAGCACACACTTTTAATCCATATGGATCTCTATGAGTTCAAGGCTACACTGGGAACAGAGCCAGGTGTGGTGCCATACAACTTTAAACCCAGCACTAGGAAGGAAGGAAGATGGGAGGGCACAGAAAGGTATATAAGGTGTGAGCAAACAAGAAGTCTCTCTCTTGATGAGATTTCTTAGAGGTAAGAACGTGGCTGGTTTGTTCTGTTTCTCTGATCTTTCAGCTTTCACCCAAATATCTGGCTTTGGGTTTTGTTTTGTTTTTATTAATAAGACCATTTAGCAATTCGTGTTACAGTAAGTAGTTAAGGAGAGCCAGAAGCTAACTACATTAATGGCACCTCAAAGAGCCAGGAAGTCCTTAATGACATATGTTCAGCATAAGCCCAGGGCTTAACATCATCAAATGCAGAGGGGTGTGTGAATGTGGAGACAGACAGACTAGGTGTCTCTCTTGACTAGGACAGGAGGTAATGAAGCTCAATGAGCACTGCACTCCTCCTTGTACAAGATCTGGTGGAATTAAGGCAGAGTCTCCATAGAGGGTTCTGATCATTCTGCCACAGGTATACACGCAAGGCTCGTGCATGAGCTGATAGGTACACAGGATTTCCCTTCACAGTGCTCCCCTTCCTGAGTTGGAGTCCTATCCAACTTTGTACTGAACACTCTCAACAGCTGCTAGCTGGTGGATGAAAAAGAGAAGGCCCTAGTTGATTCCAGCCCCAGCCTGGCTGTAATCGAATCAAGCTGGCCAGCAGTCTTTCTCTCTTGAATTAGTTTTAAAGTGAGATTTAGCTCAGAAGTACATCCTAGAAGACAAGGCAGAAATCTCCACCTGGCTGCATCTAGGGAACAATATTTCACTCCATGCTGACAGTGTCCTGAAGGCACATAAAGCTGAGCTGGGAAAGGAAGTGACCAGAGGGCTCTAATTAGGACACTCCTCCATCTGTCTGGGACAGCCACCTTGGTGAGTCATGCCTGCTGGATGTTATTATTTTAGGGCTGTTGGGGCTCAGAGTCTAGTTAAGTCCATAGCAAGAGTGGAAGTGAGATAATTAAACAGTAAACTAAAGGTATGTATGCTTTGCCCATGTGCACCTGCTAATTAAAAAGCAGAATTCAATGCCAATCTTATTGTATATAATTAAGTTAAAAACAGGCTCAGCAAAAATACTATTTAATACTCAGCAATTTTTTTTAATGAGATAGAAGGATGCAGTAAATGTTTGTAAGGGAAATATTATATAAAATCATTTAAAATGAAAACAATGTAATTTTTAATGGTTAGTTAGTGACTGCAACATGAATAATGAATTTTCCCATGCCTGCGAATTTTTTCCATAGTCAGATAAAGTAATAGCACCTTTGTCAGTAGCCAGGCTTGAGTTTGGCTTGTGAGTGGCTATACTTATATGAACCTGGGTCTCTAGGTAATAAATGATGATGATAATTGAGATTCTCTGATTTTCCTTACATATGTGATAGAGATTTCAACGATTGTGTCTGTTTGTTTGTTTAGCAAAAGGAGCTATAACTATCTATATGTGGACTAAAATAATGTTTTGCCACCATATAAAGACATTGAACAAAAACCAACAAGCTGTTTTTCCTATGTGATCAAGTAATAAGCATTTAGGTTGCAAAATTCATTCTGCTTTCATATTGTCTTCTGTGTTTATTTCTTATGTTGATTTTTACTTTTTCTATAAATGAAAACAAGCAGCAAAACCATATATATATATATAGTTTTTTTTTGAGACAGGGTTTCTCTGTGTTGTAGCTTTGTGCCTTTCCTGGGACTCACTTGGTAGCCCAGGCTGCCCTCAAACTCGCAGAGATTCACCTGGCTCTGCCTCCTGAGTGCTGGGATTAAAGGCGTGCACCACCACTGCCCAACAAAACTGCTCATATTTTAAAACAGATTTCAAGCATCCTGGAAGCTTGGCCCTGAGACCTGACTGGGTAGCCATGGGAATGAAGCAAGGACAGACATATGGACACATAAAGAAAAGCTGCAATAGGTGGGCTATGCTTGTTCCAATGAAGGGCACTAAGCTACACAGAAATTCAACACTTTTATTATGTACAAGCTTAGGTGAGAGATCTCTGTAGGGGGGCAGGCTCTGGTTGTCATCATCTGGGAATGAGGGTGCTGTGGTTGCTAGTTTTTTTTTTTTTTTTTTTTAACACATTGCTCAGTCATTCACAAGCACTCTTGATTGGACCAGAGGAAAGCTTTGTCATGCAGCTGACCCTCACTTAGGAAAGGTTTTGCAATTTTTATGGATCCGAGGCATTGGCATCCTTAATATGGTTGTGCCCATTTCAACAACATACATGCACTCAGTATGTCCTCTGTTCCCCTGAAAGGAAGTGATTTGGACCCTAGATTGCAGTTAATTAAATTTTAAATCAGAAGGTTTTGTCTGAAAAAGTGGACATCTCCCAATATCTAAGCTGATCATATTTACCATCAAAGACAGTGTGTTTGTATGTGCACATACAGATATCTATTCTTGACATAACAAAAATTGATAATAACACTAATACAGTTACGTACAGTGTTCTTTCAGTCTGAATTTTCACTCTATATCCCAACTTTAGGTGATAGGATGGATTTCTACAGATCAAAAGGCACATTGACACCAGGCAGTTGAAATTTCAGGAACAATTCTAAATTCTCAAACACTACACATTCATATACTACACCTTGCACCCTCAGGAATTTCCATGAGGTAAAAAGAAACTATAAACCAGATAAAATTAAAACATGAGACTCATTTTGTTGACAGATTCTGTGTTCCTGCTTCTGATTCTGTTGTTGCAGAGTGGCTAAGGAGAGCTAAACATGCTCCCCATCCCCCTCTAGAGCTTATTCTTTAATCATTAATACATCCAGAATAAGTATTGTGAGGCCTTTGAAAATGTGTTCAGCAATCTTAAAACTGGGATTTATTTATTTACTTTATGTAGGCAGGTGTTCTGCCGCATTTGTCTGTGTACCACTTGTGTACATGGCCTGCTAGTGCCCAAAGTAGCCATCAGATACCCTGATGCTGTGATTACAGAGGGTTGTGACCTGCCATTCAGGTACTGGGTATTGAACTCCAGATCTCTGGAAGAGCAATCAGTGTTCTTTACTGCTGAGCCATTTCTCCAGACCCCATCCAATAATTTCGTTCATACTCTTCTCCTCATGACATTATGGAAAATCAATCACATCATAGGCTGAATCACAGGATTTCTAAAAAAATAAGAAAGATTGTAGTATGGATCTTACAAGGCATCCCCATTGCTAATATAGATCAAACATTTTACTATTACATATCACATAAGGATATCCAACTTAGACATAAAATAGGAAAAGAAAAAAAAAAAAACAAAATCAAAGACAAAAAGACCCTACACGAGATACTCTAGTATCACCATTTTCTCGTCAGTCACACAAACAACTTCATTTAGACTAACCCAAAATGCAAATTGAAAACTTTAAAAGGAACAAGAGAAAAATCACTTTCCTTCTTTAATTGGAAAATCTCCTCAGTCACAAAATAAAACCAACAGAAAATTAGATGACACTGTCACAATAGAAAAAGAAAGTGTTAACACCCTCGGGATGCAGCAGTCTCTGAATAATAATGCAGAAGGCAAAAGATAGCAGAAATGTGCAAAATAAGGAACTGCTAACTAACATTAGGAGTAATCACCTAAACATGAAGAAAAGTTGTGTTGATTCCAACAGTAGTCAGTAGCAGCATAGAAATATAGCAAGATTGTATTCTTACACATTTGCAAACTTTTCTATAGTTGGATATTCCTTAGTATTTGGCTTTGTAGCCAAAGAAGATAGACTCAGTAAACACTGAAACAAGTGATGATTTTCTTTTCCCTTTTCTGTGAAGATCTGGGGAATATACAATTTGTGAGTCTGGGTACAGTTCTATTCAGTGATGGACCCTCAGGTTCTAGCCGTTACCAGCTCTTGATGTCAACATTCTTAGGGAATGTTGTCCTCAGGGTGCAAAGGAGAATTCCAAACCATGCATTGCAGAGAAGATAGTGGGAGTACGATGAGGAGCTTATGTCCTAGCTATTCTTTCTAGAACATGTCCAGAACTCAGCAGGGAGCCCGTATTGGTCAGATGGCTGAACATACTCTCCTTCCACTGAATCTGAACCTCACTAACTGAAGTCTAGGGTTAAGTAGGTAAGAAACAGCTAATCCAAGGGAGGCTTACCTGATAATCAGTTGTTATGTTCAAATTATGATGTGACAAATAATCTTACTTATTTTCATCTGGGAGAAAATAATACATATTTAGTAAAGACCAGAGGAAATGAAATAGTTGGTACAAAAGAAAATTTTTGCATAGATTGTCCCCAAAACGCTCAAGTTCTGGAATTTCATTCTATTGAAAAATGCAGATTTCTTGCTCAACAATTACTGAAATATTGTTGGGACAGCAGAGAACACAAGACAACATAAATGCCTCTTAGTATAATGTGGACTAGTGATATAACTTGTCCTTTCTGAAATTTAGCAATGCCTTACAAACAAGATAAACACATGTTATAAAAATTAATATGTAGTTTGTGGCTAAGGACACTTTGATATGTGTAGAATATTCCATTCTATAGTGTATATATATATATATATATATATATATATATATATATATATATTAAGAATAATGTATAGCTTTAGTGCCAATTTTATAATTGAAATATATAATTTATAAATTTTATATATTAGGATTAGGTTACTAGATTGATGGGCAACTTTTCTAATGATGTCTGTTGTGCAATACATGCTATGTATTTGCATCCTCAGAATATTATTTCATATCACAATTCTCCAATTCTTTGCTATACTTTGTCTCATGATACCCTATAGCAAATAGTTGAATTTTAAAATTAAATGTAAATTTTCATGACTAGAATATTGTACATTGGAATCTGTAATACACCATTCTTATATAGACAATGACTAGAAATGAGCACAATAAAGCATCCTTGTTTGCAGAAAGACAAGAAGACTATATTAACATGAATTGTGATGATTTGACAAAGAAGGTAAATGATAATTCTCTTCTATGGTGATTGAAGAATAATCAATGAAAGAAAAAACTAATAAACATGCATAGACACTATGATATATCACTGCAAGAGATCACAATTCAAAAACTTACTGTTTGCTAAGTATAATCCCTTTGCGAAGTATCCTCAGATGCAGTCTAATGTGACCTTCACAGCACTTCACTGAAGTAGATTTCTTTCTCCACATTGTGTTGATGACAAAAATTGAAGGTCATGACTGTCAAATATGTCACCATGGGTGTATACTGAAATAAACTGCAAACAGAGACAACTTTTAAAAATATTTTAGCATATTTTAAGTTTTTTTTCTATTACATTTTTTTTAAAGTTGACCAAAACATATCAAGTCAGGAAGCATTTCTCTGAGTAACGGCATTTAGATACAAAGTGTTGCTATTTTCAGACCCAAGACAGAAATTTCTCAAAGAAAAAATACAGAAGCAACTCAATAGAGAGCCTTTAAAGCCAGCAGTGCATTCACTGATCAACCAAATGAGAGTACCCAGTACTAGTTGTATTCTAAATGGATATAGACAGTGGACATATTCAACATGTTACAGATGACCCTAATATCTGAACTCAGCACCTTCAGTTCAGTATTTTTTTTTTTTTTTTTTTTTTTTTTTTTTTTTAGAAAAAACAGAATTGTCTTCAGTGGCAAAGATAAACATTAAACATTTTTTTTGGTTTATTTTTGTGTTAAATGATGGGAATGGTGAATCTCAATATTCCTCATCTCTCAGTTATTTTGGCACTAGACACTTGAGAATATCTTCTGTGTGTACTTACTGTTTAAAATCCATTTGACATTGTCTGTCAAAAAGCTTTCAATCAAAGACTGTGGGATATTTTTAAACATTGTCGTAAGAACAAAGTTAAATAACCTGTTGTGATTCAAACCTATAAAGGTGTGGTTAAAATTTTTAAACTGTGAAATGAAGAGCAGAACTTGGGTTTTAAGTATAGATATTAATAAGTTTGATGGACCAAGGAATTAAATTTGACAGTAGTGTGTTCAGAGTGCAAGGTGAATTTGTGTTGCAATCAATTGCCACCTGCTGACTGCTTATAAGATGAATTGTGCAGGCATCTATGACTTTCTGCTGGGATTTGATGAGTTGGCAGAACTAAGCATCCACAAACTGTTTTCCACAATGATTACAGTTAGACAGTTTTCCAATTCCATGCATAAATAATACAGACATGTAGATAGCATGAATTGAGATGTTACTTCATGTTAGATCCAATATTGTTAACAAATTTTATCTGTTTGAAGGTAGGAAAATTGAGTAGGTGGATTGCTTATTGAAATAATGAAAAACCAATGATGTGTCTTTGAAAACTTCTGTTATATACATACATATATACATATATATATATGTATATATATAATATGCTCTAAAAGTAAAATTAATTCTTTTAGTAATCTGTTACATCAAGATCATGATAGGGAAACCTACAGAGACAATTAAACCAAGCTAATGCGAACTCATGAACTTTAGACCAACAGCTTTAGAGCCTTCATGGGACTGGATTACACCCTCTGTATAGCGAGCCTATACAGTTATGTAGCACTATATGCTTAAGGGGGCCCCTGACAGTAGGATCAGGAGCTATCCTTGGTGCATGAGCAGTTTTTCTTTCTTGGAGCCCACTACATATTGTGGGACACCTTACATAAACTTGATGCAGGAGGAGGAGCTTGGACCTGTCTCACCTGAATGTACCAGGTTTTTCTGACTCCCCATGGGAGGCCTTACTTTTTCAGAGGAGGGAATTGGGGGGTGTGTTGGAGGGGAGAAGGCTGGGAGAAGTGCAGGAGGAAGGAAGAGAAGGAATCTGTGGTTGGTATGTAAAATGAATAAAAATTCATAATAAAGAAAAAATAAAACAAAAATGAGTTTTAGTATTAAAAACATACTGTGTGAATGCTTTTAATATCAAAACATAACTGTAACTATTGGCATTAACATTCATTTTCTAAAATGTAATTTAGAGTATATGCAGAGCAAGAGCACATGCTTCTCTTGCAGAGGATCTGGGTTCAGTTCCCAACACCCACACTGTGACTCACAACCTTTTACTGTACTTGAAGGGCTCCAACACCCTCTTTTGGTCTCCTCAGGGACCACTTGTGTATGCAATGGCCATGCATGCAGCACACACTCACACATACACATAAAATTAAATAAACCAATTAAAACCCATTGTTTTTCTTAATCCTATCAGTGACCAATATAATACATCTCAACGCTCCTCTGTACATTAGTCAGACGTAATCACAGCTCTCAGACTTTCTGTTGTCTGTTATGCACTATGCCTAGGCACTCTTACATTCTGCTGTTTTCACTTCACAATTACTCATAGATTCTGTCATTTTGTGTTGCAGGCTTCAATTTCCACATCTCTCTGGATTAAGTTGAGCAATCAACTTGCTAAACAGACTTTATGAGGGCAGTAAGGCATCCTCTTTGAGTGGCTTTTCTTTTTCACATATGAGTATTACAGGAAATATCTTTCTGCTGAAACTCCTTGGAGAGTTTTGGTACTGTTGACCATGTGCAAGTTGTTGATTTCTGCCACCCTTGACCTTTCATTCCTCTTTTAAATGGACATATTCTGGTATAACACGATCATCTACTCTTTCTTTTTCAAGTATTTTTTCTTTATTATATAACAAGAAAAAACACAAACAAACAAACAACAAACCCAAGTTCACTGTATGAGCTGATATTCTGCCCTTTTAGCACAGGGCAGTTACTTAGGATGTTTTGTGAGCTCTGTATGAAGGCAGACAGTTTCATGTTTAGGTCCAGTGCCATTTGGACATTTCCTTGCATATGAGTCTAGGGCCATTGTCTATTGCCACCTTGTTTAGGAACACTGTGCTCCATTATACCTCAGCATTCTAAGTTTTGTAAGCTAGCTATTTTCTCGGGACTTCCATAATTATAAGCAGTCATTGGCATTTTACTGATAAATAATGAGAAACATTAACTGAAATAAATGAATCCGTACCTAGCCACTAGGGTGAAAGTTAACAACTGAACTGTCACTTATACCTGCTGGGTGGGAGAGAGGAAATCAGATGACAATAAATACAGAGACCTATAGCCAGGCATTACTCACAGAGTGTAAGACCTTGGAATACTGAGCCCTAAATGAGAAGTTATCACCAAATCCCTTCTTTAGAGTTCAAAGAATCTCAAGGAAGGGGAGGAAGATACAGTATAAGAGCCAGAGGGCACGGAGGGCAAGAAAACAAGGCCCTCTCAACCAGCATGAGCCAATCTCACATGAACTCAGACTTCAGCAGCATAAAATGTGCCTGTGTAGGTCTGCACCAGGTCTGTGTGTTTATTTTGGCTTCCCATTTAGTGTTTTATGGAATTCCTGAGTTTGCAAAGAATGGGTCTCTCATTCTTGTGCCTTCTTTGGGGCTCTTTTCCTTCTGTTCATTTGTCTTGTCTGAGTTTAATGTGATAGTTTTTGTCTTATTGTATTTTATTTTGTTATATTTAAAATATGAATGAATGAGTGAATGAACCCTTACCTAAAGTAAGGGTTAACAAGTGAACTGTCACTTATACCTACTAGGAGAGGGAAATCCATTTTCTCAAGTAGAATGACATTTGTGTATCAACTAAACACACACACACACACACACACACACACACACACACACACACACACACACACATATATATATATATATATATATATATATATATATATATATATGTAAAGCAGGATAGAGGACTCTTGCTGTGTTTCAGGATAGAGGGATAGTTATATGGACAAAAGGATTTGGCTCTTTCTTAGCAGAGCAGCTAGAAACCATTTGAGTGTTTAGATGGAGGCACAGAAACAGGTTTGAGCGCAGTAGTGACCTCAGTTGTCGGGCATTTTATCAAGGTGACACTGACCACAGATACAGAGAACTTCCACAGAGAAAGTTGGAAAACATACAGATTATCAAATGTTTACTTTAATGTACCAAGGAGATGACAAGGACCTCTGAAAATTTGAGAATCAGACAGTTTCAATAGACAGAGAGGTAAAAGCAATAGTTCACATAATGTTTTAGAAATTCTGAGGAGTCCAGCATCAAAGACAACTCTCAAGGCTATCTAAAAATAGATTTCAGTTAACTAGGTTCAGCCATACCACATTATAAATTAAAAAGTTAACAGTTTATGATAACTATGTGCAATTCACACTTTTTGTTTTTTTTTCCTTTTTCTTTATTAAGGTATTTTCTACTCACTCCACATGCTATCCACAGACCCCCCTTCCTCCTTCCTCCCACCACCCCCCACCCTCCCATCACCCCCAAAATCGAGTTCTCCCATGAGGAGTCAGCAGAGCACAGCACATTGAGCCTAAGCAGGTCCAAGCCCCTTCCCACTGCACCAAGTCTGTGCAAAGTGTCACACCACAGGCACTGGATTCCATAGACCAGGGACAGATCCCAATCCCCCTGCCTGGGTGTTCCACAAACTGTTTGAGCCAAACAACCATCTTCTGTATCCAGAGGGCCTACTTCATTCCCATGGATCCTCCACAGCCACCAGTCCACAGCTCATGCACATCCTCCTCCCATCATGATCTCAGTGTCCTTCACCTGCAGTATCTCTCCTCTCTTTCATCAGTTGGATTCCTGGAGCTCAGCCTGGTGCCTGGCTGTGGATCTCAGTATCTGCCTCCATCTGTCACTGGACAAAGGCACTATGATGACAGCTAGGTTATTTGCTAGGCTGGTCACCAGAGTAGACCGGGTACAGGCACCCTCTGGATCACTGCCAGCAGACCAAGGTGGGGTCAACCTTGTGGATTCCTGAGAGCCTCCCCATCACCCTGCCTCTTCCTATTCCCATGATGTCCTCATATATCACAGGTATCTTCCTCTCTGCCCTCCCACTCTGTCTCTGTTCCAGCTTGACCCTCCCATTTCACTATGTTCTCATCCCCTACTCCTTACATCTCCCACCCCCAATGATCACCACCCAGCTCACTCATGTAGATCTCATCCACTTCTCCTTCACAGGATCATCCATGTGTCCCTTTTCCTGTTAGCTAGCCTCTCTGGAGTTGTGGATTGCAGTCTGGCCATCCCTTCCCTCCCATTTAGTATCCATTTATGAGTGAGTACATACTATGTCCTTCTGAGTCTGGGTTACCTCACTCAAGATGATATTTTCTAGATCCATCCATTTGCTTGCAAATTTAATATCATTGTTTTTTACTACTGAGTAGTACTCCATTGTGTACATGTGCCATATTTTCTTTATCCATTCATCAGTTGTGGGGCATTTAGGTTGTTTCCAGGTTCTTGCTATTATGAAAAATGCTGATATGAACATAGTTGAACATGTGTCCTTGTGGTAAGATTGAGCATTCCTTGGGTATATGCCCAAGAGTGGTATAACTGGGTCTTGAGGAAGACTTATTCCCAATTTTCTAAGAAACTGCCATACTGATTTCCAGAGTGGCTGTACAACTTTGTATTCCCACCAACAGTGGAGGAGTGTTCTCCTTTCTCCACATTCTTTCCAACATAAGCTGTCTTTAGTGTTTTTTATCTTAACCATTCTGACAGGTATATGATGGTATCTCAGAGATGTTTTGATTTGCATTTCCCTGA
Organism: Onychomys torridus; assembly: GCF_903995425.1. Taxonomy (NCBI): domain Eukaryota; kingdom Metazoa; phylum Chordata; class Mammalia; order Rodentia; family Cricetidae; genus Onychomys; species Onychomys torridus. The sequence continues at coordinate 12,626,877 of NC_050460.1, read as the reverse complement.
AACTAAGGTTTCTAAGCATTTCCTTAAATGCCTTTCAGCCATTTGAGATTCTGCTACTGAGAATTCTCTGTTAAGCTCTGTAGCTCATTTTTTAATTGGATTTTTCAGTATTTTGATGTCTAGCTTTTTGAGTTCTTTATATATTTTGGAGATCAGCCCTCTGTCAGCTGTGGAGTTGGTAAAGATTTTTTCCCATTCTGTAAGACTGTTGTTTGGTCTTATTGACCATGTCCTTTGCTCTACAAAAGCTTTCAGTTTCAGGAGGTCCCATTTATTAATTGTTGCTCTCAATGTCTGTGCTACTGGTGTTATATTTAGGAAGGGTCTCCTGTGTCAATTCATTCCAGACTACTTCCTATTTCTCTTCTATCAAGTTCAGTGTAACTGGATTTATGTTGAGGTCTTTGATGGACTTGGACTTGAGTATTGTGCATGGCAACAAATATGGATCTATTTGTGATCTTCTGCATGTTGACATCCAGTTATGCCAGCACCATTTGTTGAAGATGCTTTCTTTTTTCCATGGTACAGTTTTGGCTTCTTTTGTCAAAAATCATATGGTCATAGGTGTGTGGATTAATGTCAGTGTCTTCAATTCAATTCCATTTGTCCACATGCCGGTTTTTATGCCAGTACCAAGCTGTTTTTATTACTATAGCTCTATAGTAGAGTTGAGGTCAGAGATCATGATGCCTCCAGAGGTTGCTTTATCATACAGGATTCTTTTAGCTATCCTAGGTTTTTTGTTTTTCCATATAAAGTTAAGCATTGTTCTTTCCAAGTCTGTGAAGAATTGTGTTGGGATTTTGATGGGGATTGCATTGAATCTGTAGATTGCTTTTGGTAAGATTGCCATTTTTACTATTTTGATTCTACCTATCCATGAGCATGAGAGAGCTTTCCATTCTTTGACATCTTCTTCAATTTCTTTCTTCAGAGAATTAAAGTTTTTATCATACAGGTCTTTCACTTGCTTAGTTAGAGTTACCCCAAGGTATTTTATATTATTTGTGACTATTGTAAAGGGTGATGTTTCTCTGATTTCTTTCTCAGCCCCTTTTTCATTTGTATATAGGAGGGCTACTGTTTTTTTTTTTTTTTAATTAATCTTGTATCCTGCCTCATTACTGAAGGTGTTTACCAGCTGTAGGAGTTCCCTGGTAGAATTTTGGGGGTCACTTATTTATACTATCATATTGTCTGCAAATAATGAAAGTTTGACTTCTTCCTTTCCAGTTTGTATCCCCTTGATCTCCTTTTGTTGTTTTATTGCTCTAGCTAGAACTTCAAGTACTATATTGAATAAATTTGGGGAGAGTGAACAGCCTTGTCTTGTTCCTGATTTTAGTGGAATTGCTTTGAGTTTCTCTCCATTTAATTTGATGTTGGCTGTCGGCTTGCTAGAAATTGCCTTTATTATGTTTAGGTGTGTTCCTTGTATTCCTTATCTCGTTAGAACCTTTATCATGAAACAGTGTTGGATTTTGTCAATGGCTTTTTCAGCATCCAATGAGATGATCATGTTTTTTTTTTCTTTTAGTTTGTTTATGTGGTGTATTACATTGACAGATTTTCATATGTTAAACCATTCTTGCATCCCTGGGATGAGGTCTACTTGGTCATGGTGAATAATTTTTTGATGTGTTCCTGGATTCAATTAGCCAGTATTTTATTGAGTATTTTTGAATCAATGTTCATGGGGAAGACTGATCTGTAATTTTCTTTCTTTGTTGCCTCTTTGTGTGGTTTGGGTATCAGGGTAACTGTAGCCTCATAAAAATAATTTGGTAATGTTCCTTCTGTTTCTATGGTATGGAACAATTTGAAAAGTATTGGTATTAGCTCTTTGAAAATCTGGTAGAATTCTGCACTGAAACCATCTGGTCCTGGGCTTTTTTTGGTTGGGAGACTTTTAATGAACATTTCTATTTCCTTAGGGGTTATTGGTCTATTCAAATAGTTTATCTGGTCTTGATTTAACTTAGGTGTAGGGTACCTATCTAGAAAATTGTCCATTTCTTTCTTTCTTTCTTTCTTTCTTTCTTTCTTTCTTTATTTATTTATTTATTTATTTATTTAATTTATTTAATTTCTTTCTTTATTTCTTCCTTGACTGATTAGTGATTCAATCATGCATTATTCAGTTTCTATGAGATTGTACGCTTTCTGGAATTTTTGTTGTTGAGGTCTAACTTTATGCCATGGTGGTCTGATAAGACACAGGAGGTTATTTCAAATTTCTTTGGTATCTGTTGATATTTGCTTTGTGACCAAGCATGTGGTTGATTTTGGAGAAGGTTCCATGGGGTGCTGTAAAGAAGGTATATTCTTTTTGTGTTAGGGTGGAATATTCTGTAGATATCTATTAAGTCTATTTGAGTCATAATTTCTGCTAGTTCCCTTATTTCTCTGCTAAGTTTCTGTCTGTCAGACCTGCTCATTGGTGAGAGTGGGGTGTTGAAGTCTCCCATTACTAGTGTATGGGGTTTGATTGTGATTTAAGCTTTAGTAATGTTTCTTTTATAAATGTCAGTGCCCTTGTGTTTGGGGCATAAATATTCAGAACTCAGACTTCATCTTGTCTGATTTTCCCTGTGATAAGTATGTAATGTCCTTCCCGATTTCTTTCAATTGATTTTAGTTTGAAGTCTATTTTATTAGATATAAGGATAGCTACACCAGCTTGCTTCTTAAATTCATTTGATGTGAATGTCTTTTCCAAACCTTTTATTCTGAGGTGGTGTCTGTCTTTGAAGTTGAGGTGTGTTTCTTGTATGCAGCAAATGGATGGATCTTGTTTTCATATCCATTTAGTTAGCTTGTGTCATTTATAGGTGAATTGAGACCATTGATATTGATGGATTTTAATGACTAGTTATTGTTAATTACTCTTAATTTTTGGTAGTAGTGTTGTATGTTTCCCTTCTTTGGTATTTGTTGGTATGGGACTATCTATTGCCTGTGTTTTAATGGGCATATCTAACTTCCTTAGGTTGAATTTTTCCTTTGAGTGCTTTCTGTAGGGCTGGATTTGTGAAGAGAGATTGTTTAAATCTGGTTTTATCATGGAATATTTTGTTTACTCTGTCTATGTTGATTGAGAGTTTTTCTGAGTATAATAGTCTGGGTTGGCATCCATGGTCTCTTTGTATCTGTATAACATCTCCAGGACCTTCTGGCTTTTAGAGTCTCCATTGAGAAGTCAGGTGTTATTCTTATGGGTCTGCCTTTATATGTTACTTGGCCTTTTTCCTTTGCAGCTCTTAATAGTTTTTCTTTATTCTGCATGTTTAGTGGTTTTATTATTATGTGGCAAGGGGCCTTATTTTTGGATCCAGTCTATTTGGTGTTCTGTAACCTTCTTGTATTGTTATATGCATTTCCTTCTTTAGGTTGGGAAAGTTTTCTTCTATTATTTTGTTGAATATATTTTCTGTGCCTTTGAGTTGGTATTCTTCTCCTTCTTCTATCCCTATTATTCTTAGGTTTGGTCTTTTCATGGTGTCCCAAATTTCCTGGACATTTTGGGTCATGACTTTGTTGGTCTTAGTGTTTTCTTTGACTGATGAATCATGTGGTTTTTTTCTTTCAGTTTGTTTATATGGTGTATTTCATTGACAGATTTTCATATGTTAAACCATCCTTGCATCCCTGGGATTTCTTCTTCTGTATCTTCAACAACAGAGATCTGCTCTTCCATCTCTTGCATTCTGTTAATTATATTTGCATCTGTAGTTCCTGTTTGTTTACTCAGATTTTCCTCTTCCAGCATTACTTCAGTTTGTGTCTTCTTTATTGACTCCATTTCAGTTTTAATATCCTGAACTGTTTCCCTCACTTGTTTAATTGCTTTCTCTTGGCTTTCAAGGGATTTACTGATTTCTTCCCATTTTTTTGTTTGACTTTTCCTCAATTAAGGAAATTTTTCCTTTCCTCTTTTAAGATTGCTAATATCTTCTTAAAGTCATTTTATGGTAGATATCATCTGTTTCTTCTGTGTTGGGATGTTCAGGTCTTGCTGATGTAGGTTCTGATGGAGCCATATTGGTTTTTATGTTATTGACTATATTTTTGTACTGGTGTCTACCCATCTCCTTCTCCACTTGAGGCAAGCAGGGTTTATGTCTGAGGGAGGTTTTCTTGGTCTGATACTCTTGATCCAGTGAGAGCTCTTGGTCTAGTCAATGCTGATGGACTTTCTGTCTTAGGGAGCAGCTCTTAGTCCAACTGGTGCTACTGGGCTCTGTCTCAGGGAGTAGCTGCAATCTTACCATGTGGGAGACAGTGGTAGCCTGACCTGTCTGCAGGATGTCTGCCTGCCAACTGACCTCTTAGTTCAGTTGGGTACTGGCAGGCTCTGTCTCAGGGAACAGTTACAGTCTTGGAGGGTGGGTGGGATTTGGGTGAGGTGGGGCTTGGGTTACAGGTTCTGATGGGGTATAGTGGTAGTCTGACCTGTGTGTTCGAGGTCTGCCTGCCAACTCGCCTGAAACTGGAACTGCAGTGGGTGGCGATGTTGGGGCTCAGGGTTGTGCCCCTGGGCCCAAAGCCTAGGGGCTGGAGTGTTCAGGTATGAGGATAGAGACTCAACTCTTAGTCCAGGCAGGCTCTTATGATCCTCTACTCTTATATGAGATGATTATATGTGGGAACATATTAAGCATTGTCACAGATATCTGACTATCAAAGTGATTCTGCAGAATGATTTCTCCTTCTAGTCAAAATATTTTCATATTCATCTATTAGAGTGCAATATCTTTACCACAGTCTCATTTGGAGTCATTAAATACCTTCTTAGTTAGAGATATCAGTTTATTAATTAAATTTGCATCCAAAGTTTTAAAACTTTATTTCTTTAAGTTATATTTATAGTCCCTGCAATTGCCCTGAAATTTTTGTGAACCTGCATCATCTGTGATCAGTAAGTATGACATTGAGATCTGAGATGGCTGCAACTAACTACCATTGTTACTGAGGTGGAGCACCACCTGTCCTAATCTTCAAATGCTTCTTTGATGAACATGCTATTTGGGACTTTACCATCCACGGATGAGATCAGACAGCATTAGATTAATAGAACTTGTGGTAACAACAGATGGGTCTCAAAGGCAAAAGAACTGTTAACTCGAATCACTCCTGCATATTTCTCAGAGTCCTACAAATAGCTTATGAAATTGAGCTGCCTGTAGCCTTTGATCACAATCAAAAAAACATCTTTCTCTGGAGGTCAGCAATCTGATATCCTGAGGTCATTTGTACAGTCTTAAGCTCCATCAAAGTATGAATTTCTGCCAGAGTACTTTAGGGGGAAAATGACATTATTTTTATATTTTAGAAAGAGTTCCAGTCTGCACTATTACAGAAATATGTTTCTAACTATTTTTAGTTAATTCCATGGTAATTTTGTAATCATCTAGGCTATTTCTCAGATTTTACCATTTCACAAAATTGTCTGTATTGAATTCTTCTCCCACACCAGAATGCTAGTTGCAACTGTAGCATTTGTCAATAGTACATTGTACATGATTCACTGCTAATTTTTTAAAAGTGATTTCTCTTTTTCCCAGTCTCTCAGCTAATGTATGTCCTTTACCTACTGTCTCACTCAACTTTGTGACAAACACATATTAAAGGAAAACTGGTCTTTGCTGCTAACACTCCTCCAGCCCTCCCATAATTCTCAATCAATGCTTTGTTTATAGACCATAATAGAATATTTGTCTAATCTTTTGAAACTCCTATTTGATTATTTATTTATTAAACTCTAACAATTTATGAGAATATTCTTAAAAGTTGGTTTTAAATAAATTCTGTTTTCTTCCATATTTCACATGACTGGAACACATTGTAGTGGAATACAATTTATTCAGAGGAGATAAACATCAGTATTTGTGGCAATAACAGTCACAGGTTTTCTTAAAATTGTGCCATCATTCCATAGAGTGAACAGTGCTTAATCAAAATGGAAAATGAGGGATACAAATTAGATGCAGAACCTGGATTTAAATTATGACAAATGTTGTAGGTTCTTTGACAGAGTAGTGAAAATTGATAAGAGATACAAAATTAGACACGCCAGCATTAGTAACTTATGTTAAAACTGTTTGTAAATTGCGTTTATCTAGTTAGGTTTCTGTTTCTGAACCAAAATCATGAACAAAAGCAACTTGGGGTACAGTAAGGTTTCCTTGGCTATCAGGTGACAGTCCATCATCAAAGTAAGCCAAGGCAGAAACTGAAGCAGAGACTGTTGTGGAATATTATTTTTAACTAGGCAAAGATGTGTTACATTTGTTTATACTGAATTTGTTTAATTATGAAATGATGTGTTGCTATTTCGCCTTGCCTGCCTAAGGCACCCCGCTGGTCTAATAAAAAGCTGATTGGCCAATAGCTAGGGAGAGAGAGGGATAGTCGGGATTGGTAGGCAGAGATAATAAGTAGGAGGGGTAATTTAGGTTTGAGAGAGAAGAAGAACAAAGAGAATGAGGGGTAAAGAAAGGGACATACCTGGGGTCAGAAGCCAGGCAGCCACCAGGCAACCAGCCAAGAGAAGCAGGAAAGTAGGCCATACAGAAAGAAAGGTGAAAAGCCACAAAGTAAAATGTAGATAAATAGAAACAGGTTAAAATAAAGGCTAAGCTAAGGCTGAGCATTTGTAACTAATATTACATATCTGTGTCATGATTTGGGAGTTGGCTGGTGGCTCAAAGGAAAAGCCTGTTATGAGAATATTACTTACTGGTTTGCTCTATATCCTTCATTATTACATAACTCCTTCTTTATTACATTCATCCTTCTTTATTATATAACTCAAGACCACCTGCCTAAGTCAGTTAAGGTAAATCATGAATCAATCAAATGCTCCAACAGACATGACAACATGCCAGTCTGATGGAGGCAATTCTATAATTATGGTTCCATCTGCCCAGGTAACTCTATTCTGTGTCAAATTGACAAAACTAATTAGCACATGTATGCCATATTCTGCACCATCAAAACAGAGGTCAATATCTCCCATTCTGTAATATTAATAGAATCTGGCTGGATGTACTTTTAAAATCATGTTTATAAAGAGATGAATGAGGTGTAGAGATGATGCATTTGAATGGATTCAATTTTATATTACTGTCTATGATATGATTATCACATTGTTATGACTGAAATTGGCTCTACACACACACCAAGCATCAATTACTAAGATCTGTCCTGGGGCTGAGGTTATAGTTCAGTGGTAGAAAGCTTGTTTTAGATCCATTTGACAAAAAGTATAATTAATGCACAACACTACAAAAAAATTTTAAAATGCCTGATTTGAAAAAGATGATCAGTGAGTCTAGCATTGACGAAATGTCATGACATGCATGAGCTTATGAATTATCTTTCTGCCTCTCCTGTAGTAGTATGTTCATTGTCCAAACTGACTTCCCAAATGCCAACACCTAGGTTTCACTTCTGTATGACAAAGTAGCCAGATATGAAAATGTAGAACTGCCACTTTTGGCTGTTGTATCTCTCCCTCTGTTCTGGTAGACTGAGCTTAGTAATAGGGGGACATTCAGCTCAAGGATCTTTGGAAAGTTTTGTCCTCCTTAAAGGTAAAAATATATTTAGATAATTTGATGTGATATTAAAGAAACTATAAAAATAAATCTTTTGGAAAAACACTTGGGTTCTACAGCACCAGAACTTTACTAGCAAAAATATTTCATACACTTAACTGCCAGGTTTGTCAGACACTGCATGATTGATTAATTTCTTGTGGACATTGTTGAAGTTGAGTACCTAGAAAATCATATTCACTATTCAAAGAAGACAATCAACATTCTCCCAATGAATAGTCTTCCCTGAGGTAGGGAACAGCAAACAAACACACAACAACAAAAATCCAAATGCATACTTACTAAAATAAACATTTAATTTAAGATAAGTCATTCTCTAGTAAATTCTTTAACTTTTTTTATAATTGTTAACTCTTTAATGCTACCCCGCCATTTTTGACATGCTGTAATGATATAGATATTTTTGGATTCACCTGCTGTCTATCATGCTATTTTTATTATTAAATTATTGGAATATGTTCTATACAACACATCTAGTATTTCCCTGTCCATTTTACTTTTCTTTTCTCTACACAGAAAAGAGAAATTTTCTCTTATGTGATGAAAACAGATTCATGAATAAACATTTAATTCAAGTTTGCACTTCTCTTTCTGGGTCACTGTGTTTCTACAGGTTGAATTGCTTTTTTGTCTGACAGATCTTATCTGTACTAGGTTCATCTCTTCCCACTGTGACAGAACTTATTCATATTGGGTTCATTTCTTCCCACTATGACAGACCTTATCCATATTGGATTTATCTCCTTTAAATATGACAGACCTTATCCATATCACTTGTGGGACTTTGCTATTTTACTTGACACCATTTGGAAGATTTCAGTCATGGAGCATGCAAAAGAATGTAAGAAGGATATTTTAAACAATTTCCAAGAAAGAGTCTCCAATTTCCTTTATGGTGACTATACTTAACCCTTAGATTGTATCTCTCTTTCTCCTGTCTCTCAACCCATTCTAGGCTTGAAGAGTAGGGAAAAACGATTAATTTATCTTACACTGAAATGCAGTTAGAAAGAAATATTGGGTATTCCTTAAGCAATTTACAGTTTCTTTATGTTTTGAAACATTCCTTAATTCCAAATGCTATATTTCTGGTGAAAATATGAAATAACTTACAGGTTTTCTGTAGTTGAAATATGATGATGTGTAAAAATGAGTTAATTTATCATATTATATTCACATACACTATATATATATTGTGCCATATAAAGTTAAAATGTTTGGATTTATTTACAAAAAGAGTCATTACAATTTGATACAACTTATAATAAAAATTTATAAAGGGATTCTTTTGAAAAATGCTTCTTTTTTTCTTTTCAAAACATTTGTTTTATTTTTTTGCATTTATCCTTGTTGTTGCCAAGGTCTATTATAATTTTGTTTATCTTTTTTTGAAAGTGAAGGAAAGGGTTTTATATTTCTGACTTTAGCTATTATGTGTAAATATTATATCAATATGTACGTGTAAGTTTTTATAGCTTTTTGTGTGTGTGTTCTTTTTTTCTCCTTTTTTATTTATTATATTTGTGTTTTAATTTTACACATCAACCATTGGTTCCCCTGTCCTCTACCCTCCTGCCCCCCCCCCCACCTTCCCCCAGCCCCTCCCCTCTATTCCCATCTCCTCCAGGGCAAAGACTCCCCTGGGGATTCCATTCAACCTGGTGTATTCAGTACAGGCAGGTCCAGTCCCCTCCTTCCAGGCTGAGCAAAGTGTCTCTGTGTAAGCCCAAGGTTATAAACAGCCAGCTCATGCACTAAGGATAGATCTGGGTCCCACTGCCTGGGTGCCTCCCAAACAGTTCAAGCTATTCAATTGTCTCACTTATCCAGAAGGCCTGATCCAGTTGGGGGCTCCACAGCTTTTGGTTCACAATTCATGTGTATCCATTAGTTTGGCTATTTGTCCCTGTGCTTTTCCAATCTTGGTCTCAACAATTCACACTCTTATAGTCCTTCCTCTTTCTCAACAATTAGACTCCTGGACCTCCACCTGGGGCCTGGCCGAGGATCTCTGCATCCACTTCCTTCAGTAATTGGATGAGAGTTCCAGCACGACCTTTAGGGTGTTTGGCCATCTGATCACCAACCTAGGTCAGATCAGGCTTTCTCTCAACCATTGCCAGTAGTCTACAGTGGATGTATCATTGTGGATTTCTGGGGACCTCTCTAACACTTTGCTTCTTCCTATTCTCATGTGGTCTTCATTTATCATGGTCTGTTATTCCTTGTTCCTGCTTTCTGTTCTTGATCCAGCTGGGATCTCCTGCTCCCCTAAGCTCTCTCTCCCTCGAAACTTGCCCTTCATTACTCCCACTGTTGTCTAGGTTGTTCATGTAGATCTCATCCATTTCTCTGTCATTGGGTGATCCCTGTGTCTTTCCTAGGGTCCCATTTTCTAGGTAGCCTCGCCTGGAGTTTTGCAGCAGTCTATTCATCTAAAACGACTCTGAGATACCACCTTACACCTGTCAGAATGGCTAAGATAAAAAACACAGAAGACAGCTTATACTGGAGAGGATGTGGAGCAAGGGGAACTCTCCTCCACTGCTGGTGGGAATGCGAGCTTGTACAGCCACTTTGGAAATCAATATGGCACTTCCTTAGAAAATTGGGAATCCATCTCCCTCAAGACCCAGCTATAGCACTCTTGGGGATATACCCAAGGACTGCTCAATCATACCACAAGGGCATTTGCTCAGCTATGTTCATATCAGCATTGTTTGTAATAGCTAGAACCTGGAAACAACCTAGATGCCCTTCAACTGAAGAACGTATATAGAAAATATGGCACATATACACAATGGAGTACTACTCAGCAGAGAAAAACAATGCCATCATGAGGTTTGCAGGCAAATGGATGGATCTAGAAAAAATCATCCTGAGTGAGGTAACCCAGACTCAGAAGGACAAACATTGTATGTACTCACTCATAGTAGGATACTAGATGAAAAATGCTTCTTCTTTAACTAGCATTCAAATGATATTCTATTTTGTAGTCCCAAATGTGAAGTTAAGAATTTTCTCTGTCTTTATTGTGCAAATTGCAGATATCTCCTTCTCTCCATTGCAAATGCTTGCTATTTGGCATATAAATCCAAGAATTATATGAATGTATAATTTGCTCTGAGGTTTTTTAAGGGAACTATAGGCAGTGATTTGTCCATCAGATTCTCTACAACTTCTGCTTCATCTCCTGGCTCATGGAGTATTGTTTTACCTTCTTCTTAATGTGCCAGTATACTTGCCAAATGACAGAACATTTTAGCTGGGCCTACATCAAAATTGCCAGAAGTACTTGGTGTCAACTGGCTCTCCTTTAGTATGACATCAATACAGTTTTAAGGGGAGCAAAATATTTTGGTGAATGTAAACATGTGTAGATGTGTGATTCATCTGGGCTTGACTCAAGGAACTGTGAATGCTAAATTAGCTGCTTTGATTTAAACAGGATTTGCAGCAGAAAATTAAAAAATGAAAAAAAATAATGAAAGGACTTCTATACTATTCCACAAATGAAGATTTATTTGCCAATAAATAGATTAAAGTATAAAAGGTTTATTATTTGTAACTATAGAATGTCCTCTATCCGCCTTGTAAAATTTCCACAAACCTACAGGTTTAAAATTAGGGGAAATTATTTTCTCACATTCTTGGTGCCCACATTTCAAAATCAAGTTTTCCTCAGGTTTCACACCCATGGAGTTTCAAGAACAATAACTCTCTGCTTCTTCCAAAATTCTGACATCACCTAGAGTCCTTTGTTTATGAGGTGCCCTCACATCTCTGCCTGTACCATGTTATGGTATTCTCCTCTTCTTGTTCTATCTTCTATTTGGCCCCCAAAATCCTTTCAGTTTTGTTATAATGCCCATCTAGAAAACTAAGCCCCAATATTCTAAAATGTAACCATATTTATAAATGTTTCTTAAGTAAGAATGTATTCATATTAATGAATGGTGATATTTTATTTGTGCTGAAATGTGATTTTACTTGCATGTTAATAAATAAAGTTGCCTGGGGTCAGAACTAAAAGAAAGTGCTTTAGCAGAAGTCCAGGGTGGTGGCACATGCCCTTAATCTGATCACATGGCAGGCAGAGTCTCTGTGTGTTGAAGGAGAAAGCCAAGCAGTGACCTGAACTTTTAATCTCAGTATGAACCTTAGACTCCTGGAGGTCTGTATAGACAGGCAGTGAAGAGGAAATCATGTGGTTGGGTTTAGAGCCATTGAGAAGGTAGAACAGAAAAGCAATAAAAAGACAGGTCACACAGGAGAAGGTCTCTCTTTCAGGGGAAGGATGGCAGCGAGTGGAAAGCTAAAGGCTGTTCACTAGTGCTCTGACCTTTTGGCTTTTAACTCTGTATTTGGCTTTGTGTTTCTATTATTATTATTATTATTATTATTATTATTATTATTATTATATTTGTGTTTTAATTTTACACATCAGCCATGGGTTCCCCTGTCCTCCCCCCTCCTGACCCCACCCCCACCCTCCTCCCATCCCCTTCTCTCCATTCCCATCTCCTCCAGGGCCAAGTGTTTCTTATTTAATAAGACCATTTAGAATTTCATCTACATTAATGCCTCATATTTTTCTGGATTCTATCATTCTACTCACTACACAAAGGGAGTTATGAAATGCAGTGTTATTAAAGAATAATTATCTTACAAAGCTTTACTTTTTATGTCTTTACAAATTTGTGTGAATCTGATTGTTCTATGCCATGACAATGAATAGCTCAGAATGTTTATTAGTTTATTTGATCAGGCGGCGACTAGCTTTTTTAAACATGTATTCAAGGCAAGATGCCTGGAATCTGCTTGCTAGTCCTAGTATGAAACAATTACCCATTGATAAACATGTCTAACACATAAGCCAATGATAATGATCACCCTGCAGCAACTATGTCTCTAGAGGATGATATGTCCTTGAATTCCTTGCTGCATGTCCTTGAATTCTTGACTCCATTCTTCCAAAAACTGTGTCTATGATGGGTGATTTGTCATGAATATGGATGACTTTCCTGATCAGTAGAGTTCACAGCAAACTCAACACTGTCCATGTATTTCCAATATTTATCGTTGTCTTCAACATCCTTTAGCACAACCTTTCTTACAGTTTTACATTTTCTCATACCCTATCTTTCTGATAAAGCAACTTCTTTATTAAATGCTGTATTTTTAACATTATATTCATTACAGTTAATTTCCTCGTTTATTATACTTCTTGTTTCTCTCTTATATAAATCAAGTATTGCTTACCACTCATTTTTACTCTGTTCTCCTCCCAAAAATGAGATCTCAAAAACATTAGTCATATTGCATAATATTTAAACTGTACCATTTGCTATGTAATGAACAGAAAATTTATCATTTTACCTTTATTTTCAGTGAGATGAATTTTACTTCTAGACAGGAAGAATTTTGTAGTGAAATTGGAGAGGTTAATGCAAAAATCCAATCATATACAGCTCCTCTCACATACTCTCAGAACAGATGCCATTTGGTAACCATTTTTTCCTGTCTTCCTCCCCATAAAGTACATCATGACTTTGCAGAATATAAAATGCCAGAGGCATCAGTACAATTTCTTTGTTGCCTAAAGTCAAACGGATAGTATGATCTTTCTATGTGACAGAACTCCATCACAATCTAAATTATTGTGTTAAAGGCAGAAACAAGAACAGCTTCAATCTCAGGTAAGATGCATAAATGGGTGTGTGAATATGTGTGTATATATGGCAGGAAAACATTTGACTTTCTTTTGGAAACGTGTTTTATATCTTCAGAGAAAATGTTCTGTGTGCCATGAAGGTATTTTCATACTGCAAAGAATAAATTTTTTGACAAATTGGTACATACATGTTTTCAAGGCATTCTAAATATATAATTATATGTAGTTACTTTTTTATGTATGAAGTGATATTCTTTGTTTCTCAAACTAAAAATTGCTAAAGAAATAAAAGCATTTCCAAGAATAAACTTTCAGCTATGTTTTTGTTTTAATTATCTTTTATTTTACTCCACTATAAATGCAAGCATTTTTGTACCAAGGTTTTCCAAGTTTCTTCTCTCAAAAAAATGTTCCATAGACATGTCCAGAGGCCAATCTGGTGGAACCATTTTCTCAATAGGGTTTTCCTTTACTCAGGTATTTCTAATTTGTTTTGTTGACAAAGGCAACCAGGACACCATAATATTATTGTATAAGAAAAAATTAATATTTTTTCATAACATATAGTTCAATTCTCTAACATCTTTTTGTTTGTTTGTTGGTTTCTCTGTGTAGCCTTGCACCTTTTCTGGAACTCACTTGGTAGTCCCGGTTGGCCTCAAACTCACAGAGATCTGCCTGGCTCTTCCAAGTGCTGAGATTAAAGGTGTGTGCCACCACCACCCAGCTCAATTCTCCTACATCTTTAAAAAACAAATACATTAATGAAAGGAAGTAGGCTTTATGGGTTTATATTTCCTTTTACTTATACAGAAATGGTGATAGATTTCCATTTTTTTTTAAATTTCCAGAGTGAAAAGGAAGCACTGCCCTTGGCTTTGCTCCTGCATGAGAGTGGAGGAATTATGACAGTATTTGGTTCTGGCTACTATATTTCACACAGAACATTCTAATTGACCTCAGTAGGAAGCCTTCAGAAGTAGGAAATAAATGGCATTGGCATGGTCACTCTTTGTCTACAGTGTGCCAGAAAGCAATACAGTAAACATCACTAACAAGAGAGACAAAAGAGATCTTAAATGCTAGAATTGATAGGCTATGGGTAATTGCAATTGTTGTTGCTTTAAATTCCAACTTAAGTAACTTCAACTTATTCTGATATTCTTTCTAAAAATCTTTTTCTGTTTACTTTTCTATAAATCAGATATAATATTGATTTGAATTGTTCATTTATGGATTTGAGCAGTATATTATGTACCAATACCTGAGTGTGTGTGCCCGACTATTTAGCCCCTTTAATTGTTATTGAGGTTATATATATTACATATTATATATTATATCTATTATAAATGTATGTATATTGTACAAGTATATATATTAATAAAAGTATATATACATGCATATATAAGACATATTTCTCACTGTAATGATTTTTTCTATGAATAAGATCTTACACACCGATTATACTCTCCATCAAAGTATAATATTTTGAAAAAACAGAGAAGTATGCTAAAATTTCCATAGAGAAGGAGATTTCAGAGAAGATATGAAATTCTAAATATCTTAAAGAATAAAACTTTGAATACCCTGTGCTATCATACATGAATATAAAGTAGCACTGATTGGTAAAAGCAGAAGAAATAACCATAATATAAAGTTACTTGAACAACAGAGTTCTGTGTATGTATTATTTCTTAGATTTAGACTAAGGCTTATTTTAAAGACATAACCATTCACAGAGAAAATCTGCATGCATGCCAGTGGAACACAACTGTGAGGTGTTACTTGAAGGAGTGTTTGATCCTTCTGAGGTCCATTCTGTAAGTTTTCTGGGGAGATTAAAACATTTGATCCTATGGTCAGTGTGGCACCCATTCCAGAACTGCTCTGCCTTCCTGGTAGAACACAATCACTCTTGATCCTCCACTAAAGAATTCTGATGATTGTTAATCACCCTGTTTCCAAGGAAGAGTTTCTTCTCTGTTCTTGCCTTCTCAGGGGAAGGAATATTCAGTGAGATTCTGGACAGTTTATCTAGAAATTTTTCATTCTTCTTGTTGTTTGTTCTTAACAAAAGTATGGAAAGCAGATGCTCCTGCTGTAGGGTGTTCAAGTATGTCAAATGTGTTGCTCAGATTGGTTAAATAAAACCCTGATTGGACAGTAGCCAGGCAGGAAGTATAGGTGGGACAAACAGAGAAGAGAAGTCTAGGAAGTGGAAGGCAGAGGCAGAGAGAGCTGCCAGCCACCACCATGACAAGCGAGATGTAAGGTACAGGTAAGCCACAAGCCATGTGGTAAATTATAGATTAATAGAAATGGGTTAATTTAAGATAAAAGAAGTAGATAACAAGAAACCTGCCATGGCCATACAGTTTTTAAGTAATATCAATGTCTGAGAGATTATTTTATATGTGGGTTGTGGGACCACAGGAGCTTGGTGGCACCTGGAGAGAAGCTCTCAAACTACAAATGGCGTCCAACATATTGGCAAGAGTTTTTACCTAAAACCTGAGAAAAAAAGATTCTAAAACAGAGATAAAAACAACTTCCTAGTTGTCTCTCTCAAGTTAGCGGCAGCCTGCCAGTTTGAGCTACTATGGCAGGTTCCTGGCGTGTGTGTCAGACCTGCAATGTGGCAGGAATGAGGAGTCTACAAGTGGCACTTTATTCTGCTTCAAGGTGGATTTAGCCTTTGCTAGTTAAAAAAAAAAAAAAGTTTCTGGGCTATGCACTGCTTTGATAGAACTGCTTCTGATAGTTGATGGTACACATGGCTCCAGACCCAGAGCTAGCAGTAAACTGTACCACCACTTTGGAAACTGAGGTGGGCAGAGCCAGCAGCCACAGCAGTAGTTCAGTCTTATAAAGATGGATATTACACAGAGAATCTGGTTTGTGTTGTCTTTGGGATTTTTAACTGCAGAAAAAGATTTGATCATAAAAGCTGTTGAGTTAAACAAATATGTAAATTGTAAAGGTAACTTGACTTCAAAATTTGGATACAAGGATATGTTGCTTTGGAAAAGAGTCTCTGCTTTTGTTTCCACAGAAAGCAAGAGGCTATGGATTTGTTCCAGATCAAGATACATCAGGTTTGACCAGCCAAGACCCCCTGAAAGGTCTCCAGTGATACCATGGCCCAGATGATCCAACATCCAAAACAGTTTCAAGGCAACTGGCTCCATAATCCTAAAATTTTCTTTGTGTCCCCATAAGCTACAGCGCCCCCCTCCAGCAGGAAGTAGTAAGAGAAGCTATGCACAAATTCCCAAATATATCAAGCTGGCTTTGGAGATGGAAATGGCTCACTCCTTCTCTAAACCCAGACATGTTGCTAAAAGAAAAGGTTAAGAGATTCTTGTGTCCCAAATCAGAAAAGCCATCTAGTGTGGGACAGAGAAAAACCAATATTTTTATTTAAATCAGGTTGATTATAAATGCTATCTCTTTCTAAAGAAGAAAAGGGGATATGACATAGATATAATAGGATGAAATGGTAGATTAATGAACTTACTTCTAAAGAGCAACAACTTGTTTAAAATGTTTTACTTTGGTATAGATTTTAATCTATTGATTCAAACGTAAAGTTAATTTTGTTATACTGTGTATATATTTCTACTCTTGTTTAAGGTATTATGTTTGTACAGCTCATTTAAAATTGTAATGGGTAATTAAAAATAGATTAATAATTTAGTAATATATGATAATCATACTCATAGCCATGTTAGTTAAGTCTTCTAGGTATATGTAGATATATTTCAGATAGATAGGTAATCTTCAAATACTTCAAAGACCTACAAAATATGGCATTTAAAATATTTTTAAAAAATTTAGACTTTCTGGACAGTGAGACATGTCTACTCCTGGCATCATTGACTTACTTCAGAGAGGAGAATAGGCATCAAAGACACTCCATTATGGAGTTTATCTTCTTCTTGACCAAAATAGCCATTTGGGCAGGAAACTGTTCTTGCCTGGACTGCTTGAAAAAAAAATGTATCAACTAAACCTGCAGGACCCATAAAAAGGTGATGATTGAACTTTGCTTGGCAAAATGGTCCTTCAGGTTCCTACTTCGCAGAGTAAACTGCCAGGCATTCTAAAGGACACTGAGAAAAGTGACTGAGAGACTCGAGACCTGTGGGCTGAAGACAGATGCCCCAGCTTTACAGAGGAACTTTGGATGACTTTCCAGGCTGCCATCTGTCTCTGTCTACTCTTGTAATACTCCTAAAAGTTGTTTGCCTCCTTCTCCCATTTATCAGATAGTATTATATCCTTCTGAGGTCTTTGATGTCATTGAAGACTAGTTGTAATTTTCCTTAGTTATGACAAAAGATAAGTTAGATATGCAACCTTAGTCTCACAAATATAGGATAGATAGGATATCTTCTTTAATTTTGCCAAATACAAATAGACTAGATATTATAAATATACTAGATATTGTAATTGTAATTCTTGCTTGATTATTGTTTTGTTACATATAATTTTACTATGTGAAAGTTAAAACCTTGCTTTTTGAAAAAAAGAAAAAGGGAAGTGCTGTGAGATGTTCAAGTATGTCAAATGTGTTGCTCTGATTGGTTAAATAAAACACTGATTGGACAGTAGCCAGGCAGGAAGTATAGGTGGGACAAACAGAGAAGAGAAATCTGGGAAGTGGAAGGCAGAGGCAGAGAGAGCTGCCAGCCACCACCATGACAAGCAAGATGTAAGGTACAGGTAAGCCACGAGCCACGTGGCAAGTTATAAGATTAATAGAAATGGGTTACTTTAAGATAAAAGAAGTAGATAACAAGAAGCCTGCCATGACCATGCAGTTTATAATATAAGCATCTTAGTGATTATTTTATATGTGGGTTGTGGGACCATAGGGGCTTGGTGGCACATGGAGAGATGATCTCCAACTACATGCTCCTTAAAGGTAACAGGTAGTATGCTGTCTATCAGGGAGATAATAAGAAAGGGGGATTCACCTTTGCATTAAAAATTATTTATTTTACTTTTTAATATTATACCACAATCACATCATTTCTCTATTCCATTTTCTACCTCTAATACCCTCCCATACACTCCTTGCTCCCTTTCAGATTCATATCTTCTTTTTCTCATTAATTGTTGTTACATATGTATATCTTTATACATATGTATCCCTAAATACATAAAAGCAACCTGCTAGAACAGAGCTATTCTACCCCAGACAAGAGCACAAAAATTGGTTATCAAATACCCAAAGGTCAGGTATTGTACATAAGGAAATTTCATAAATATTCACCGACTAGGACCATGTTCATGGGAATAGAGTGACCCTTACCCATCTCAAATAATGGTGAGCCAAATATCCCTTTGAGGATCTATACTCCCATGATCCTTTTGACAAGTCAACTGGGGAGTGGGATGTCAAAACTACTGTACAAATATTATAATGATCCTATGCCTTTTGAGGGTTAAGGCCCTCCATTAATATGTAAGTATAGCAATTGGGACGATGTTGTTATAACTTAATTTCTGATATAGTTGAAATGACCAACTTGAACTTTCAAGGAACTTGGTCAAATCGGATTATCTGACCATCAGAAGGTACAGCTACTGAGATACAGCTACAGTTCCCTTGGTTGCCTCATTTCTAACTTCCTGATAAACCATGACACACAAGTACATAAATAAAGCTTAAATTTTTATTATTTGTTTCTAATTACTTGCTTATGTATCAACCCCTTATTACAATTATTAACCTTTCCTTTTCCCTGTGTTCTGAGAGGCATTCAGTTTCTCATATACAATTGAGTTTGGATGAATGTGTGTGTGTGTGTGTGTGTGTGTGTGTGTGTTTTCTAATTGTTGTTTTGTTGTTTTCATCTTCCTAGAATCCTACTGGCATGCTCTCTGCCTCTGAACTTGGGTTCTGGTGGGATTTGTTTGAACCTCTCTCCCCATAGCAGGCAATGGGAAAAAAAAAATGCTTTCCATGGTCAAAAAGGAACAGTGTTGAGAGCATTACATTTCAATAATCTTAATGTTCAGAGTTATACATTTCTCATTTTAAGTCCTTTTAACATTTTTATGTATCAAATTTAAAGTGTGTATGTGTATACATGATGTGTATGTACACTGGAATGCATGTTCACACAGATTTATGTGTGGACATACCTACATGTGTGTGAGTTCATGTTCAGGCCTGACATGGATGTGTCTAATCATCCTTGATTGCTCTTCCACCATGCTCA
Source organism: Onychomys torridus (assembly GCF_903995425.1). NCBI lineage: Eukaryota > Metazoa > Chordata > Mammalia > Rodentia > Cricetidae > Onychomys > Onychomys torridus. Next base: position 12,607,351 of record NC_050460.1, on the reverse strand, counting down.
TTAAGGAAGTATCTCTTAATAAACCTTAATAAACCAGAGTTCACAGGTAAGACTCGTTATCCTAATCAGCCTGCTCTGTGACCCTGCCTCTGCCTTCTAATTCTGGAATTACAGGCAGATCACCATTACACCAGACATTTTTTCAAGTTCTGTGGACTGGAACGCCAATCTTCATGTTTCCATGGCCCAACTTAGTCATCTCTATATCACTTAATAAATATGTTTAATGAATTCTACTCAATATCTTCATTGGAGAAATTTTATTAAGCTTTATGTCCATATATTTTGTCTTTTATGAAATAATTGCATAAAAAGATGCTAGTTAAGCTCTTTTAAAAATATTTTGAAAATTCCTTTACCTTAAGCATTTCTAAGGAATTAGGAAAGTGAGAGGAATCTCCAAGCTCATCCTGTTAGCCACTGCTTTGTATTTTTTTGGGGAGCTTATTAAAATGCAGATCGTACAATATCTGAATCTATTCAAAATCCCTATGGCTGGGTCCAAATTTGGGCTTCTTCAGCTTATTATTATACAGAAAAAAATGATTACAAACACCTAGAGAAGGAGGAAAATGAGCAAAGAGGTGGTTTATAGTTTTTTTATGTCTCTAATACTATTTCATGCATAATTTATTTATGACAATAATAGAGAAATTTATGTGCTTGGCTCTTGAGCACCATAATTGATGATGCTATAAACCCAAACACCGGGAACCTGTTTTCACTGATTGCTAATATGTTATAAAACATCACAAGAAATGCCATAGTGTTAAAAAAAATGGAAGTTCACAGAATTCACGAGCCCATGATATTGGCCACTTGGTCTTTCAACTTTTTAAATTTTAAATAAAGTAAGCCTCCTGCTTGTCATGGGAGTGAAAGGCTAGCAGCACTTGCTTATTCACTCAGCCCCTTGAAAACCTCTAAGCCAATGAAACATGATTTCAGCAAAGCCCTTGGTAAATTTGTTCTTGTTTTCCACTTCACACCACACCCCCAACACACACTTCACATCTGTGTCAGGAACACTGTGGGTAGAATCCACTCTTCAATATATTAACTAGTTTTTGATGAATTAGTCTCTTTTGATTTAATAATCAACTGCTCAAGGAGAAAAATTAGGAGGATAAACTAACTTATGGTTTGAGAAAAGCTGAGTGAGGGGGAAACATGACCAAAATATATTGTAGGAATGAAAGTGTTAAATAAAAAATAATTTCAAAAGAGTAGAAATTATATATGCAGCTATAAACATTATAAAATTTAAAATCTCCTCACTGGTCCTCTAGTATATCAAAAGTTGAATTTTTTGAAAAAAAAAATGAGGCAAAGCACAAAATCCCCAGTCAGAGAAGCATCTTCCTGCAGATGGCAATTAGCATAGAGACCCACAACTGGATAACATTCAGATAGTGAGTGACAAAGGAGCACTCTGTCCTAAGTAGAATGACTTTAACACATCTCTCCCCTCAAGGCTCAGAAATCTATGAAGAAGAAGAGGTAAAAAGAATATAAGAGCCAGAGTTCATGGACAACTTCAAGGAAACATGATTTTCCAGGCACTTTGGGGCTGATGTACATATAAACTCACAGAGACTGTGACAGCATGAACAAAACCTGCACAGAGATCCACAGATTGTATCCAAACACTGAGAGGAGGATGTGGACACAATGTCCCGCCCTAAGCAAGAAGCCATTTTCTGTTGATAGATGCTGGGAGAGGAAGAAAGTTTTCTTCAATGGAGTATCACTGAGTATATCAACCACACTACAGGGCAGACTTCATGTTCAAGACTAGTCAGCCAACACAATTTCAATTCCATTTTTTTTTTGTTTCTTTGTTGATGATAATGATGCTTTTTTTATAAATAATTTTTTTTCTTTAGTATTATGTGTTTTAAATTTTATACATCAGCCATGGGTTCCCCTGTCCTCCCCCCTCCTGCCCCCATCCCCACCTTCCCCTCAGCCCCTCCCTTCCATTCCCATGTCCTCCAGGATCAAGGCACCCCTGGGGATTCATTTAAACCTGGTAGTTTCAGTATAGGCAGGTCCTGTCACCTCCTTCCAGACTGAGCAAAGTGTCCCTGTGTAAGCCCAAAGTTTCAAAGAGCCAGCTCATGCACTAAGGACAGATCCTGGTCCCACAGACTGGATGCCTCCCAAACAGATCAAGCTATTCAATGGTCTCACTGAATGACCACATGAGACCAGGAATAGGCAGAGTGCTTGAGAGTTCCCCAGAAATCCACAATGATATATCCTGTATAGTCTGCTGGCATGGTCAAGAGAAAGCCTGATCTGACCTAGTCTGGTGATCAGATGGCCAAACACCCTAACAGTCATCTTGGAACTCTCATCCAATAACTGATGGAAGTGGTCACAGAGATCCTCAGCCAGGCCCCAGGTGGAGCTCCAGGTGTCCAACTAGCGAGAAAGAGGAGGGTCTGCAAGAGCGTGAATTGTTAAATCCAAGATTGCAAAAAGCCCAGGGACAAATAAATAGCCAAACGAATGGAAACACATGAATTATGAACCAAAGGCTGTGGAGCCCCCAGCTGGATCAGATAATGATGCTTTTGTTTTGTTGTTTTTACAGAGAATAAAATATAGATGGTTCTGGAAGCAAGTGGAAATCCTGAAGGTGTTGAGAGGAGAGAAAAGAATATGGTCAAAATATAGACTATGAAATTCTCAAAAAATAAGTAATAAACAATCAAAAATAAGGAAATCACATGAAATAACAATTTAAAGTTATTTCTGTCAGTAAAAATAAAGTATAATATATAACATACATTTTCCTAAATTATTCTCAAAGTAAAGTTATATATTTTGATTAAGCTGAAAGTAAATAGTATGTATTTTCCCTTGTCCATTGAAGAATTTAAAACTTCATTAGAAAATACACATTTGTTATTGTTTGTTTTTGCTCTTTTGGGGCCCACCACCCAGCTTCCAAATAAATCACACGTGGAGGCTTATTTTTAATTATAAATGTCCAGCCTTAGCTTGGCTTATTGCTAGCCAGCTATTCTTAAATTAGCCACATCTATCTCTTGCCCCTGGGTCTTTCCCATTCTCTTACTTCTGTGAATCTTACTCTTACTCCATGGCTTGCTGTGTAGCTGGGTGGCTAAGTGACTAGCCCCAGGAGTTCTTCTTCTCTGGTTACTTCTCCCCCTGCCCAGATTTCTTCCATATATCCTCTCTGCCTGCCAGACATACCCATCTTTTCTTCTGCCTTGCTAGCTATTGACCATTCAGTTCTTTATTAGACCATCAAGTATTTTAGACAGGCATAGTAACACAGATTCACAGAGTTCAACAAATGCAACATAAAAAAGTAACACACCTTAAAATAATATTTTACATTATACATTAAAACTTTTTAAGAGGCTAGAACAATTACTTGTTTCTTAGATTCACCCTTCTTTCATAGCACCTACGTTTAATTACTAAAATCTTTGTCTGGTGGCTCACAACTATCTGTAGCTCAAGTGTCCTCTTCTGACCTCCATAGTCATTTGCAAGCACACAGTATGCATGCATACACTCAGGTATGCACACAAGCACAATAAATAAATAAATACATTAATAAGTAATTAACTATTTTGAAAAATTATAGATGTGGAAAAATACGATTTTCAAAATTTTTTTCATAAATATACTTGAATAGTTTTTTGTCATTAGAAATACTTTTGCAATATAAATGCTAAGTCACAAAAAAGAAGCAGATGGGCTTTTGTGTCCACAAAGTTTTGTTTCTATGTATGCTTTTGTGCATGTCACACAGAAAGCATCACAGCATCATTGTTTAATGTTTAAAAATAGCTACAAAGTTAATTTTTTTCTTATTCTTCATCAACTCAACAGCTGACAGTAACCATTTCTACTATTTTTTTGATGAGATGTCAGCATGGAAAGAGATGATGAATGACATTCAGAGATCTGCTCCCAGCAGTATTTTTGGAAAGGGCATGTGTTCTGCATAGTTTATGTCAAAAGGTACAAACTACATCCTCATATTCTCTCTCTGAACTTGAAGGTCAGACAATGCCAATAGACTTTTTTAAGAAGCACCTGTTATCCATGCTTCTATTTATAATTCTTCCTGATGAAAATATCACTTGAAATTATTTTTGTAAAGAATTTGTATAAAAAAGTAAAAGTGATTTGTTTAAAAATTGAGTCCAAACATAATCATGTTCAATTGACTGGGTTGCTCATAAAGTCAGAATAGGATTAATTGAGTTGTTCATAAAATCAGGATAACATCATTCCTTGAGAGGAAGATTCTTCACTGAACACATGCTTAAGTAAAATGTATAATCATTTAACAAATAATTTCTAGTTATAAAATATCATATTCACTTATATTTTGCTGATGTCCCAACTCTTTTTATTTTTCATTATTTTTAATGATATATCAATATCATTTTCTCAGATTTCCTATATCTATTTCTTTTTTCTAATAATTTAAAAATAACTCTGTAAGGTGAATACTGAGTAAACATGAGTATTAAGGAAGTTGTAGGTAAACATTCTCCAAAGGTAATGCATTACCTTACTTTCAAACAATCAAATGGTCCCCAAGAGCTTTGGATCCCCCACTTGCTTTCCATATTCTAGAACTAAAGTCTTACTCTCATAACACTGCGGTTTCTCCAACCTACATACAACATAGACTGGTCCCAGTCAGTTCCTTTTTCTTGGAATTCCATCTCAGTGTGTAGATTAATCTGCTCTTTTTGTCATGTTTTCATTTCACATGGTTTTGTGTTTCATAAGGATGTTTTCATACATGTTTATAACATACTTTGACCATGTTGTCCCTATGTGCCAGATTCATTGTGTGTGTGTACCTCTTCCTACTATTCATTTACATGGATGCAATCTCTTCCCCCAAATTAATGCTTCAATAGTTTGTATGTCCATGTCAATTTCCTTATTGAACACAAAACCTAAATAGACTAAAGATAATTTGGAAAACAATAGTATAGATACTATCTAGAATATGTTTGCTATTCTCAGTATAAGGAAAAACAACATATGTAAATACAGACATGTTGTGTATATTTGTGGTAAAATAAGAAATAAAGCTAAATAAATTGGTTTTCCACAAGTAGTGGTGGGTTGGTAAAGGATGGAAAGAAGTGAGGCAGAGGCTGGGTAAAAAATGTGGGTGGTTCTGTTCCGTGAATATGTCTTTGTGGATTGTTCTTGAATTCTATTCCTTATAATTTCTACATATCAGAAAATGGACAAATAAAGCCAATAGTTTTGAAAAATACACAACATGCTATAAATGAGAAATAAATCAAAATAAACAAACATAGTTGTACTAAGAATGGATAATATAATCACACTGGCAGGTATGAAGAAAATAACAAATATATATATATATATAAATTTAGAAAATTACACCTTACTCAATGAGCTACAAATAAACCTATGCTTTTAATAAGATTTTCACAAGTATATGTGCTAAAAATTCTATAAATTTTATTTTATGGACAGGTTTAATGAACAAATATGATGTAAATGGCAAAAGACATTTTATCATGACAGAGAGGGAAAAAGTCTCAAACCTAGAAAAGAAAAACTCAAGTAGTCCTGTAGTGTTAAACAGGAAAGTACAGATCTATATATTTTGCATTTAATAATGATGATATGATAGATAGATAGATAGATAGATAGATAGATAAATAGATAGATAGATGAGTGGTGGTTTGAATAGGAATGGCCTCCATAGGCTCAAATACTAGAACTCTTGGTCATTAGGGAGTGGTGCTACTTGAAAGAGATTAGGAGGTGTGGCCTTGTTGAAGTGAATGTGGCCTTATTGGAGGATATGTGGCACTAGCCCAAGACAGGTCTACTGGCTCTTGCTCTTTCTGCTTCCTATGATCTGTATGCAGAAATCTTAGCTCCTCCTTCTGTACTATGTCTGCCTGTCTGCTACCATGTTTACCACCATACTGATAATGAGCTAACATCTAAAACTGTAAGGAAGCCCTGATTAAATGCATTTTTAAAAAACAAGAGTTGCCATAATCATGGCATCTCTTCACAGCAGTAGAACACTCACTAAGACAGGAGTTGATACCAGAGACTAGGTATTGCTGTGACAGGCCTGACCATGCTCCTTGTTGGTGGAATGTAGACTTTGGGACTTTGTATTAGGAAAGCAGTTGAACACTTTAAATGGGGCTTAATGAGCCATAGTAGTAGAGGCAGGTAAGACAATGGACATGAGAGCAATGTAGATTATGGCAATACCGATCAAGAGGTTTCGGAGGAGAAGAATATTAGTAGGTGGCCTAGAGATCATTCTTGTAATGTTTTGGTAAATAATGTGGCTGCTTTCTGCCACTGTCCAAAAAAAATCTGCCTGAGGCTAAATTGAAGAGTTTGGGATTAATGACATTGGCAGAGGAGATTTCAAGGTAGCCTATTACCAACTGTAGTGTGACTATTAGTGGTTTCTCTTATGTAGATTTATAATGAAAAGGAACAAACTGAGAAAGGAATAATACAAAATGTACAGTTTGAGGAGAAAATTAGCACCAAGACGTATAATACAACTAAGTCCATTGCTCTTTGAGATAAAAAGTTAAGAAAAGTCTCATCTTAAATATTATAAAGGTAGTAGTAACTTCAGGGAAAGACTCCACCAAACTAAGCTTCCAACTTGTGAAAAGGAATTAAAGAAAATCTTAAGCAATGAAGAAACTTTCTAAAACAGAGAGCTGATGCAGTTCTGATTGAATAAGGGGGTATGTTCCAGCCCTAGCAAGCAGTAGAATGTGGCAGCTTTAACCCCAGAGTTCTGGCTTTAGAGTCAAGGATTCAAAGAAGTGATCATGGAATCTGCTTCTGTAACTAAGGAGAACCATTGAGGCCAGGTGTTATGTCAGGGGTATTCCTGCATAGCAGCCCAGAGATGCCATTGTATGAAGCTGTGAAGGTGAAACCTTGTTTTCATTGGAGCACCCAAAATGTTGGAGATGCCAGAGCTGTGGAATACCTGCCAAAGAAAGTAGTAGTGAATGAAACTAGCCTCAAAGAAAGAAGTGTGTTGCAGTCAACAAAGCTGAAAAGAGTTGGAGATCTGAAGAGAACTTTGACATCAGACCTGGAAATACAGAGTTTGGAATTTTCCCTGCTGGTGTCTAGGTCTGGCTTTGGTACAGTATTTCTTCATTATGCTCCATGTCCTCCCTTTTGGAATGGCAAAATGTATTCTTTGTTATTGTATGTTGGAAGAATGTGATCTGACTTTTTTATTTGGAATTTACAGGGTGTAATGGCTACTTTTGGTTGTCAACTTGACTATATCTGTAATGAACTATAATCTAGAAATGGAGGGTACACTTGTGATACACATCTTGAGGCAAGAAGACAACATGCCTTTGATTTTGAGGCTGGATGACACTCACCTTTAATCCAGATCTTAAAGGGGAGAAGGCAAATATTTCATCTGGGCCACACATTCAGCTGGAAGCCTATATAAAGACATAGAAAGAAGTTTTGCTTGTCCTCACCTTGATAGCACATCTATTCCTTCACTAGCAATGAAATCTACTTCTTCAGAATTCTAGCATTGCAGAAGACCAAATGAGACATCCAGCCTTGTGTGGCTGAACAGTTACTAGATTCTTGGACTTTCCATTCACAACCAGCCATTGTTGGATTGCAGCCTGCAAATCATCCCAATAAATTTCCAAATATATATTTGTAGGAGGGGAGATTCATTCCATAAGTTCTATGACTATAGAGAACCCTGACTAAATTACAGAGGGGACTAAAATTATGAGATTGCCTTGAATCTCAGAAGAGACTTTGAACTTTGAACTTTAAAACACTGAGACTGTTATTGATTATGGTGAATTTTGAAGTTGAACTGAATGCATTTTCACATTTTTATATGGCTAAAATCTTATAGGGTCCAGGGTGTAGAATGTGGTGGTTTGAATAGAAATGATCACCATGGGCTCAAATATTTGAGAGCTTGGTTATTAGGGAGTGGTGGTACTTGAGTGATAATAGGAGGTGTAATCTTGTTGGAGTGGGTGTAACCTTGTGAGAGGAAGTATGTAACTGGGGGTGGGCTTTGGGGTTTCAGGAGCCCAAGTCAGATCAGGGGCATCTCATTCTTCCTGCTCCCTGTAGATCTGGATATAAACTCAGCTCCTCTTCAGCACCATGTCTGCCTGGGTACCACCTTCCCACAATGGCTATAACAGACTAAACCTCTGGAACTGTAAGCAAGTCCCAATTAAGTGCTTTCCATTATAAGAGTTGCCATGGACATGATGTCCCTTACAGTAATAGAACTATGATAGAGAGATATACAAAGAGGCAGACAAATGGGTAGCAAGAGTTATGGCAGACTAAATATAAATGTCATGCTTATTATCTCTTAATTCTGAACCACCTTTTACTAGTTACTCTGCACAATTAAAATGTCCTCTGCTAGAAGACTCATATCTATTACACTGAGTTTCCTAATTAAATATATGAGGTAGGTAGAACATTAATGTTAGATAAGTTTATTTTATATATTAAGATGATTTGATCTGAAATATTCAACAAATAATTTATCAGCTCTAAATCAGTTACTATTGAAAAATTTAAAATTTAGCCCTTTGTCCTATTTAGTTATTATTCTGCGACTTCCACACCCACTGTGCAAGTTTCCCTAATTAATAGAGCTCTTGTCCTCTTTAGAGGCTGGGAATTTCTGATCCCTCCTTTTGCAGCTTCCTTGGCAGTTGGAGCATTGGAGCATGATATGATCCCCCAAAAAGAACCTTAAAGAATCTCAGAAATAGGCTAGAATCCCAGCCCACTGAAGGCTAAGGCAAGAGGACTGCTGTAAGTTTGGAACCAACCTGGACTCTATAGTGAATTTTAGGCTATGCTGGGCTACATACTGGAAACACACTCTAAAAACAAAATTGGAAAGAACACATAAAGATCTTAGAAAGGATAGGGTTGATTGAAACTTGTTTTTCAGTAGAACAAAATGGGAAAATCTGGTCCCTCTTGTTTGGTCCTGAAGTCATGTAATGGTAAATGTATAACCTGGAAAAACTGTACTCACATTGTAAATATGAGTGAGGGTGGCAGAATCTAGCAAATAAAAAACTGATTCATTGAAGGTTGGTATCAGCTAATAAGCCCCTGCCATAGCATTACGTCTCCATCTCTTATTATGAGAAGATGTATATCTTTACAATTGTTAATAAATAATTGTATGCTACTTTCCACTGAAAATTTCCTATCTGATACAAATTCCTACCACCTACTTCATAGCAGCTACCAGTGTTTTATCCATTTATTAAATATGTTTCTTTATTAAAAATCATATACTCAGCATATAATAATTATTAAACTCAAGACTCAATTACTATGAAATTATCACTTTATTCCTTGAAGAATGACATAATTTAAATTTTTTCATTGTAAAATAATTCTTCTTGGACAGACGAAAGAGTACAATCAGGCACATTAAAGAAAGTAGTAATAAATTACCATGACTGTGTGCATTAGTAGAATGTTACAGGATTATAACTTGAATAAACAAGTTTTAAAATTATAGCATTGGTGTTATCAAAAATAAGAACCTCCATAAACCTAAAGTTATGAACTGATAATACAAGGTTCTTCAGCTGTGATATGACATTAGAAAAGTAAAATTCCATAGTTTCATGATACCTTTTCATTCCCTTATTATCAATACTATACAGAATTAGTTGTCTTCAATGGAGTGATACTAGGTATATCAACCACTCCAGGACAGGCTTCATGTTCAGGAGTAGATGATCAATGTGGGGAATCATGAAGTTGGCCTGGTCTAGCTGCCCTGAGAGGCATGCAGAATAGGTTTCTCAGGTTGGAGTCCATGGATCCTAGGCCACTATGTGCCTTCCAGTTCCTAAAAGACCCACACGCTCCCTCAGGCAGCTAATCTTTCAGGCCACTTTGTTTCTCTGTATGTTCCCTCAGAAGTCTAGGAAGCAAAGAAGTTTGACAGGACAATTGGTCATAAACATTAATCTTGTGTTTGCAAACATCATTGTATCCTGGCAACTACAACTGTATTGATCCTGGGATCCTGAAAATTACCATTATGTTCTGTTTCTGATAGAGGTATAAAAAGTCTGATTGCTCTCAGTAAGAATTGTCACATCCTCAGTCTTGCTGTGGTCCCTCCACTAGCCTGGTTTAATTCCTTGACTGGCCATGTCTGGTGACTTTGGCCTGGTGAGTGAGATGGGCACCTACAGGCCAACATATAATAGACTCCAATGTTTTTTGTGAGCTTTTATATGGTGTTTGGTTTTAGTTTCCTTTTTGGTGGTTGTTTCATTTCATTTTCTTGGTTTTAAGAGGTTTTGTAGTTGCTTTGTGCTTTTGAAGAATTTAAAGTTGGGTGGGTAGGGAGGAGGAGAGCATCTAGACAAACTTGTGTGAGGGGAAGAATATGATCTAAATGCAGTTAAATTTAAAAAGTAGTTTTAAATAACAATAAATATAGTAAGAGAAAGAAATAAAAACAAAAAATACCATTCAGAATAAAGCCGCTTGTGTTCTTTCTTGCTTGAGTATCACTGTTTTATAAGTAAAGTTAAGAGACAATGATCTGGAAGATTTTAAGAGACTGGAAATAAAGCAGGATAGCTGATGGTATTCTTGAAGAATAAACTGTAAAATAACTAATTGCTGTTACTATAAATTTATATCATCAAAAGAAAATACTTTGTCAGTGCCTGAAAATGTTTAACAATACATACCCCTGATAGAATGACATGAAACATGACTTTCCAAGTGGCAAATCATATCTGAAACATTACTTTCCAATATTAAATTGGTTGTCTTTCTAGATCTTAGTCATGTGTATATAATATATTATAATATATTTTAATAATATATTATAGTATATATTATAAAAATATATATTAAATATAGTTTCTATATTATATATAAATATATATATATATGCAGTAGATTATCTTAGTATATTGCTGCACTACATTTGCTTTGGTTGCTGGTAGAAACGTACTTCCATGGCTAAAATAATTTTATAATACACTGCGTTGCCCAGGAGCATTGAAGCTGTCTTCAGCATCTGACCAAACTGAGGCTTCAATTTACAAACACTGTTGGAAGCCTTTGATAGCAACTTTCAGATGCCATAGCAGAGGGCTTCCAGAATCTGAATAGCTTCTGTCAACAGTGATGACTAGGAAACAGATACCCTCTGCCTGTGGGAAATCAAGCTTGTTTCTAATTTCATAGCTGCCAGATTCAGAGGTCTCATCGGCTAGGACAAAGGCTTGTAATTATAAATCAATCCTCTGTGATCCTAGTGGTGACACATTCTGATGAATATCATTACTTCGGTGACTCTCTCACTCTGGCAATACAGTATCATGTGGGAATCCATAAGTATGCAGAGGTATGACGCTCAAACTCAGATATCAGACTCCATACTCTAGAGCATAATCAGGAAGTCTGTTATTGTGACAGACACCACAGCTCTGGTGCAGATAGCTGCAAAGTTGGGTGAGCATCTGTTTTAGTTATTAGCAGAGCCAAAAAATTAGTAAACTGAAATTTGGGAAGAATTCAGGCCACCAAAATGAGAACTCACTATATTCAATATTTTTATTTTTAATAAAACATTCTAGATGACAAAAAATTAGCTTTTAAGATCATGGAATAGAGAATATAAAACATATTTTAGGGCATGACAATCCAGTATAAACTGTTAAAATAAATGATAGTGTATATTATAGATTGAAAAAAAACACAGATTAAAAGTGGCAGGTTATTCAAACTTTTGAATAAAATTATCTGAATTAAAAGATGTTAGCCAACACAGATCTGACCTTATGGGGTGTGTGTGTGTGTGTGTGTGTGTGTGTGTGTGTGTGTGTATCTTTGCTTCTCTCTCTCTCTCTCTCTCTTTGGTTTGTTTTAGGATTTCATCAGTTGCTTTCCTCTGTGTCCTGAAGAATGTCTGGCAGTTTCTTCTGTGAAGCAGGAAACTGAAGGACCATCTTGCCTAGTTTGGGCAAAGTACAGTGGTCATATTCCTAAGGGTCCTGCCTTTCCAGCTTATGAAGCAGTCCAGGCAAGAGCAGTTTCTTGCTCAAATGGCTAGCCTTTTCCACATTGTAAGCAAAGTCCATAATGAGTTTCTTTGAAGCCCACCATTCTTTTGGAAATAATTGGTGCTGCCAGGAGCTGTCAAGAAAAGTCTAAGTTCTTATAACATTTTAAATGCCATCTTCTGTAGGTCTTTGAAGTGTTTGAAAATTACCTATCTATCTGAAATATATCTCTGCATATCTAGAAAAACTAATTAGCATGACTATAAATTTAACTATTATATATGACTATTAATTTGTGTTTTTTAACTATACATTAACTATTACATTTTAAATGAGCTGCATAAACATGATATGTAAACAAGATTAGAAATATAAATGCAGTATTATAAAATTGACCTTAAATTTGTATTAATAAACCAAAATCCATATCAATATAAAGTATTTTGAGATTAACTGTTGTTTTTTGGATTAAAGTAGATTCAATAACCTACCTTTTTCTCATTTCTCTATCATATTGCCCTTTTTAAAAAAAGAGATTAACTATGACCATTAACCATTTATAATCAACCCCCTTTAAATGAAAACTAACATTCATAAACATTATTTTGGGAATTTGGGTATAGTTTTCTATACTGCTTCCTGCTGATTAATGGGCACTGGTGATCTTGGGGGACTCAGAGAAAATTTAGAATTATGGTTAAATCTTGGCTGTGGTTAGTGAGGCTGCATCATCTCAGCCAATTGCTTTGAAATTATCCTAGATGTTGGATAATCTGGGCCATGGCTCCCACTGAAGACCTTTCAGGGGCTATTGGTATATCAAACCATATTAGCCTGGAAGTAATCCACAGGCTCTCATCTTCTGTGGAAACAAAAGCATAACCTCTTTTCCAAAGCAACGTATCCTTAGACCCAAATTTTAAAGTCAAGACACCTTTAAAATATATTTTGGTTTAACTTAGCAGCCCCTACAAGACAACAAAATAATATATCCAGATTCCCTGTGTATTATTCATCATGGCTTTTTTTTAAATTCAATTTTTTAAGGACTTTCTCTAGCCTTTTTCTTTTTTTACTCCCAAGCCTGTGTATATTTTTTATTAGGAAATTTTTTTTATACATTTTACAAACCAATCTGTGATTGGTATCCCTCCTCATCCCTCCTCCCACTTCCCCCATCCCCTCCTCTGAATAGATAAGGCTTCCCATGGGGAGACAGCAAAGCCTGGTAGATTCAGTTTAGACCTGTCCAAGCCCCTCCCCCTGCATCAAGGCTGGGTAAGGTGTCCCACTATAGGTAATGGGCTTCCAAAAAGTCAGATCATGCACTAAAGATAGATCCTGATCCTACTGCCAGGGGCCCCTCAAGCAGACCCCACTACAAAACTGTCTCCTGTCTACTGAGGGCCTAATCCTGTCCCATGGGGGCTCCACAGCTGTTTGTCTAAAGTTCGTGAGTTCCCAGTAGCTTGGTTCAGTTATATCTGTAAGTTAAAAACTCTCCTGATCAGAAAAGGATTAAAGATACACAATAAAACAGACTCCTACAACATATGAAGAAAGAAAGAAAAAGTGAGAAATAGTCAGATTAAATATGTTATACACATGTATAATATGAAGAGTGAACGTGTTTGTATTTTGAAATGAGGAAAGCAGTTATGATGGAATTAGAATAACTCACAAAATGTAGTTCAAGATTGGGTTAGGTAATAGGTAATCAATGTTAACTTTTTTTTTCTTTTATTTTTGTGACTAGGTTATATTCCAGAACACTTTTATATCTTCTTTAATTTTTTTATTATGTTGATTGACTGCTTGATTAACTGATTGTGTGTGTACATGTGTGTACTCAGAGGATATCTCTGAAGGTCATAAGACAACTTGTTGTTGTCCTTCTACCATGTGGGTCCCTGGGATTTAACTCAGGTTGCCAGGCTTGGCAGCAAGCACTATTACCTGCTGAGTAATTCTGCCTGCCCAACCCTTGCTTGTTTCAGAAATGCTGAGTGATATACTTTGGGCTAAAGAGGTAGTATAACTTTAATTTCCTCTCAAACAGAGAGGCGGAGACCAATGAGGTAAAATAAAGGTAAGTTGTGAGGGTTTTGGTTCTTTGAAGCACATGGCATGTTAGTTTCACATATTTATTATTATTATACTTAGATGTTTGGGAAGCTTGAAACTGCAATCACACTAAATTACTGTAGATATTCTGGGAATGTTTCTCCTTCCAGTCTGATAGAAATTTATATTTTACCCTTTTCTTGCTGAGGGCACATAGGATATCTGATCACTAAATAAGAAAAATGGATGCCACACCCTAGCAATGTGGCAATATTGGCACAAATGGTAAGGAACTAACAGCTTCTGATTGTATTCAAGATCCTCTCCACAAGATGAAACACATACCTGGTTCAATTATTGTGCCAAGAACCTACAATTAGATATATCATAGGCGCTAGTAGAGAACCTACTATTATTCTGCTAAATGACACAGTATTAAACCAAATCTTAATGCCTATTGTTATACTCATAGGTTGAGGCATCTCTCAACTTTCATCAAATAAGCCTCTGGCTTCTGTTTTCAATAGATGATGATTGATACACAGAGTACAAATGGCCAAGATGCAGAGAATAAGAGACTGCAGATTACCAAGCCCCAAATGGACCATATGTATCATATCCTCTCCTTGAAAAGCTCAGGGATCATTTCAGTGCCTTCTGGACCCAGCATGGCAGCTTCACATATAAACTTACAGTAGTTGTGAAGCTAAAAATTTCTGTACAAGACTAAACTAGACAAAGTCCTAGTATGGAAAAGGGATGTGAGCACAAAGTTCCACCCCTAGCCAAGGTACTATTGGAAATCCTTACCTGCTGGTAGAATAAAGGTCATTTTTCACAAAGTATAGCCACTGATGAGTCAATCTCATTGTAGTAGAATTCCATAAATTCAATAATATTTAGGAATCACAAATTGGCCTCAATTAGAGTCACACAAAATTGTAGAAGAAGGAAGTGAGTAGCAAACAGTGTGTCTGGAAAGAACTGGGACAGGAATATGATCAAAATATTTGCTATGGAACTCTCAAAGAACTACTTATTTTAAGGTTTTGGAGGGTGGAGAAAAGCAGAAAATCTAAGCCCCTGCAGATCTTTAGAGCCAAGACATAATGTGGCAGAAAGTTACCTAAGCGTTTTGTTGTTTTCTTTGTTTTCACCCTTCTTCATAAACTCCATGACACAGGAAGCTAGTCAATGGGAGACAGCAATGGAAACAAAGGCAAAAACATCCTTCATCCATGCTTTATCTCTAAACAATCACTGATACACTGAGACAATGCCAGACTGTAAAAACAGACAACTTTAGACAATCACTGCTCTTTACAGACAACATATCACTACCGTAGCTGCAAACATGATCCAGATCCATGACAGCAAATACCAAAGATGCGCCTCAAGTTCTGCCCACAGCTGACTATGATGAGGTGCCCCCAACTATCCTTCTGGGATGTTGTCAGAATCGGTGAGTTGGAAGCCAGGTATTCATCCCTTCAGAGAGGTATTAGCCCTTCATTCTCCCAAGTATGTGGAAACTATTCTAGGACACAGGAAATCAAACAAACAACCTTGACTTTGATCTGCAAATGACAATGCTGATGTGTCACACATGACCCCAGGAAAGCAATGTCACAGACAACTATCTCAAGTAGAAAGTTCAGGTTATGTCTTGTAATACAATAACCACATGTCCCGATCCTAACAGACAGTTACTCTTTACACCATGAATCAGAAAGATCACAAACTAAATAGGAAAAAAAAAAAAAAGACAATCAATACATGTCAGCTCAAGTGTTTGGTAACATGATGATGCTTTGAATGGAAGGACAGCACACAATAACACTTTAGTAGATGAAAGACAACACTCTCTGTTAAGTTACAAAGTGAGATGCTTGCCACATAATGTCCCTCAGAGGGTTGTACCTTGGATCAGCAGCAAACTGGAAGCATGTAAAACAGCTATTCAAGGAGATCAGGTACAGTTAGCTCTGTTTCCACTGGCCTAGTAACTGTTGGCTAATTTTAATGATTTCAGAGGTCTTGGAACACAAGACCTCATCCTGGTTGTTGCACGAATGGTCCTTATATATAAGAACCTGAGAAGCAAGAAACAGGTTAGAGAGTGTATTTAAGGTATATGTTAACTAGCTGTGTAGACTAGGAACTAATGATGAGAACACATTACTTTGGTGAGATACAGTTTAGCAAACTCTCAGCAGAAGGGAATTGAAAGATTTTAGTTGTGTCTTCAAAGCTAGGTCATGGCACATGGGAGAATTACACTACAAGACCTGAAATTGTGATTATACTTTAGACCCTGAGTTGAGCATATCTCTGTAATGTTCTTGGAACTGGGTAGGTTATCAATAAATGTCAGTGCCATGATGAAGTCATTTCAAATGCATATTCTGTTGAATGAATCCAACTTTGAATCTGGGTCACAAACAATAGTATTGGCACTGACTAAATCACCTCTGTGCTGTTTAGCTTATGCACTGCTAGGGGCAAGGCATGGCTGATAATTGAGCACATTAATCTTTTTGTGACAGGCTGCTGTTACTTATTACTTACTGTGTCTCCAAAGGACCATTCATGGCTGATGAACATAGGAATCTCTCCTAAAATGAGATAGGAAGTAAGTATATTTTATATGGTAAAGTCAATATTCTCTTGAAATTAATTATAAAAATAAATATAGAATGCTCATAGACTTAAGGGAAGATAACTTTAAAGATCATCAGTGGCAATTTATCTTAATGAAAGAAGAATTTGGAAATGGAAGTGAGTCTAGATTCCAGAGCACACACTTTGACCTGGTCCTAATGGTGTTTATTTGTACATATCAGAGAGAGCTTACTGCTTTTTGTTAGTCTGCTTCTTTGTTTTTGTTTTTGTGTTTTATTTTGTTGTTTTAAAGATTTATGTTATTTTTTGTTTTATGCATATGTGTGGGCCTGAGTATATGTGTATGTACCACATGGTTGCATGTGTCCACAGAGGGCAGTTGGTTGTGGGCCTGAATATATATGTGTGTGTGTGTGTACCAAATGAGTGCATGCACCCATGGAAGGCAGGAGGTTGTAGGATGACCAATGTAGGCAATGGGAACTAAACCCAGGTCCTTGTGAGTACTTTCAAGCCATCACCCCAGTCAAACATCTCCCAGTTTTTAAAGCTATATCTTTTTTTCACCTGAGAGAGATTGCTAAGCAGTATATTAAAGTGAAAGGTGAAAAGTAGCTTTAAACAGGGGATAACTAGTAAATGTCTTCAAGGGAATGCCTAATTCTAGCGATTAATTATAATTCTATAATAATCATACACACAAACAGGGGATATGAATGTACATATTTTGTTTAATTGAAAAATAGTGGAAAAGTCCTCTGACTCTGGCATATATATATATATATATGTATGTATATATGCCTTTTTTGATTATAAGATTAGGGATGGAAAGAGATATCACAGTTTATCTAAAACTCCTCAGCGTAAATCTGTTTTTAATTATTTTTAAGTTGTTTATTTGAAAAAACTATTTAATATTCATGGTGTTCTTGAGAAACTGAGCATCAAAGAGGTACATACATAACCAAACAGCCTGTAGATCTCTTCTTTAGGAAGTAAAAATAAGTTAGGGAAATAACACTTGTTCATAAGTAACTATAATTTAAGGCAGAAAACTGAAAGATGGCATTTCAAGAAAGGAAAATGATGGGCTGATTTTTCTCATGCATATATATTAAAAACATCAACATATAAAAAAAATACATATATATATATATAACTCATATACTTGAATTAAGCATTAAAAAAGGTAATTTCATTTCAAGGAATAAAAATTGGATTACATTTTTTAAATTATTGGAATTCCACATATAATTAAAGAAACTGGAACAAATTCACCAATCTTTTGTATGTACAAATCCAGATTTAGTGAGATGACTCAATAGGCAAAATTTTGCTATGTATGAATGAGGGTCTGAGCTTGAGTCCCCAGAACACACATAAAGTTGGATGTCATAGAGAATGTCTGCAAGCCCAATGCTATGGCCAGATGGGAGGGAGAAACATCATGAGAATCTTGACAAGGTTGTGAGTAAGTTACCTTGGCATCCTCAGTAGTCAAACAAGAGATTTTGTCTCAGAATAGGATGTAAGGGCAGCCATCCAAGGATTCTCTCTGACCTCAAGACAAGTGTCTTGACACACATGTGCCTGCACTTAGACGCATACGTCATATATACAACCACTGAAAAACATGAAAAGTTCAAGATATATTATGCAATGTAATGAACAAAAATTACAGATACCACTGTTATCATAATATAACCAACAGACACCAGACATATTGCCATAGTCCTCTCATACAGCATTTCAAAGGTTGAATCAGGAGTCAAGATGTTATAACCAACCTGTGCTGAAGAAAGAAAGACTCCGTCTCAAGATTACAAAACAAACATACAAATGAAGACAAGACTAATCTATCCCCAATAGTCCCATCAGGATTGCTTGCACAAATATGCATATGGTAATTGTTTTCAATGTATATTTAATCAGAGGGAAAGAACAGAGTATTATTAATTCTCAAAAGAACATAACAAATACTATTTCACTCTAGTGATAAAGGTAAATATCCACAGTTCTGTTAATAAATAAGAGTCCTGTTTCTGGCCATAAACCCACACATTATTTTTAAGGTCCAGATGTGGATGACAAGAAAGGCTTTATACAGCAGGTCTAATGTGGAGCATCCATTCTGTACAACAGGTAAATGTGTAAATAAAGTATGGTAGTCTCTAAGGGCCGAGAACTCAAGAGTTCTCATAGAGACCCTTAGAAACAACTTTTGAGTAGGTAAGAAGTTCACTAAATAAAGAAACCACTGTCAAGCTGATGATCTCCAGAGCCCACATTATGGAAGGAAATAATCAAATTGTTACAAATTATTCTCAGAGTTCTACACATTTGCTGTGGCAGATGCCCCCCCCCCGAGAGAGAGAGAGAGAGAGAGAGAGAGAGAGAGAGAGAGAGAGAGAAAGAGAAACAACCAAGTAACTATCATGTAACATTAAAAGAAAACCAATCAAGGATAAGCACTGTTTATGAGCTAAACAACTCAGTAGTTAAATACAACCTTTTTCTCCATGCACTTATAAATTCAATGTATAGCTATAAAAATCATAGAAGATATAATTTTCTTTGTACACTTTCATGTTGTTTCCTTGGTGTATGTCTTAGTTTTGGTTTTATTGCTATGAAGAGACACCATGACCATGGCAACTCTTATAAAGGAAAACATTTTATTGGGGTGGCTCACTTACTGTTTCAGAGATTTAGTTCATTATCATCATGGTGAAAATCATAGTGGCTTGTAGGCAGACATGGTGCTGGAGAGGTAGCTGAGAGTTCTACATCTGGATCCACAGGGATCAGGAAGAGACAGTAAGAACCTGAGCCTGACTTGAACATCTGAAACTTCAAAGCCTACCTCTAGTGACACACTTCTTCCAGGACCACACTTACTCCAAAAAAGCCACACCTCCTAAAAGTACCACTTCCTATGGGCCTTTGGGGGCCATTTTTATTCCAACTACCACAGCATATTTAAATATAATGAAGTTAGTATACTCAACAGAATTTTGAAAATCTTCACTATTTTTATATGGTCAGATTACTGCATCTGTGGACATAGAAGGACAGAAGGCAAGAGAGAAGGCATTGCTGATCAAGTCATTCAGAAGAGATAAATACAGTTATTCAGTATGCAACATGTGACCAAATTTAATAATTCTATTATGTATTGAAAATAACTAACACTGAGAGTTTTCAAAGTCTGACTATGGAAAAATGATAAATATTTGAGATAACAGATGTGCTAATTTGCCTAATAAGATTAATCCATAGTGTTGATGTAGCAATATAACACACTGTACTACATAAACAAATATACTTACTATATCACATAGTACCACATAAGTAAATATGAGTGTTAAAATAAAACATCATCCATATATTGATATAGAAAAATGACTACTATATCACATAAAATATTTTAATTGATTCTAGATTAATGCTATTCCTAAATTTATTTGTCTATTAGATTCATTTACTCTTATTTTGTATGTATGAACACTTGGCTGCCTGTATGCCTGTTTACCATATACATGAGTGGTGTTCTTAGAGCCAAGAAAAGGATGTTGGATTCCCTGGAATGGGGTTATGGACACTTGTGAGCTGTAAGGGGGTGCTGGCAACAGAACCTAGGTCCCCTGAAAGTACCCTTTACTACTGATTCACCTCTCTAGCCTCCACTGTTTCTATATTTTAAAGTCAAAATGATCAAGTTCTTAAAAATGGATAAAATATATGTGGTTTTAACATATAGGAAACTGATAAATGAAATCCCAAGGTAAGTACTAAGGAAAATATCAATAAAAACAAACATGATAATAAACATTTTTGTTCAATAAGATCTAGTGTGAGAGGACAGAGCACATTTTAACAAGTCAGATGTTTGCTGTTCATTCATTCTATATAGTCCCGTGTGAGCCTGAGGTAGCAGCTCCATGGTAGCAACCTTTTCCAGAGTAGGATCTTGTTTAAGATCCTCTAGAATGATCTAGCACAGATTAATACACATTTCTTACATTTAGAAAAACATGTCCAATTCCAGATAATCTGATATAAAATAGGCATGCATTGAAGAATTATTTACAGTAGAGATATTTACGGTAAAGATATTTACAGTAGAAAATATTAAAATGACCTACACAAAACCAAAAAGGATTCTGTGTCTATGACTGTATTTTTCTATTGCTGTGACAAAACACCATGACCAAGGCAACTTCTAAAAGAAAACAGTTAATAAAGCACTTATAGTTCTAGCAGGTTAGTGTCCAGAACGCCCAGAGTGGGGAGCATGGCATCAGGTAGACAGGCATGATGCCGGAGCAATAGCTGCGAACTCACATACCAATCCACAAGCACAAGGCAGAGAAAGCTAATAGAGATGGCATGAACTTTTCAAACCTTGAAGGTTGACCTCAGTGACACACCTACAACAACGTCACACTTCCGAATCCTTCCAAAAGATTCCACCAAAGGGGGCCAAGTTTTGAAACATAGGAGCCTATGGGATCCATTCTCACTTAAACCACCACAATGACACAATCAACACAAATAAAAATCCCATGTTGATGCCACCTGACAGAGCCAACGCCAAGACAATGTATTTTATTTTCAAATTAGACAATGATCAGTGTTTGCAATGTTAGTAGATGGAGAAGCTCATCTTTTACAGTAGAGCTGTAAATATAATGATGTATAATAGAATTAGACTCAAAATCTGTGAAATGGAGTATGATTCGGTGAAGTCCTGACATACCTGTTTCAGCATTTCAGACATGTGGTGATATTTTATTTGTGCAACCCAATGAAGTTCATCTGAGGATCAGAGGAAAAAGCCAGTCACTATTAAACATTGAAGTCAGGCAATGGTAGCATACACCTTTGATCCTATCACTCAGGAGGCAGGTATCTGTCTGGATCTCTGTGAGTTCAAGGCCACACTGGGAACATAGAGGTCTGGAGGTCTGTACAGACAAACAGGAAGTGACACAGCTGGACAGGAAGAAGAAGTTATGTAGCTGGACAGGAGAACAAATGAGATAGCAGAACAGAAAGGCATGGGTATACAGGAAATAGGTTGCTTTAGAGACTGAGGTGTTGGTGAGGTGAGGTTAGTCTGTGACTTTTCTTATTCCTCTGATCTCTCAGGTTTTCACCCCTACATCTGGCTCCAGGTTTTTATTTAATAAGACCATTTAGCGATTCAACTACACAGACACATTGAGAGAAGAGTAAAATTTTAGGTAGAAGATGTATTAGAAGAAAATAGACTATGAAAGGCAAGAAATCGTGATATACTTAGTTATGACAAATGTTTAAAAAATGATTAGTTCATATTGTGAAAGTTAGGCAAATGTGCTAGAGTAGAAGAGTTAAAGTTATAATGAGAGAGAACTATGAGGATATAACTTTTTGGATGTGGATTTTATGAGCAATATACAAAATGTAAGAATGTTTGATGGCTAGAGATGTCTGTCTTGCTGCTCTTGCAGAGGACCAGGTCCACTTTCCAGGACCCACATGATAGCTCACAGCCATCTATAACTTCAGTCCCAAGAACAACATTCTCCTTTGGGCATGTACATGGTACACAGACATACACTCAGGCAAATACTCCTATTTATAAAAATAAAGATAAATGTAGCTGGAAGTTTTCCTGTGTCCCACCCAGGTCCTGCAGTCAGCACAAAACTCTCCCACCCATATCCTGCAGCTGCTTGGTCCCAAATAAAAACACAGAGGCTTACATTATTTTCAAACTATGTGGCTTAATGGCTCAGGCTTCTCCATAGCTAGCTCTTACATCTTAAATCAACCCATTTCTGTAAATCAATACTTTGCCACCTGGCTTGTGACTTACTGGCTTTTACATCTTGCTTCTTCTGGTAGCAGCTTGCAGCATCTAACTTCCTCTCCTTTCTTATCTTCTCTCTCTTCAATTTTCAAGTCTGGCTCCATTCTGCCCTGCCATAGGACAATGCAGCTTTGTTTATCAACCAATCAGAGCAACACATGTTCATAGAATACAGAAAGACATCCCATAGCAGATAAATATTTTATAAGAAATGTTCAATTTACTAGTAGGAACAAAAGTAACACATACTATATGCAAAGTCTGCCATCTTCATTCATCTTTTTATAGTAAGAAACTTATGAACACAAGTGAGCAAATTTTACCTTTCTTTGAATAAAATTCCTGGGGTCTTATTTATTTAGATCTTAACTTCATTAAATAAGCACAGTACACAGTTTTCCTTCCTAACTCCCCAAATGAGCTAGTCCAGTCATGCTAAATATGCAGATTGCTGTTCAGTGTATCTCCAGAATTTATACAATTAAACAACTCTCCTTTTGCTTTCTTGCTGTGGATATCACTCTGTGTAAATAAAGTTCTGATTGGCCAGTGGCCAGGCAGGAAGTATAGGCGGGACAAGAGAGAAGAGAATTCTGGGAAGTAGAAGGCTGGGGAGAGACACCACCAGCCACTGCCATGGAAAGCAACATGTAAAGACACTGGTAAGCCCCAAGCCATGTGGCAAAGTATAGACTAACAGAAATGGGTTAATTTAAGATAGAAGAAGCAGATAACAAGAAACCTGCCATGGTCATACAGTTTCTAAACAATGTAAGTTTCTGTGTGCTTTCTTGGTTGGGTCTGAGCAACTGTGGGACTGGCGGGTAAGAGAGATTTGTCCTGACTGGGCCAGGCAGGAAAACTCTAACTACACTTTCTTCTCACATGTAGCCGCCATTGCTGTACATCCTATTGCTGTGATCTGGACTCTAGACAGACCCCAGAATAACTCAGAGTCTGTCATTTTATGAGTGGATAATTTTACTTTGATAGTACTATCAATATTCATCCATTTTGTACCATGGGTAAGAACTTCCTCACTTTTGCAGGCAGAATAGTTTTCTTTTCTTTGCCTATACCTTATTTCCTTATCATTCATCCAGAAAAAGATACTTGGATTGCTTCTGCTGCCTGAGAACTTGTGCATTCATATTTTTTTGAGATAGATATTCTTTTCCATTCCTTTGATTCTATGCCCATAATTAGAATCACAGAACCTTTGGAATACTGAATTTACTAGTCTTTGCTACTCACAGAGTGGTTAATTTAGTAGTCAAAATGTTAATTAAAAAGACTCTTGTTTTAACACATACTAGTGTTAAACACTACCAACATTCCAATGAATGAGTATAAGGTACACCTTTTCTACATTCCATAGTATCTCACATATTTTCTTGGCACTGGGTGTTTCAGTTTCTTTATATTACTACCCAAACTGTCATTTCTATTTATAAATTATAAACACAATTGCAAATATATTTGCCCTTAAGAAAACTCAATTTACTGTGCCAGAACTATGACTCAGATATTGTGAGCACAAGCTTCCTGAGGACCAAAGTTCAGGATCCAGCACCCACCCACAGCTTCCTATAACTCCAAGTCCAGGGTATTGATACATTTCTCTGGTCCTATTTAGACGCCTGTACTCAAACACATACCCTAATTTAGTAACACATGTATACACATAATTAAAAATTAAAAGTAAAATCTTACAAGAAAAACTACTTCATTGCTATTTTAACATTGAATATTTATTATGAAATTACTATCAACTCTTTAAGCAAGTGCACATGTGCTGTGTGTGTGTGTGTGTGTGTGTGTGTGTGTGTGTGTGTGTGTGTGTATAGGGCAAATGTTGATTTGGGGTTTCTTACCTAGTTCCATTCCACTTTATTTTACTTTGTAGTTAGAGTTCACTGACTCTGCCAGTGTAGCTACTCAGGATGCTTCTGAGAACCCTGTATCTACCCCTCAAAGGCTGGGGCTGCAGGAAGGCTGCCATACTCATGGAGCATTTACATGGATATTACATTTCCAGGCTTAGTCCTCACATTTGAGGAACAAGCTCTTTACCCATTGATCCACCTCTATCCCCAAATCTCAAAATAGCCATTGAATGTATCAAACACAATTCCATTAGTAAGTTCAATATACATAGCTGAATGGATTATCAGTTCTTTTAAGGGAAAGAATAAAATCATAGGAACTTTTAATGTGGTAAGTGATCCAAGCCATTCACTGCTTGCATTTTACTTTAATGTACTACTAGGGAAAGTGTAAGACATGCATTCCTTCATTAACTTTCCATTTATCTCTGTATAGTTTTCTCAAAGGAGCATACAAATATGGTTTTCCAACAAAGAACTAGCAACTCGTTTTTTATTTAATCTTTTAAAATACAAATGTTCTTTATAATACCTCTGAGTGTAGAATTGACAGCCACCGTTTTGGATTTCCATTTTTTTGTGTGTCATGAGAATACTACAAAATTGTGTTGTTCAAACAAAGATCAATGATTAAATATGTTATTTTAGTCTTCTGTTCCCCTTTATTGAGTATTGTAATGAAATTTATCCTCCAGATAATAAATCTGTTTATCTTTGGTTCTTCCTGAGGATAGCATCTAATACAGTAATCCCATATGTTCCAAAGGAATGTGACATTTATTAGAACTGAAGAAAAGATTAAATGCCAATTTCTTTTTCTTTATTAATCTTCTTTACTTATTTTACATACCAACCACAGTTTCCCCTATCTTCTCTCTTCTCGTTCCCCCCACCTTTTTTTCCATCTACTCCCATCACTCTTTGGAAAGTGTAAGGCCTCCTATGGGAGTAAACAAAGCAGGACCAAGCTCCTCCCTTCTGCACCAAGGCTTAGTGAGGCATCCCATCATAGGATTCAAAAAAAAAAAAAAACAAAAACAGCTCATGTGTCAGGGGCAGATCCTGGTCCCACTGATAGGAGCTCCACAAACAAACCAAGCTACACAACTGTCACCCACATGCAGAGGGCCTAGGATGGTCCCATAAAGAATCCCTAGCTGTTGGTCTAGAGTCCTTGAGCTCTCAGGAGCTTGGTCCACTGTCTCTGTGAAGCAGAATCTGAGGCAGTGCACCTAACATCTGCTCTCATCCCTCCCTAAGAGCTTAAACCTAGATATCTTCAAAGTCACTGTGATTCTTAGTATGTCTTTGATCAAGACAATATTATGTTTCTTCTCTGACTGACAATTTTAGGCATATATTTCTGACTGAAGCTTCCTGGCCTCCCTTTTCTTAGATGCATACTTTAGAAAATTTGCAATTGTAAATTCTCTCAATTTCTTTTTGAGATAGAAACTGCCAGGTTTCCATTAACATTTAAGACACAATTTCTTTTTCTTAGGGTCTCAGAAGTAATGATTATTAAAAAAGTAATCTCCAAGACAAACATTACCTCTTCTCCAGTTTTTTATGGAGGGTCAGAGGCTAAAATCAAATAAATATCAAACAAAGGAAACATAATTTCACTAACCAGATTCTCTCTCACATCCCTAGAACTTTTCCACTGGCTTATGCTGGTACATAGTATCTCTCTCCCCTTTGTTTCAGTGAATTGTGTTCAATCTCTCCATTATAGTTCATCAATCTTGATTTGGCTCATTTAATTATGAACCTATTTTGACACTAGATCCAAGACCTTTCAAATCTGAGTTCAGTGTAAATCTCTTCTTATAGATTTATGAGTCTTAAATACAATGGCCAAGAACATAACCACAATTCACAAATAAAATTCTTTATGGATGCCTCCTCGTAGCACAGAATTTCTAATTCACACAACTTGACCAGCATGCCCTGCCCTAAATTTTATTAAAGGGAGGAATAATGTAAGCACACTTACTGCTCATCTCCTCACTTATGAATGAAGAAAATTTCTCAATGAGTGATGGTAAGAAAAGCGATGTGATATTGCCATGTGAGAGACATTCGCTCATCTTCTTGTTGTAAATACCCATGTTTAACAACTGTAATCAATAAATGGGACATGTATCATCACCTCTATTTTGGGATGAAGTGAAGTAAGACTGGAACAGAGAAGACAAATTAAAAGTCTTAACCACAGTCGGCTGAGCACACCCTTGGGCATTTTTCATTTTTCAGTATCGCTCCTCTGTATCTGATGGGAGACAGATACAATATGGACTTACATTTGGTCATTTAAATATAACAACCATCACTAAATACTCCAGGAAATCCATATCACAGCCCTTCCTTCCCAGTGGAAGAAACACTTTGAGAAAAAAATCCTTATACTACCCAAATTCTTACTCATATGCTTACTCAGTGTATATGTCTTTCAAACAAGTTAGTGGTAACTTTCTATAAAAATTTTATGAAGTGATGAGTAGAGAGGAAACACAATTGACCTTGGCGAGCAGGAGTTATATTCAAATCTTGTAATTAGTTGAAAATCCTCCCAAATGTAAGAAGACAGAGTTTGACATTTCAGAGGAAAATGGAAATAAGAGCTAATGCTGTATTGTGACCAGAAGACGTAGTGATCATGGAACTGTAACAAACAAGGAAATTTCCCCTATATATATTTTCTAAGCCTTTTCCCCAAATTCATGCCACCATTAAAATATCTTTAAAGCATTGACTAACTATATTAGATTTTCACATTGGTGTAGTGATTTGATAACCTAATATCGGGCTGTCTCATAGAATTCTGGGAATGACTGGACCCAATAGTATGATTTCACTAAGCTCTACACTAAGTATAGAGGACTAGGGTTGTCTCAGACCTGAGCTCATCCATCTTTCTCATTAACACATTCTTTATCAATGTGTTAATCTGTCCCTATGGGGAGGAGATGGGTTTCAGGATAGATTATAACTGATTTAAACTACGTCTCATTCAAAACCAATTGGTTTTGATTTGACACATAATCTCTACTATTCTCATTACAAGTTCTTTTTGTATTGAAGTGCAGAAACAAACTCTTCATGCTGGAATTGCTACAGCTCTCAAGGTGAGCTTGGCTGAGGCACCTGCTGAAGGTGCCTGCAGTGAATCAACTGGGAGGGGAGTTCAGACATGACCTAGGATTCAGACATTCAGTCCTAGGGATGAGTGAGCCGATGCCATGTTCAATGTTTCACCTGATATCTACTTCAAGTAATTTGGCTTTGTTCTTCTCCTATTTGAGTCTAAAAACAAATGATTCTGGCCTCATTTTTAAAAGCCAGACTACAATAACTTTTTAAAAATTGCTAAGCTTAAGAATGTCACTATTATAGAAGAATAGTACCAGACATTTTGGGTGTGCTGTGCTTTAGAACCTGATGTTAAATTGCCTAAGAACTTCCAGACCTGAGTTGAGGGTAGAGTTCACAGTCAACGTATCTTTATACTTCTAAAGGAAGATGATCAAGCTAGAAAATCATAGACTTGGAAACACTGTGCACAAAGATTTAAACAAAAGAAATAAAAGTCTGCTCATGACTGTATGAGAAGGGGGAAGACCAGTGTTGTGGGAACAGGCTTGTAGGAGGGTCAATCAGCAAAATCCTGCCAGTGGTGTGGAAATCAGTGGAGCATGATAGGCTCAGTATGTGGTAACTGGGCATCTAAGGCCAGTAAAACAGTAGCAAGCACACAGGCATCTCAGAGTCTGAACAGAGAGCCTGCTAAAAAATCCACTGCAAAGTGACTGGTTAAAGTCATAAAAAGTACAACCTAGCTTTTAGGTGAACTTTCAAGCCTTCGTTTCAGGAAAGCTTTTAAAAATGAAACTTATGTCATGCTGTACCATTAATCCAACTGTGAGTCACATATTCATCAGCAGATGAGGTCAGAGAGCTGGAATACAATTACTCCAGAGCTTTAGATCTACTCTGTAGTTGGCATACCCCCAAGTTCATGTTTCTCACTCCTGTCGGGTAAAACACTAAGCTTTCACTTATAATTCTTTCTCTTTTTTGGTGCATATATGTTCCTGTAAGTGTGCATATGTGGATGGAGTCAACCTTGCCATCTTCTTTAATTACTCTTTACCATTTTATTCCTTCTCTACTTCTATTCAAATTTTCAAACTTAGTATCCACAGTATTAGGTCTCATTGTATCATTTTCAAGCAAAAGTTCTTCTTGGTTTTCATAGGCCCTCTTCTGTACTACCTTATCCTCCTCTCTTTCTTCATCTTTCCATCAGTTCTCAACAACTTCCTTTCAGCTGTCATCTCACTTGTGTTACACTACCCTCCCCTCTACCTTAGTTTCATATAGAGAGAATCTCTCATCAAACTTGGTGCTCACTGATTCATTTAGCCTTGTTGGCTGGCAAGCAATATACACCCTCCTCCTCACCTCTGTGATTGCAAGCACTGGCTATCTCACATGAATTTTAGAGGCACAGTCCTGCCTCCTTGCCTTGGTTCCTACATTCATGCTTGTGATATTGTGTTCCCCAATATATTGTGCACCTTAATAAACTTACCTGGGGTCGGAGAACAGAACAGCTGCTAAATAGACATAGAGGCCAGAAAATGGTGGCACACACACCTTTAATCCTAGCATTCTAGAGGCAAGATCCATCTGGATCTCTGTGAGTTCAAAGCCACGCAGGAAACAGCCAGGCATGGTAACACACACCTTTAATGCCAGGAAGCAGAAAGGTATATAAGGCGTGAGGACCGGGAACTAGAGCTGGTTAAGCATTTAGACTTTCAGCAGCAGTTCAGCTGAGATCAATTTGGATGAGAACACAGAGGCTTCCAGTCTGAGGAAACAGGATCAGCTGAGGAAATGGAGAGGTGAGGTGGCTGTGGCTTGTTCTGCTTCTCTAATCTTCCAGCATTCACCCCAATAACTCGCTTCAGGTTTGATTTTATTAATAAGACTTTCTAAGATTCATGTTACACATGCTGAAGACCTAACTGAAGTTGTGTATCAGCCACTTTAGCAACTGATTCACCTTCCCTTCTCTCAGTTATAAAGCCTTTGAAAGATGTAAATATTAAAAATGTTATAGGATCAGGCATTTGTTATTGTCAACCACATTGGGGAGATCTGAACAACCATTGCAAAGTGACTGCTTGAAATTGCAGTGAATTGGAGGTAGGTGACACAAATATTATGGTGAGATCAGGTGGGCAAAACTGTTTAGAAAACCTAATTGCAATTTATTGATCTCAACATTATTTGTGAACACCCTATTTTCTGATACAAATTTTTTTAAATAGAAAAAAATGACATCAGGCAGCAGCTACTCTCTCATCTAATACTATGTATAATCTTGATAAATATCTCTACTAGAGATGCTGATGTGGCAAACAGAATTAGTACACCCAGTCAAGCATGTAAGATGTGATTTTTGCATAATTCCCAATCAGTGTGTGTTGCTGAATATGTTTCTGCTGATAAATGCTCTCTTATTTTAGACTACAAATGTACAATTTCCCACTGGAAAAGACAAATATATTTTATAGAATTTGCCTTTTGTGTTATATTTCCACTTGTGCCCCAAAGCCTAAATATGCAATTATTAGAAAATCCCCATACTTGTTAGTTCTTATTACCTACATAGTTTTCCTCTTTTTGCATACACATTTTCTTCCCAGGCCAGCTATAAAATAAGTTTATTTTAATGAAGTACAGTCAAAATATTACAAAATCCTTTTTTAATAGAAATAGTTTTAATGTTTGTACAGATGAAATATTAAACAGTGTATAATTAAAGTCACACATTTTCAGTCCTTCAAAATATGTGAAAATGTTCTTAAGTCTTTTTTTTGTATTTGTTTAGGAGAATGGGTCCCTGATACTGAGTTCTTCAGTTTTTCAGTGCAACAGGGATAACTGCATATGAAATGCTGAAACTCAATTAAAACTAAATAAAGGAATACTTAGTATATATTTGTGTTAACATTTGATCCGTTTCATTCCTGAAGAAATATTGGAAATATGAAAGTGTTTTCTTGCATTGGAACTTAGCAATATCAATCTTTCACCCTTAGGTAAGTATTCCATCACTCCTTCTATCTCTGTTTTTTTTTTTTTTTTAGCTTAATTATACTGTTTTCAAAACTCTGAGGGACGTCAAGGTTGTTTCCAGTTCCTGGCTATTATGAATAAAGCTGCAATGAACATGGGTGAGCAAATATCCTTGTTGTAGGATGCAGTGTCCTTTAGGTATATGCCCAAGAGTGGTATAGCTCAGTCTTGAGGTAGATCAATCTCTTATTTTCTGAGGAACCATGTTATTGATTTGCCTAGTGGCTGTACAAGTGTGCACTCTCACCAGCAATGGACAAGTGTTCCCCTTACTCTACATCCTCACTAACATGAGCTGTCATTTGTGTTATTAAGCTTAGCCATTCTGACAGGTGTAAGGTGGAATCTCAGAGTCATTTTGATTTGCATTTCCCTGAAGGCTAAGGATGCTGTACATTTTCTTAAGTGTTTCTTAGACATTTGAGATTCCTCTGTTGAGAATTCACTATTTAGATCTGTACCTCACTTTTAAATTGTATTTTTTGTTTTTTTTTTATATTTAGTTTCTTGAGTTATTTACATATTTTGGATATTAGTCTTCTGTCAGATGTGAAGCTGTTAAAAACCTTTTCCCATTCTCTAGGCTACCACTTTGTCTAATTAACATTTAAGAATCCCTCTCTCAACTGAAGTGTTATAGATATTGAGAGCTGGGTGGGGAAGTGAGAGACAGTTTTCTTTAAGAATGTGGATGTGAATGCCTTGGGAAAGAGAAATAGATGAGATCTTTGTGAATAAACTGGGGATAAGGGGTGGGGCAATAGAGGGAAGGAGATGGGGATGAGAACATGGGATGGTCATGCTGGGGAGGGATGGAGTGTGGGAGTAATAAAAGACATATCTTGATAGAGGGAGACATTATGAGGGTTGGGAAGAAACCTGGTGCTCGGGGAATTCCCAGAAATGTACAAGGATAAACTCAGATTAGACTACGAGCTGTAGTGGAGAGGGTGCCTGAACTGGCCTACCCTAGTAATCAGATTGGTGACTACCATAGATCCCTCATCCAGTAACTGATGGAAACAGATGCAGAGATCCACAGCCAAGCACCAAGCCCTGCTCTGGGAGTCCAGTCGAAGAGAGGGAAGAGGGCTTATGTGAGAAAGAGGGGTTCAAGATCATGATGGGTAAATCTACAGAGACAACTGAACCAAAATCTTAGGAACTCACAAACTTTAAACCAACAGCTGCGGAACCTGCACAGGACTGGACTAGGCCCTCTGCATATGGGAGACATTTGTGTAGCTTGATATGTCTGAGAGGCCCCTAGAAGTGGGATCAGGATCTATTATCCCCGTATTGTGACCTGGCTTTTTGGAGTCTATTACCTATGGTGGGACACTTTGCTCACCCTTGATACAGGGATCAGGGGCTTGGTCCCGTCTCAACTGAATGTTCCAGACTTTGCTGACTCCCCATGGGAGCCCTTACCATTTTGGAGGAGGAAAGGGGGATAGGTCGGGGAGGGGGAAGACTCAGTAGTGGGGAGAGTGAAGAGGGATGAGAGGAGGATCTGTGTTTGTTATGTAAAATGAATAAAAACATTTCTTAAATAACAAACAATAAATAAATTTTAAAAAAGACCCTGATAGGTCTACCCATACTCTAGTAGATGGTCTCACCGTCAGGAGTACATGGTCAGCCTAAATTGGATTTGATGGGTTATGAAAAAAAAAGTAAATAAAATAGGGTATTAAATTTTGAGGCCATAATGATTGCAAGTGGTTCTAAAAGGAGTTGAGAGAGTTGTGGGAATAAGTATGGTCAAAACACATTGTATGAAATTCTCTGAGGCCTTTTTGTGGGAGTAGAGAAAGTGTTTAATTCATTATATAACTTATAATCCCTCACTGAGAGAAGTCAAGGCAGAAACATAAGCAAGATTTGAAGCAAAAATCACAAAGCAATGCTGCTTATAGGCTTGCTTGCTCTGGCTTTCTCATTTACATTTCAATTATGGCCCAGGCCCAACTAGTTAAGGATAAAACTACCCAGTGGGCTGGGCCTTTTTATAGCCATCATCAGTCAAGAAAATGGCCATGAATATGCCCATAGATCAACATGATACAGACAATTCCTGTAAATAGATAGTTCTTTTCTGCCAACCAGTTCCCAAATAACCATTCAGAAACTTAGATTAATTATAAATGCTTTGCTGATAGCTCAGACTTATTACTACCCAGCTCTGACATTTAAATTCACACATATTTCTTATCTATGCTTTGCCATGTTGTTTGTGGCTGATTACCTCAGTTTCTACATGTCTTGCTTTCACAACTGGCTGGCATCTGCTGCAACTCTGCCCTGCTTCATTTCTGTCTTCAGTTTGATTGTACCACCTAACTTTATTCTGCCTTGCCACTGGCCAAACAGCTTTATTTATCAACCAATGAGAGCAACACATATTCACAGTATAACAAAAGACCATCCCACAGCATTTTCCCCTTTTTGTCTAATCAAAAAGGAAGGTTTTAACTTTAACATATTAAAATTACATATAACAAAACAGTTATTAAGCAAGAATTATAGTTACAATATCTAGTCTGTTTGTGTTTTGCAAAAATTAAAGAAAATATTCTATTATCTATCCTATCTTATGAGTCTAAAGCTTCATACATAATTTACCTTTTATCATAACTAAGGAAAGCTATAATAATAACTATCTAGTCTTCAATTCCATCAAAGTCCCCAGAAGGATATGATATTGCCTGAATAAACAGGAAGCACATTGTAAGCAACTTCTAAAATTCTAGAAATGAAAGAGATATCTGACTGTCTGAACAGTCACTCAAACATTTTTTGTTTGTTTGTTTGTTTGTTTTGTTTGTTTGTTTTTATAATGTTGGGGCATCCATTTTCAGCCTATAGGGCTAGAGTTTCTGGCAGATCTTTTAGTGAAGCAGGAAATTTGAAAGACTGTCCTGCCTATATTGGCAAATTTTATCAGTCACTTTCCTCTGTGTCCTGTAGAATGTCTGGCAGTTTCTTCCATGAAGCAGGATCCTGAAGGACCCATCTTGTTTTGGCAAAGTTTATTGGTCACTTTCTTGTGGGTCCTGCATATCCAGTTTATACAGCATACTGTCAATCGTACAGGCAAGAACAGTTCCTTGCCCAAATAGCCAGCCTTGTCATATTGAAAGCAAATTTCATGAGGAGTTTCTTTGATGCCCATCATCCTCTTTGAAGTAATTGGTGCTTCCAGGAGCAGATGTCTCATTTTTGACAGAAGTCTAAATTCTTGAAACATTTTAAATGTCATATTCTGTAGGTCTTTGAAGTGTTTGAAGATTACCTATTTAATTGAAATATATCTTTGTATACCTAGAAAACCTAACTAATATGGCTGTAAGTTTGACTATTTTAGATAACTATTAATCTATAATTTTAATTATACATTATATTTTTAAATGAGTTGAATAAACATAATATCTTAGACAAAAGTATAAATATAAATATAGCATAACAAAATTGAATTTAAATTTGTATCAGTAAACTAAAATCCCTACCAATGCAAAATATTTTAAGATTAATACTTGTTTTGGGGAATAAAGTAAATTTAATAATCTACTCCATTTTTATAATAATTTACCATTCGCCCCATCATTTTTATATCATATCACCCTTTCTACTTTAGAAAGAGATTGACTATGACCATTAACAATTTATAATTAACACCATTTAAATGAAAACTGACATCCATAAATGATATTTTGGAAATTTGGACATAGTTTTCTAGAATATTTCCTGTTGATTAGGGGTAATTTATGGGGATCCTGAGAAAATTTGAAATTGTGGTCAAATTCTGCCTGGGATATTTTGTGCAGTTGTTCCATCTTAACCAGCAGCCTTGAAGTTGTTTTGGATGCAGAACTCAGAGGAAACTGTAACAGAGGTACACTGAAATGTTGGATCATCTGGACCATCCATTTTTTTTCAAGACAGGGTTTCTCTGTGTAGCTTTGCACCTTTCCTGAAACTCACTTGGTAACCCAGGCTGGCCTTAAACTCATAGAGATCCACCTGGCTCTGCCTCCCAAGTGATGGGATTAAAGGCATGTGCCACCACACCTGGCTTGGCCATCCATTTTTATTGGCATCTGGTCTCCTTGTTCTGAAAATATATAAACTTTTAAAGGTCTCACACACACACAGACACACACACAGACACACACACACACACACACATTATAAATATAAACTGTGCATTGTACATAAGCCAGTCAAAGACCTTTATTTTATGTTTGAGCAGGTAAAATATGTCACATGTCTTGTAATTATTTTAAATTTATTTCCCCATGTCTGTAGTCAGGATTTTCAGGGGGGACAGGGTCTTCTTCTATCAAGCCTGAAGTTTATTAAACTGGAATGAATCCTTAGCCTCTCATTTCATGTGGAAATAAAAGCAGAACCTCATTCCAAAGCAACATATCCCCATACTCAAATTTTGAAGATAAGATTTATATATATATATTGGTTTAACCTAGCAGTCTCCACAATCAAATGTCTCTCAGTAGTTAGCTCATTAACAGTAAAAAAAAAAATCTAAAGAAAGCATAATAACATATATAATCCAGACTCTCTGTGTATTTTCCATCATCATGTGGCTCATTTCCTTTATATTACTTTACTTGCCTTTCTAAAGACTTTATTTTATATATTAAATCTATATTTTTAATTTAAGGCTGTATATAGTTTTTCTTTTTTCTTGTTTAGGCCTACACACATTTTTAAACATACTGTAACCCACTTAGAGTTTTCTCTGTCTGAATCTGTCTTTATTGTGTATTTGTAATCCTTTTTGTCTATATCAGCAAAAACTACATCCACCAAGCATTTCACTGCTCTGCTTAGAAATGCTCCCCCCCCCACCCCGTGTATCACAGCAGGAATCCAACATGCTGTATCTCAAGCATGCATGCAACTTACCAAGGACCACATGAGAGACACAAATAGGAAGCTGTTTTTGGCTCTGTTTAT
Organism: Onychomys torridus; assembly: GCF_903995425.1. NCBI lineage: Eukaryota > Metazoa > Chordata > Mammalia > Rodentia > Cricetidae > Onychomys > Onychomys torridus. The sequence continues at coordinate 12,571,670 of NC_050460.1, read as the reverse complement.
GTGTTCTAGAATGCACTCTCCCCGCCCCACATTTTTTTTTTTTTAAGATTGGGAAATCTTACAGGCTTTATGTGGCTGTAAGGGTGGCATCTCTCATACAATATATCTCAAACAGAGTTTCCCCTTCCTCTATTCTGCCAAGATTCCCCACCACCCCAGATCCATTCCTCCTCCATGTCCCCTTCAGAGAAGAGCAGGTCTTGAAGAGACAGCAACCAAACAGAACTAAATCAGATACAATAAGAAAAAGTTAACACCCTCATATCCAGACTGGACAAGACAAGAGGAGGAAAAGAGTCTAAAGAACAGACAAAAGAGTCAAAGATATACCTGTTCCCTCTGTTAGGAGCCTCATGCGAACGAACATCGAGCTAATAGTTATTACACATGTGCAGAGGACCTCATGCAGACTTGTGCAGGCCCGTGCTTGTCACTTCAGTCTCTGGGAGCCCATGTGAGACCTCCTCAGTTGATTGGGTGGCCGTGTTCTCCTGGTGTCCTCCATCCCCCTGACTCCTACAGTCTTTCATTCCCCTAGTCCATGATGTCCCCCAATCTGTGATATGAGGGACCCAGTGGAGACCTACAATTTAGATTCTCTTTCTACAAATAATGTCTGGTTGTGGATCTCTGCACCCACTCACGTCTGCTGCTGGAGGAATCCTCTCTGATGAGTATTGGACAAGGTACTGACCTATCAGCAGTATAGCAGAATAGCATTAGGAATCATTTCACTGGTTGCTTTTGTTTCTGCCAGTCATGTTTGGTTTTCCCCTAGGTCTCTGGGCTATCCAGTCTCTGATTCCTGGCCATCTAGGCATGTTGAGCAGGGCTCACTCTCCTGAAATAGACTACAAGTTAAACCAGCAGAAATATATCCAGTAATACACACTGATTAGGGATTATGCAAAAATCACACCTTAGGTGCTGGACTGGGCATTCCTCTAGCACTTGGGAAGCAGAGGCTGGCAGATCCCTGTGAGTTACTGACCAACCTGCTCTACAACGTAAGTTCTAGGACAGCCAGGGCTGGTATGCAGAGAAACATTCACCTGGAAAACAATGGAAAAACAAAAAGACAAACAAACAAACAAACAAACAAAGGGAATAGGTATTCTGAAAAGTTAGGTATCTCAATTATTAGTTAATACTGCCATTGTAATTTTCTTGATACTTTCATGTTCTTTAGTATATATTTTTACAAAGGCTCCTAAAATTCTCCTACTTTAAATTTCTAGTGAAATGGTCTGCTCATTTATCACCTTTTAGTTTCATTGCTATTCAAACATTAAATGAGGTGGGGGAGGATCTCAAACATCTCCCATTTTTCCTTTAAGTATTTGCAAGGAGGATTTCCATAAATATACATATAACCAGATGGAGTACCAATCAGTAATTTCTCTTCTGCAAACATTCCCTCCATCCTTGACTTTCTGTCTCTCCGTGTTGTTTCTTGTTTTGTTTTGTTTTTTCCTGAGCTTGTAACCTTCTACTTTTGTAGGAGGGATTTGTGTTATGGGTCAGGTTTGCATGCTATGTCAGGGTACATCAAGGTTTTTCCCTCCCACTGGGAATTGAGTTTATCATACATGTTTGAGGAAAATGTGAGTTCAGAGGCTGTATGACTGTCCCTTGTGTGTCTTTTTACAGCTAAACCAAGAAGCTTTCTTCCAATACAGGAATACAGTGTGTTGTTTTGAGCTTCTGATAGGCTGTTGCATGTTGCCATGACACATCTACCCCGTCGGTCTGATGCAAAAACGTACCTTTTATCTGTGATGTTTCCATGGTTAGAATTCCTAGCCTAAATGGGGCAATTTTGCAATAAACAAAAGTATACAGTAAAAATCCAATGTTACATATTGGAGAAGTAGCAAACGAAAAGGAAAGACTGAGCTACCAATAAAATTGTCTGATTAAGTGTGCTGAAAACAAACAAATGTTCTGTGAACAAACAATGAGACACAAAATAAACAGCTCAGAATAAACCGTTAGATGAACAACCCAAACAAAATTCAGAACTCAGGAAGAACATACCACCTTCATCCAAGGAAGTGATGCAGATACCTAGACACAAAGGGCCTGTGCTGGGACCTGGCGTTAATCCAGTTTACTCTTCTAGTGAAAATGGATCATCTCTGGACATCTAAAAATAGAGTTCTTAAGTCAAAGAGACAAAAAGTTAGTTTTCTCTGACACAAAGAGGAATAATGATGGTCCTAGAACACATATTTGGTTTACCCTAAATATCATATTTCAATAAGGAAATATTTTTAGGAAATTTTACAGTACTAGGACAGAAGTAAGCAAAAATGAAGGCATTTCTTCCTTGTATGAGTAGAAAAATCAGGGATTTGGGTTATATAGCAAAGTGAGAGAACTACCTATGGTCATTCCAGGTGCTCTCTAAGGAGTCTCAACTTTTGTGTTGGAAACTAGAGATACGCAAAGCTAATACATTTCTGATAGTCATAAGGACTTTTTCCATAACACAGAACTGGACAATAAGTGGCCATTATGTGATCTAAAGTAACCCCTAAATAATGTGACTCTTGTATTTTGTCAGCCTTTTCTTTCTCAATATTCCCTGAGATTTGGTAATAAGAAGATTAATAAAGATGTCATATATACACATTTCACACACACACACACACACACACACACACACACACACACACACACACACACACACGTCACCAGGTTCAGAGAACATTATGGAAGAGGAAGTATATAGATTGTAAGACCCGGAAGCTGGGGCAGACTAGAGTGGAATGAGACTGTTATTTGGACATAACAGGACTGTTGCACTCAAAAACTCAAAGCAGCTGTGCAGCAGATGTGGTTGCCTGCATAAGACTTGCACAAGATCAAGCCAGTGAATAATCTAAAATCGTAGTGGGTTAGGGCTCCTTAGTTCCATCTTAACCTTCAGGAGTTATGGACAGCTGATGGCTTCTCTGGGAGGGAGTGTCAGTTTTCTTTAAGTTTATGGTACTAATTGGTCAGCCACAATCCAATGAAAAGCCACACATGTAGGAGTATATTGGCAGCATAAATTATACTCTATAGGTGAAGCAGGAGGAGCAGAATTAGAAGAAGGAGGATAAGAGAAGAAGGAGAAGAAGGTGGGGGGTTAATTTGGGAGAGGGTGGGGAGGTGAGTTTGGGTATACGAGGAGTAAGGGGGGAAGTAAGCGACTAATATGATCAAAATGCATTATTAATATGATAAAATGATGAATGATATGATAAAAATATGGTGCTGGAGAAATGTAACAGCAGTTAATAGCCCTTGCTGCTATTGCAGAGCTTAAATATAAGTACTTAAAAGGCACTTTAATAACATAACTATGTAAATAGTCTTCTCTATCTGAAAGATATATGAGCTTCAAATAAAATACTTATAGGAATCAAGCATGTAAAACAAATGTTTGAGTCTATGGTAAAGAACTTGGAATGTTAGTTATGGTATGTTCTGAATACAATTTGGACCATTACAATTTTGACTGTTTTAAATGTCCAGTCAAATAAAATAAAACTGATTCAAAGACCACTTAGCTGAGACCTTATTCCAAAGAAAAGAATTTGTTGAGATAGGAAGCAGTGTCTCTATCTTTCTCTGATAGGTGCACTCAAGGTCAGTCCTTATCAATAAGTGGATTGGATTCATAGAGACAATATCCTATTTTAAGAACTTAAGTGTGAGGAAATCACTTTCTATTACCTTATCACAGTTTGAATCATTTTATATTCTAGAGAAAAGTCATTTATCACTGTTAGAATGGAATGATAAAAAGATACAGTTTTTATAGGAAATATGACATTTCTGAGATTTTAATACAAAATACGTGTTTTTCTCCAACATATCAGATTTTAAAAGGAAGAAATTATTTCTCCAGAAATACCATCAGTTTTAGGCTTTCATCCCATATTCCTACTGCCTTTCAGCCCCTTTCATTTGACAAATTGCTAAAATTTGTATAAATGAAAAGTTTCATATAAAAACCTCTGTGCTTATTTTCTTATTTTATAGACCTTCAACTTAATATGCTTTAAGTACTGATGTTTTGCTAGATTAGACTGCCTCTAAACTGAATAGTAGGGCAGGGCTTTTTGATTATTTAAAATTAAAATAGAGTACATGTTTGCTAAACTGACCAAATTCTCTTTGTTTATACTACACCAGTAGGCTGTGGGTGGTGGCATAGCTAACGGCCAATAGCTTGAAGAAATCAAGACATCATATTATTAATCTTATTAAAAATCACTCTGCCTTGCACTTGAGGGATAATTTTAATATCTACCACATTCTGGGTTGATAAGTGTATGGAACCTGCCCTCATTTCTGTCAGCAAAAAAAAAAATAATTTTTGAAATAGAAACATTCACATTAAGTTTCATAAGTGTGATAACAAAATTGTGAACAGGTTTTAAGACTCTAGCCAATATCACACCCTGGCCAAGTGTGAAGTAAGCCAACTTGGACAGAAAGGACTACTTGGAAAGTCAGAATGGACCTCAGAACCAGATTTATCTGTTTGGACATGTTTGGCATGTTATAAGTGTGAATACAATATACAATTAATGTAATGTAGGGGACCTACATTTTATGTAAGGTAAAAATGGTAACAAAATGCTGTTTCCCATCAGTCACAGGAATCAAACAGTGGTATCTGAAATACAAGACAATGTTTTTAGTTCTGTTCTCTCTTAATAAACTTTAAGAATGGAGAAATGTGTTTATTATCCATTTCCTTTACTTTGCCTTCCTTGTGAATAAATACAGTTTGTGCAACTGTTCTGGCTTACTAGACAGGTATCCTTCCTCTCCTTGGAGTTATGATACTCTGTGATATTCTACCCAAATGGATGGCTTCTGCCTAAAAAAGAAGATCTTATTTTATCAAAAGTGTGAGTTTTCATATTATCATACCAGCTTTTAGTTTAAGAAAATGTGTGTAAATATCTTGTTGCTTATCTTCATTTTATTCTTGGTAGCTATTTTCTTACAGCATTCCCATAAAAAGACTCTTGGTCTCCAGTTCAGCTAGACTATGGATGATTTAAAAAAAAACACACACAAAACTGTCCTTTTCTGTTGCTCTCTGTAGTTCTCTAAATTCCAGGAGTAGCCTCAAGCTAACTCCCTACTATTCACCTATACCACATGTCTCTGAACCCTACTGGTGTCCTTCATACTATTGTTTTATCATAAAATTGTTTGCAGGCTTCTGCCTTGAGCCATTATCTCCCAGCATTATTTAATTTTTCTCTGCTGAGATTAGAATGTGTATATCACTCTCTCAATAAATAGACCATTAATGCTTCTTTCCTAGTCAAAATTTGAGATACATTTTTTTCACTATCTGTTCTCCCTCTTTTAATGATTACTTTTCTTATAGGGTGGTTATTTAACTTGGGCTTTAACTATCTGAAAACTTATGTGTCCCTTATAATATGTGGGCATTTGTTTATGGTAGGAAGTTTTTTGTTTTTTGTTTTAAATCAACTATATGTGTAAGCTAGATTGAAAGACCTGTTCTGTTAAGCTCTCTGGGTTTTAGGAAGCTATTATGATGGCATCATAAAATAGATCAGCTGATGCTCATGCTGATTGCATCAAATATATATATTCCCACTTTTAAAATCCATCATGTGCTATAATTAGAATTTGATACATTAAATATTCTGTTCAAATAAAATATTAAATGTCTATCTCTTAGTTTATCAAAGTGATATCCTCACTGACTGATTATCTGTCAAATATATGAGATTCATTTCTTTATATCAACTGGTCAAATAAATCTCAAGGATGTTTTCTATGACTTATGTCATTCTTTCCATATATATCAATAGCTTATTTGTCTTTAGATAATTCTTCTGTTACCTGACATTTCTGTAAGTCTTTCCTGAAGGTACCATTATAAGAATGCCTTTTAATAAATGTTTAGATTTATGTTTATATAGCACTGTATCAGAGTACCCAAACAGCAAATAGTCTATCATTTAAAGAGTACAGGATTCTTAAGAATTTAGGAGACATTGGCTTTGACCTGTTGATCTCCATCTGGATGAGAAATAGACTATGCCTACACAATCTGACTATCTATTTGCCTGGATCTCACTGGTTGGCTGTCATTGCCTACATCATCTCCCTAGGGTTTTCAGAGAAATATTTGAATTGCTAATGACAGAAAAGATTTTCAAAGCAACTGAAACCCAGATGGTGGTCAAGTGTATATTGAAATGGACCAAAAATTAAACTGAACTTGCTATTCATGGAAAAATATTGCAAGGGATGTCAGCTATAGAGGACATTGAAATAAGTCACCTTTTGGTTCCTTTAACATTGTACTAAGCACAGGCTAATTCTTCCCTGGGAATGTCAGAAAATCCAATATTATTCATCAGCAAGGAATGTACTAAATGCAGAAACCACAGGGAAACAATTCAAAGACTGACATACTCATTGCATGTGTATTTTTTTATTCTATGACAATAGATTTAAGGCCTATCATAAAGCAAACAGAAGCTTGGCTGTACATCATGATGAAACACAACCTCTACAAAACCACATAAGGGCTGGAGAGAGGACTCAGTGGGTAAAGTATTTGCTGCCCAAATGTGACACTAGTTCAGATTCCCAGAATCCAGGTAAAGGTGGTCACAGCAGTAGATGTCTGTAATCTCAGTGCCAGGGGAAAGAAACACGAGAATTGAAGAGGCTTGTTGGCCAACTGGTCTAGACAAAACTGCAAGCTTCAAATTCAATTTGATATCCTGTCTCAAAAAAGGAATGTAGAGAAACTATTGAGAAATATATCCTGACATCAACTCAAGACTCCAAAGGCAAGCCACATGGTTGAGCTCATCTCCCCTGATCCCTGCATATGTGCATATAGCATATACATACACAAAATATGTCATAGAGAAAGCCCATTTGATAAGTAGTGTGAAAGTAGTTTCTTTAGTAAACATACATACTTTAAGACTTATATAATACTACAATTCCTAGAGAATTGGATTACCTGAATCTCTCTAAATCTTATGCCTATTTCGGAAAGCAGTATAATTCCTCATTTCATAAGTATTTACAGAGAACACAACAACAGAAGCTCTACATGCTGATTGAATATTAGATGACATAAGGTTTTTCCAAGCTACCTCTTAATAGATAGCCACAAATCAATAAAAAGCATGGTTTACATCCACACATTAGATGCTGCTGATGTTTTTATTGCTTCAAATTCTTTAGAGACTTTAATCTGTTAGAATCTGCACTATCTCTTAGTTATTTTTTATATTTATATACATTTTGACAACTCTAATGACAGGCACTTCCAGTCAACAGCATATAATAGAAATAAATGAAGTATTCTTAACTAGCAAGAATGTCAAAAGTGAGTAGATGAGGACCAACTAAGCAACTGTACAAATTAAGCATGGCTAACCTGCCCTTGACTTTCTCAAACAATAGAGCAGGTTTTCTCTAGGCAGAAGGGATTGCATCATCCATGAGCATTTTCTCCAGAAGCTCCTAAACTAACTAACCAGTATCCAGACATTTAGTCACAGAAGATAACAATCTTCCCAAAGTGTATTTTAGTGATTTTGTATTTTTATTAACACCAACATCAACCTTTTTTTGAGGGTGGAGTTGAGACAGGGTTTCTCTGTGTAGTCCTGGCTCTCATGGAACTGGCTCTGTAGACCAGGCTGGCCTTGAACTCAGAGATCCACCTGCCTCTGCCTCCCAAGTGCTGAGATTAAAGGCACATACCACCACTACCCAACTATCATATCAATGTTAACTTGAATCCCAGTACTTTGAACATCATTTTGATTTGTTTGGTGAACATAGGTTATAATTAGTTTTAATCATCAATTTGACAACATCTAGAAAATCTGGGAAGAGAGTTTTGGTGAAGGACCATCTAAATAATGTTGGCTATTAGGCATGTCTATAGGGAATTGCCTTGGTTATGTCAATCAATGTGAGGAGCCCCAAACCACTATGCACAAAATCATTTCCTGGGATGAGGTTCTGGACTTTGTAAATGTGGAGAAGATGAGTTGAGTGGTAAGCATGTACATGTTCATTTCTCTGTACTCCTGACTGAGGATGTGATATGAGCAGATGTTTTAAATTCCTGCTGCCTAGACTAGCACACAATGAATGAGTGTAATGAGCATTGTAAGCTAAAAGAAAAAATTCTCCCCTGAGTTTCTTTTTGTCAGATATTTTATAACATCAGCAGAAATTAAACTAAAATATCACTATTAATATTTTTCTATATACCAAGCTTTGAAATATATCTGTTGTAGAAACATTCATTTCATGGCTGAAGAGATATCTCAGTGGGTAAGAAAATTCCCAACACTCAAATAAAAAGCCAGGCTTCTTCCAGGGATCTTATGGTCACCAGCCTAAATCCAGGGTAAAGGAGAGGCCTGTTCTCAAGGGAATAACAAAGAAAATGATAGAGTCAGTTACATGCTAGCCTCAGCATGCAAATACGACTAACACACTTGCACACACATGTGCACCTATACCACAAACTAGCACACAGAAATAAAATAAAATCCTAAATAAAAGGCATATCAGAAGTTATAAGACAGCCATATATAAAATATTTGTGAAAACAAATCTCTACAATGATAATCATTTCTCCATTAGGCAGTTATGAATCTGGTCCCACTCACTCATGTTCACAACAAGTTATATTTTCTCTAAGCTGAAAAATCACTGCTCTCAGACTGTTTTAAAATTCAGATGGTATACACTTAGTGTCATCGTTGGAAGAAAAAGAGTTCTATTTTTATCCTCTGTCAGTTCAATTATGAATCTAAGTGCTCTGGCCATAACTATATAATTATAGATTCGACATTTGTCTTATTGCTTGAGGAATTTTTTTGACACAAGATTTCAAAGGAAGAATAGACAAATATCCCAGTGTGATATGATCAACCTACAAAAGTTTATTCTGTTTAATAATACAGAGAACTTGGAAAAATCTTTCTGTAATTGCTCACCCTATTATCAGTTAGAGCCAATCAGAAGACAAAATTTGTACAGTAAAATAGCAAAAAGAAGATAAATTTTTAATTAATATAAGATCTTATCTACAATGTGTCTTACTATAAAGGAATATGGAAATACACACATATAGACAGATGGACACACACACACACACACACACACACACACACACACACACATAGCTTCAGACCCCCTGGGAGAAACTGTAATTGTGATCACTCCATAAAGCTGTGTCTACATAACCCATACTGGCACACAATAAATACTCCTTAGTATCAACAGAATATTGAGGTTGGTACATGTAACACAGTCTTAAAACTTCCTATTAAATAAAAAAACACAGAGCTGAATATTAAGGTGAAAGCCTTAGATCAGGGAAACAGGGAAGGCCAATGGCCAACCTTACCTCACCAACTCTGCAGATTCCAAATGTGAGTTATTTCTTGTCTATCCACGCCTTTATTGCCTTGCTGTTCTGCCCTCTCATTGGCTTTCTTAGCATAGTTACCTCACTTCCTCTTCCTACACAGCTCTGTCACTTTCTGTCTGCCTGTACAGACCTCCAGGTCTCTATGGTTGGTACTGGGATTAAAGGTGTGTGTCCCTAGTGTGGCCTTAAACACACAGAGATCCTGCCTGCTAAGTAATAGGATTAACGGTGTGTGCTACCACTGTCTGACTTCTTTGTTTACTTAAAATGGCTTACTATTTCCTCTGATCTCCAGACAAACTTTATTAAAGCACAAATAAATTATCACCACATTTCAGCACAAATAAAATATGACCACAGGTACCCAACAACTGACATATATGAAAGCCTCACTGATAAGTCAGGTATGACCCTTTTGAGTGTCAATAGGAAACATTTTACAAACTGCTGCCCAGGTTTAGTGAGAGCCTCAGGAATGTCCTGAACCACACACTACTAACACATGAAGAATATAAACAGTAACTAAAACAGAAAGAGGAACCATTTCTCTCTTATTGTTTATACAGTTACTAATAGCAAGCTCAAAGTCATGTCAGCTGCAAAACAAATGTATTTTTGAAGAGTTTTGAAGATAATATAATGACAGGTGGATTTTTCAATTCACTGACAACCAACACAGCTTCCATCACTAATCAATTTGTTTCCTAAATAGAAAAGGCTCTTTTTAAAAATGAAACGAAAGGTATAAAAAATGCATGTAACTTAAAATGATAAGTAAAGCTGAAAATGACTTATCTTTAATTAAATATAGTGTCCAAAAAAAGAAGGATTCTCAAAGTGGAGAAACTTAATCTAAACATGATTATTTGACATTTTAGAGATTTTTATTTATTTACTTGTTCATAGAAAGTAAAAATCTTTTCTTCCTCATTTAAACCAATTAAGAATCTTTGCCTAACTAAGTCTGTTTGGAGTTCAAATTTAGAGAAATTCAGTAACATAGGAGAACATAATGCACATTATAAAGGCAGAAGGAATAGACTTGTTCCCAGTGAGTCTTGAGTAAATCTCCTCACAGAGTCATTATTTTGTTTACATTTAAAAATCAGTGTAAATTAATACAATTATTTCCCCTCTAGTCATTTATTGGTAATTAATAGTAACTCAAGACAATTTTTAGTAATATACTGAAGAGAGGGCTGGATATTTACCAAATAAATGTGCTGCTTTTACATCTTGACTCCACTGATCTTCATTAAATATAAATTTATAAATATAAACACAGGGAGAATTTATAAAATGATCCAGGATATGTTTTTCTCTATATTTATTTTCTTGTTTGTTTCTTTTAGCCACAATATCTAGTTAAATGAAAATGATTAAAGTAGTTTACTATGAGTAAGAAATGAAATTTAAATAATATTTATTCAAACTCTCCCCTCCCTTACCCCCTGAAACACTCCCCTCCACCACACATACACACATATTAAACCTCAGATTTTTAAATAGATTAGTTCAGTAAACTATCTGAACACTTTGCACCTCAAAGATGATGTCCTAGGTCTTTTGACCCAGACTTTGAGATGTGAGAACTTGTGCCCCTAATGTTACCTTTGGGAGAGTCAAGAAAAAATCATTTTCTGAAAACTTGAAAGACTACAAAATGAATTTTACAATATAGTATTGCCACTGTCAAGAGTGTGTTTCTTCTGCTGCAGTATCCAGCGAGGGGCAGGCCATCTATCCCAGCGCCACTGAATGGCCAGGCTGGCTCAGTGAAGACCTGGGATTTCCACACGTGTGGTTCCTAGGACCTCCTGTGCTAACACCGGCCATGGATATCATCACAGACCCTAGCTGCAGCAGGACCATAGACCAAGACATGGCTCTCAGCAGCATCTTGGTCTCAGATATCACCATGGCACTTGTGGCAGCAGCACAGGCCACCCAGATAAGTATGGCCCTGGTGGCAGCATGGCCCTTGGGCGCCAACATGGTCACATGTGGCTGACCAGACCCTGGGCATCCACAGACCCCCCTCAGTGGAAACAGGAGCCATGGACATCACCCCACATCCCTGCTGCTGCAGGACCATGGACCCAGACATGGCCCTTGGAAGCAGCCCTGGCCTAGATGACACCATGGACCCCAGATGAGAACATAGGCCAATCTGATCAGCATGGCTCTGCCAGTGGTAATGCCCTGGGACACCTACATGGCTCCTGCACTCTGAAAAAATAGCCTCACCACTCACCATGGGCATGCAACTCACCTTGACACCAAACTAGTGCTGACCTCATTGTCAGGGACTCTGAGGGTATGAGAGCAGGAGAGCTGACCCTACTTCCCCTATCTGCCATGTGGTGGTATGAATCAGAGAAAGATACATCTCCCCTCCTCCCCACTTGGCTACCTATGGCAGGCAAGAGAGTTGGCTTTGGGGTCCCAAGAATAAAAGAAGTAGTCCTGCCCCTCACCAGCTGCAGCACATAGGAAAATGGGACCAGCATCTTACCTGCACAGCCCATTAGAGCTGATCCTGTTATCAGGGGCACAGCCCTGAGGGTGTGAGATCAGAACTGACTGACCACCACCCTACCCCTATAGACCCCATACAGCAATCTTGAGGAAGGGCCCTGTACCTTGCCTTGGCAAGACAGTGAGTGGCCCTGGTTGTATAGGTGTGGGTGAGTTGGATCTGAGGACCTGAGAACAGTAGAACTGCCCCTGCCTCTTGCTGTAGACTGCATTGGATGAGCTGGCCAGGACAGTGCTGGAGAGCTCACGCTAGTAGTGACCATGATGGAATGCTGGTAAGCTGACCAATCCAGCTACCACCCAGGCTCAGAACTAGGGCTGAGTTGGCCCACCCCAACATCTACCACATCTATGAACTGTTAGAGAATGTGAAGAGGAGGAACCTACAGATCCAAAACTGTAGGATCTCCATGACACAGGTCAACAAAAGGATATCCAGGAGGAGTCCCCAGAGAAAGTCCATTATCAATAGTGTGGCAGAAGCCAGAGGCCTCAAAGCAAGAAATGCTTACAAGATGAAAGGACTAAAGGGTAAACTGTGTGATTCACTGGGAAACATTGTAGCTCCCATGAGGAGATTTTTTTCTGTTTTTGTTTTGTTTTGTTTCGTTTGCTGTTGTTGGTTGGTTTTTTATTTTGTTATGTTTTGGTTTGGTTTGGTTTTACGGGTAAGGTTGAGCAGACAGGGAGATGAGTGGAATCTGGGTGCATGATGTAAAATCCACAAAGAATCAATAAAAGTAAAAAAAATGTGTATTTCTTGTCTTTTTTATTTTTCTTTAAAATTTTTTTTAATATGTGTTTGTTTTCTAAAGAGAGAGAAAAAGATATGGAGTTAGATGGCTGGGGAGGAGTTGGGGATGGGGAACCATGATCACAGCGTATTTTATGAAAACAAAATTTTCAGTTAAAAAACTAAATATAAATTTCAAAGAGAAAGTTGAGAACAGTCTCTCCAAGGAGAGATGAGCATGGAACCACTCTTCTAGTTCTGATTATTGCACAGTGTTACTTAGCATCGTTTAGGCTTCAAATCACAGAAAAGAGATGTTAGGTTCATAAGTCTAAAGAGAAGAAACAGTATTTTAACAAATTCCAGTGATTCTTTGTAGAATTTGACCTTTCTGGTTTTTGGCAAATGAGCTTAATGATAGCTAACAACAGAGAAAGGTCAGCTTTGCAAATTTTGGTGTAAAGTAAACTTCAATCCTTATATGTGTCTGCAGGTCAAAAGCCTTGACTTGCTGTCAGCTTGGATGTTCCTACCTCTGTCATTTCAGATTAAACTTAGTTTTCTACTCTGAAAAACTTTGTGCAATATTAGTACTGGTTCATCTCTCAAGAGTCTGAAACAATTTACTTATGACTTCTACTACCATTGTGGAAGTTCTCCTTGTATTAAGGCTTTTAATTGTAGTTTTAATATAACTAACAAATAGCATTTGTATATTTGAACCATATATTAATATAGAGTTATCTATTATATGTAATAATTTATATATAATACTTTAGTATTTATGTCAGAGTGATAAAATTTTCTAATTCTTTAATGTCAGAATTACTTTCACTTTTCAACTACTATATTTGTGAAAAAAAAATTTATTTCTATGAAAGTTTTTTTGAAATGTTTTTCAGTATCACTGCATTATTTGTGTTCTGTGATGATGGTCTAGTGAGTATAAGTCCAGATGCCAGAGGCAGTTCTTTGCTGTTTCTGCTCTGCTCTGTCAATTCTGTGCCCTTGAAGGCTGTCCTTCTGTTCCACTCTTGTTTTTAGGCTGCTGAAATGAGCCTTGAGAACTAGTTGACTTTAACTATTCCTTCCCATGAATGCTTCTCTTCCAGTAGCACAAGAACTCTGCCCTCTGCTACAGCAAGGCTTGCAGGGAATTTGGAAGGGGCATTCCTCTCATCCATAACCAACAGTGCCACAGATGTGTGGATGTGCCTCTGGAGATGGAGTCTTGGGAGTGGGTAGTGGGCTTAGATTGCAGCTCTATTCCTAGTGTGTAACACACATTCTGATGTCTACAGTGGTTTATTTGTTTATGTCCCTAACATTAAGGCTTGCTTTCACCCCACAAGCTGGCTAGCATTGGTCATTATTAGTCCTTGAAGTGACAAAGAAATCTGAAAATGGTCAATATTTTGTAGAGTGAAAAATATTTGTCTCAACCTGATTAGAAAAAAAATGTCAAGCTTACTAAAATTTAATATTTATTTTTGATATTTTTGGCATTAATATATATAATGTATTTATGTATGCTACCACATTTTCTAACCAATACTGTACTAGAAGTTATACTGAAATAAGATGATTAAAGGAAAATTTAAAATATATGATTTGAAAGGATATAAATAAGTTATACTAAATCAAAATGGCTTGATTATATTTAGAGACAATCAAAACAGTCCGTAAACAAGCCATTTGGTTAAACCAAGTTAAAATATTGATTTTTAATATTTTATCTATAATAATTTCAGATTCTTTGAAATAATATTAAAATTGATGGGTGAATTCAGCAAGATCTCTAGCACACAGTAACTAAACTAAGACAAATACACTGTTTTCTGTTAGTCAGAAGTCAACAAGAAGATAGTAGATAGGAGTAAGAAGTTCTAGTGAGTTGCTGAGCACCAGGACATCCATCAATGGCAATGATACACTAGGTATTTTAAAAATTACATTAAAGTATTGCGATGTTTTCAGCACTGAGAAAAGATAAATATTTGAGAAGGAAGGTAGATTTAAATATTAAACCATATCAAAAATTGGGAAAGTAAGAAGGGAACATTGCCAGGCTTGAAGTGCAATAGAGAGCAGAACTGCAGAGTACAAGTGACCTGGTCAGGGAAATGGAAAAGGTTCTTTAGGGGAGGATAGGGAGATAAATACAGAAGAAGGAGAGAAAGTAAAACAATAGTAAGAATGGCTGAAAAAGTTATAAGCAGTCATACTGATTATCTACATAGAGTTCCCATAATACATGTAAACAATTGTACACACACTAAAATTTTCTTATCTGGGCTAACAATGTTCACTCTAAAAGCCAAAGACCATCTAACAAAACCCACACAATACCTGGTATGAGAAACCCTTTTGTGAGTTGTTTGTCAGAGGGTCAGAGCCATCTGTGAGACCCCAGTAAACATACAGCCTACTTGCTACCCCTGGTTGGCCCCCAGAGGTGAAAGATTAGTGCTTATTGTTGAACATCATGCACGTTAGAAAGGCCACAGCAACATACACACACACAGACACACACAGACACACACACACACACACACACACACACACACACACACACACACACATGATTTAATAGAGTGGCATACAGGCTGTGGCCTCAGTAGTCTAACACTGAGTATTTCCTGGCAAATTCCAAGGATACAATAGTTGTTCAATCCATGAGACTAGATATCTGGTGCTAGAACCCGAGAGAAGTCCTAGAGAGCAGACAGTTTCCAATCCATGCTGGAATCCTGAAGAGGTGGATTTTAGATCCTACAAAGGTGTTTCTCAGGTACAAGATAAAAGAACTTACCAGCTAGAGTGAGAGCAAGCCTCCACAAAGCACATTTCTTCCTTCCATGACATTTCATGGAGCTTATCACCAGAAAGTATGGTTCAGATTTAACCTTCTAACCTCAAAAGATCTGGATTTAGGACGAGTTTTTCACTTCAAGTAATCCAACCACTTAAAGTCCCTCACAGGTGTGCCTAGCTGCATGGGTTTTAGTTACAGATGTAGTCAAGTGGACAACAAGGATCAGCCATCAAAGCCCTAGAGCTGGAGCTGAGCTGAATACCTCCTTCCTGAAGACTGGTTTTCATGGTGACAGAAGGAGCCATACAAACCTACAAAGGAGAGAAGCAGCTAAGATCCCTACCCAGCTATGATGTCAATCAACCTCATCAATGACCTGCATACACAATAACCCTGAGGGTACAAAAGTGGCACACATACTTTGGTGGGAACCACAACTCATTCATTAGACTTGAGACTCTCTCAAGAAACAGGAAATAATTCCTGACACTGGAAACCTAACCAACTACCCACAACTACTGAAATCATGAATCTTGGAAGAGAACCTGTAGCCACCTGTTTACTAAACCAGAAACAGCCCTATGTAAATTCTAATTATTTGTCCTTATTTCCACAGAGAAGTGTGGTCTTCACCCTTCATCAAATACACTTCTCTTTGGTGTCTCAGATGGACACCACTATAGAAAATCTCAATCAATCAGAGTTATGGATCCCAGTCCCAATGGGTACATCTACAAAATACTCCTGCATCTAAGGTTGAGAGAACATTGTGGAAGACAAGGTGAAACTATCATAAGAGCCGGAGGATCAGGGAATTTTCTTTGAGATTGTGTCTCTTAGGAATATCAGAAACTACACCTATAATGTCTCACCCATAATGTCTTACCCTCATGTAAGCTAAATAAGAATGATACCAATGGACACTCACTCCCCAATGGACAGGGAGGATCCCATAATATCTCAACCCTACACAAAGAACAACAGATAGCTGAGGAAAACAAGGAACAGAAGACACGGTCATCTCCAGGAAACAGGACATCATTGGCTGTCCAGTGCCGACTAGTCAGCCTTGAATATAAACATACAAGTAGTGTTACATAGTTTAGATTTAAAAATACTAAATCATAATACCTGCATTCCATAACAATAAAATGTTATGAATAACACAATATTATGAAAGTATAGATCTTCTAAAGGTTTAATGCGGTCAAGACAAGACTCAGACTATTCCGGTAATTACTAATGCCTGAAGATATTTTCAAACTTCCGATGGCAAGAAAATATATAAATAATAACTGATATGATTTTGAAGATGATTGTATCAGGACTAAGCATATAAAATGTGTAGCAAAGCACCAAGAATTAGAAGTGGTGATATTCCAGAAATAGAACCATATAGAGATGGCTGTCTGTTATACAGAAAAGTTTTATTGTGGTTCAGAAAGTAAAAAAAGATGGATCCATGATACATTGGGTAAAGATTTTTTTTAAATAGACTAATATTCTAGGTCAAAAGTCAGTAACATATTTTATTTTGGAGCTGGGGAAATGGCTCAGTGGAAAAAGTAATGTGAAGGATCTGGATTTGGATTCCTCAGCAAAAGCTGGATGATGTGCCATGCATCTTTTGCTTCAGTACTGCAGTTTTGGAGGGCAGAGACAAACAGATCCCTGGAGATCATTCTACAGCCAGGATAGCAATCCAGTAATCTCCAGGTTCAGTTAAAGATCATGTCTCATAAAATAAGAAGGAAATCATAGACCTAGAACTGACCCATGTCTTCATCCACACATGCACACGTGCAGATGCACACACACACACACACACACACACACACACACACACACACACACATGAGTAGAGGCCACAATAGGTAGTCTGATACAAAGCTGAGAGTGACATTCAGGAAGGATTTGGAGGAGATAAAGGGAAGAAAGTGAAAGTGAAGAAAAGCTATTAGCTACTTCTCTGGCCAGAGTGGCCTGAGGGTTTACAGAGGGTGCCAGCTGGAGTTGGGGTCTCAGATAAAGTAATGAAGCGGGGGGGGGGGGGGAGGAAGTTTGGAAGTTGTCAGAAGCCATTATCATGAGCTATTACAGGCCAAGGATTATGCAGTAATTATTCAGGCATCATTTGATAAGGTCAACCCATTAGAATTAAGGATTCTGCTGGAGGAAACTTATCACACAAGGTGTTTTGGATTTACTGCCTTTTGAATGAATTGGCTGTTTCCTGGCTATAGATTCTTGCTGTAGCCTTTTCACATCTGTTACAAATTTGGGATTTGTTTCTCACAGTTTAGCAGTATTCTGATCATTTATTGGGCGAGATTTCCCCTATACATTTGGGGTGTTTGGATAACATGTCTCAGCTATATATGAAAATGGTCACAAAATCAAAACCTGGTGTTTGTTCCTTTCTTCTTTCCTACAATTATCCTTATTGGCAGACATTTGGTCAGTGCTAAGTGTCCAGGCAAAAGTATCTATTTTGAGACATTCTCGGACACCCAAGGACATAGAATTACAACATATCCAAAATTGTTGATTCACAGCCTTAGAGAGACAGGGAACAAGTGTGCCCTGGGCTCACCCTGCCAGCAGATAGGAAAGTTCTTCACCAAGCTACCCTGGCACTAACACATTCTTAACTCCTTGTACTTACTTTCAGCTTGGTTTATTAATTATCTTATTATCTTACCTTACTTAGGAATGCAATATCACACACAGACTTCCCTGTTTTTCTTCTTAGACTTCCCTATTATTTAAGGTCTCTCTCCTTCTCAACTGACCTCTTTCCCTTTAAGAGTTCACTGAAGCTTTTACTAGTCACTCCCTCCTTGAGTCCTAAAGAAAGTCTGACAGTCCCTGCCTGGTGTAAACTCTTATTGGCCTTTTATGACCCTGAAAGAATTCAAACCTTGGGACCCTTGCTTTGGTGAAAGGATTGCTGATTGTATGTGTATAAAAACTGGTGACTGTGAAGACTGGGGATGGAACAAAGAGAAAACAGCAGAGAGATCAAAGGCAGAAAAATAGAGAGATATGGATAGAAAGCACAAGTTGTGAGTAGACTTATTCCTAACCCTCAGATCGAGATTTCTTCGCTCAATGTAGAGCCTCCTTTGGACTCTGAAAGTCTTTAAGGTTGGACCCTAAAGGCTTTCATTAGCAGGAGAGAGTCTATGTGATGTGCTGGAGATGGGGGTTGTGGGAAAGGGAGGCCAAAGTAGTTGGTCTTCTACAAAGCTGGGGAGGAAACTGGGAAATTGGACCTGAAGGAGCTGAGGGAGAAGTGAAAATCTGTAGTTGGCCTACCTGCTTCCATCACTGGAGTGGCCTGTGGGTTCCCAGAGGCAATCTAATCTTTTTGAAACAAAAAATAGTACAATAGGCCCACTTCTGTTGATCTATATTGAATTAACCATGCTTACATAAAATATGCAAATAATACTTATAAATTATTAGTAATAGAGAGTACCATATATTTTTGGTTGTGAACCTAGCCTTTAACAGCTGAGCCATGTCTCCAGCCCCCATACATTTTTAAGAAGTGAAATGAATGCATTCACCATATGCTTCTGAATAGAATTTATATTATTTTATATTTTTCAATTTACTCTCATAGGAAGTGTATTGTAAAGGTCAGAGGTCAACTTGCAGCACTTACTCTTTCTATCTATCCTGTGGATTCCAGGGAACAAACTCAGGTTATCAAGATCGGTGGTAAGCATGTTTGCAGGCTGAGTGATCACCTCACTGACCTGTTATACGCATATTTTAAAATGTGTTGGAAACTTGCCTAGCCACTATCCATAGCTCAGTATAATCTTGTAATTCCATCTAGTCATATCTCCAACAATAAGGTACACATCTGAACACAAATACATTTGCAAACTAGGCTCCAGTAAAATCAATGAAAATTTAAAACCTTGAACTGTTTGTGTGGCACCACAGTTAAAAGCACTTCCTGACCTTCCAGAGGACCTAGCAATCTGGACAACCTCCTGTATCTCCAACTCCAGAGGACCTGACACCCACTTTGGCCTCTGCAGTAACATGCATACATGCCCCATACACACACACACACACACACACACACACACACACACACACACACACTGGTATAAATAAAGATAAAATAAACCTTTTAAAAATTAAAATATAAATCAAAAAGTCAAAAATTTAAAGATCTACAATGTATTTTAATATGTTGGAAAACAAGACAAAAGCTCAAAAATTTTGATGTAATCATACTTGGGATAATTATACAGTGATTAATAATAGTCACAATTACTTCAAGAAAGAATCTTACAGCTGTTTATTTAAAGTATTTTTTAAAAGCATGTTTTATGCATCAATATTTGTAATATTCAAATTTATTCAGAATAATTACCTTGGAGACAATTTTATGAATAATGTTAGGACCTACCTATGTATAATATGATAATACCCACTGTGGGAAAATTCATCCATCTGATGATTAAGAAATATGTGCTTAACTACATATGTACACATTTCTGTCTGCATTAGAGGCTCTCAGGTTTTACAGAAGTTATGAAGATTTATTAATGTAATTTTAACTAACTTTATGTGAGTCATCTGTATCCAGAGGGAAATCTGCTGTCATAGCAAATCCTATTTAGAATTGCTTTTGTCAAATAGTGGTCATTTGAAACTGGTCAGTTTATGGTCTTTAGCACAGAAAGAGTTTGCGGCTTGTTTGCTTAAAAAAAGGTGCATCAAAAGCCAAGACACAATTCTGCTTTTAATAGCAACTGCAAGAATTCTGCTGTTGCATAAATGTGTCCATGTGATATAGAACAAAGGAATCACTAGAGAATCAATACACATAGACAGAATTTCACATGAAACATGATTGTTTTATAAGATGCTGATTGCCAGAAAATATCCTTCCTCTTCCCACAGTATTCACTGGTTCCTCAATATGGGCACAAATGTGTAAAATGGTTTGTCTGGCTGTCCTGCCTCTCCTGTGTCACCTGACCATTTCACTCACATGTTCTGTTCCTTCCTTCTCATTGACTCTCATTAAAACTAGTATCTCCTATGTGTTTTCCATTATTTACGATACTTATTTGACAGTGTATTAATCATGAAGAATAAAGTCTGAAGTTTTGGTAATACCTAGGAATCCTAGAAAGGATAGCTAAAGCAAAGATTCCTTGGTGCTAATTATACTTGCTTGAAACAGCAAGAAAAGTGTCTTAGGCATCTTCAGTTTTAACAAGCTACAATTCCTAGAAACATTTACACATACAAAGAGCTCTTCCCCAAGTTTCAAGATCTGGTATCTGTGGTATCTGTGTACAGTATCCTGCTTTAAATTCTAAGCAGCTGCCTCTCTGCCTCCTCACAAGGCAAGCTGGCTCCTCCTCAATACACTCATTTCATCCCAAAAGAAAATTTTCATGAAGTCATCAATTTCTACATATTCCATACTCATATCCAATTAACATAAAGTCCCTACTATGAACAATAAACTTCAAATAGTTTCCTTATATCACTAAATAGAAGAGAGCCAGTTCTTTCTTCATAGAAAAAAAAAGATATCCATATATTACAACATATGAGAAAAGGTACATACACTAACCCTTTACATTTTGGTGGTATGTTATAAATGCTATCAATATAAAGAAAAATTGTGAATCTTTAGGGATAAGAAAAATTATAAATATTGATAAAGTTAGACCTCACTGCAACAGTAACATTTGAGCAAATATTTGAATGAAGTAGGCATTTAGGCATATTCTTGGAAGGGGAGCAATGGACAAAAATATCTTTAGCTAAAAGTGTGCTGGTAGAGTTCCATGAATACCAGGGTGCCTGGCTTATGCGTTCTGGACAAAGCAAGTGGGAAGCAGCCTTTGAAGACTTACCAAAGTGTCAGAGAGAAGGAAGTGTAGTGGATTTTGGATGTGGCATTTACTCTGAATGATACTTGAGCTATTTAAACACTGCAAGCAGAGGAGTGTCCCATTTCTAAAGATCGCTCTGACTGCTGGTTCAAGAGGAGACTTTAGAAAGATATTGAGGTAGCATGAAAATCCTTACGTGACTACTCAAAGCAGCATATAGGAGTGGCATATTCATGTATGTGGTAATATAAGGTCAAATCAAACATTTACTGTATCATATGTATCATAAAGAAATATTTCAAAATAATTCTTCAGTATATCTATAATTATGTCATTTAATAAAGACTAAAGAAAATTTGTATGCCAATGAGAATGATATGTTAGCATGGGAGAAATTAGAGGAAGAAAAGGAAGACAAGGAGTAATGTAATTATATTATAAATAAAAAATAAAAATTAAACCTTGTCTGAATATTTTATACTTTAAAACATGGAGAATTAGCCATATTTTTAGAGTTGATCCACATTTTTATTTTATAAATGTTAATTCTGAGTGTATCACTTTGCATAAAATTCAACACAAAATTGCAAAAGTATGTTTAGAGTGTGGGAGCCCATTTTCAGTTTTCCTAGTAAAGACCCTGCAGATCTGCATAGAGAGGATGATTGGACCATGGAACTGAGTGCAAGTGTTTTATAACTAGCAAGGGGGAGGTCTTTTGCTCTACCCCTTAGCATTGTTATAAACTGACCCTTGGAATAAAGTTCTGGGCCGCTTCGGATAAGGATCCAGGCCCACCCCAGTCTATCCTGGGTTTTCTCTCTGTTTCTCTACTCTCTCTTTCTAATTTAATTCTCATCCCTCATTCCTCAAGAGTTCCTGGGGTAAATATATGTGGGGCTGGTTCCCCATAATAGAGGTGTGGTGGTTAAAAGAAAATGGCCCCCAAAGGAAGTGGCATTATTAGGAGGTGTGGCCCTGTTGAAGGAAGTGTGTCATTGTGACAGTCAGTTGGCTTCATGCTGTCTTCTGGTCAAGAAGCAGATAGTTCCATGTCTGCCTGAATGGTGCCATGCTCCCCATCATGATAATAATTGACTGATCCTCTGAAACTGCAAGCCACCACCTCAATTAAACATTTTCTTTTTAAGAGTTGTACTACTCAGCAGAGAAAAACAATGACATCATGAAATTTGCAAGCAAATGGATGGATCTAGAAAAAATCATGCTGAGTGAGGTAACCCAGACTCAGAAAGACAAACATGGTATGTACTCACTCATAGGAGGATACTAGATGTAAAACAAAGATGACTAGACTGCTACACAACTCCAGGGAGGCTTCCTAGAAAACAGGACCCTAGGAAAAACACAGAGATCGCCCAATGACAGAGAAAAGGATGAGATCTACATGAACAACCTGGACGACAGTGGGAGTAATGAAGGGCAAGGTTTGAGGGAAAGAAAGCTTAGGGGAGCAGGAGATCCCAGCTGGATCAAGAACAGAAAGGGAGAATGAGGAATAACAGACCATGATTAATGATGACCACATGAGAACAGGAATAGGCAGAGTGCTAGAGAGGTCCCCAGAAATCCACAATAATACATCCTCTGTAGACTGCTGGCAATGGTTGAGAGAAAGCCTGATCTGACCTAGTCTGGTGATCAGATGGCCAAACACCCTAATGGTTGTGCTAGAACTCTCATCCAATAACTGATGGAAGTGGATGCAGAGATCCTCCGCCAGGCCCCAGGTGGAGCTCCAGGAGTCCAATTGTCGAGAAAGAAGAGGGACTGTAAGAGTGTGAATTGTTGAGATCAAAATTGGTAAAGCACAGGGACAATAGCCAAACTAATGTAAACACATGAATTATGAACCAAAAGCTGTGGAGCCCCCAATTGGATCAGGCCCTTTGGATAAGTGAGACAATTGAATAACTTGAACTGTTTGGGAGGCACCCAGGCTGTGGGACCAGGACCTGTCCTTAGTGCATGAGCTGGCTGTTTGGAACCTTGGGCTTACACAGGGACACATGCTCAGCCTGGAAGGAGGGGACTGGACCTGCCTGTACTGAACCCACCAGGTTTAAATGAATCTCCAGGGGAGTCTTGGCCCTGGAGGAGATGGGAATGGATGGGAGGGGCTGGGGAGAAGGTGGAGGCGGGGGCGGGAGGGGGGAGGACAGGGGAACCCATGGCTGATGTGTAAAATTAAAACACAAATACAATAAATTAAAAAAAAAAAGAGTTGCAGTGGTCATGGTGTCTTTTCAAAGCAATAAAAGTCTAAGACAAGAGACACTTCAGAAATAGTTAGAAAATCTGTCCTAATCCTAAGGCAAATTGCTTTTAATGATTATTTTTCTGAATCTCAAGTGAGCAGCTTACACAGAAATTTTTAATAACATTCTGTCACCCACAAGTACTTGACATTTACAGTTTGGAAATAACAGTGATTTTTTTGTTTGTTTGTTTGTTTCTGGACTAGGTATACAGCTCAATGGTTACAAGGAGGCTCTTGGTTTATTCTTTAGTGTTCAGAAAAACATTCTTTGTGTTCTTTAATTAAACCATTGTATCACTATAAAAGCAGAAAAACTTTGCACACATTTTCAAAACACTGCAATTCATAACATACAATACTCTTGGATCTGAGGCAAGAAGTTTTGGATTGTTCTTTTCGACGTTGCCTAGTGTTATGTCACACATAGTGCAAAGTGCACGTGTTGTTTCCTGAGAACCAAGGCCCCAGTGAGGTTGGGCAACACAGAGTGGGTGAGGACTGGCAAGAACAACCTGAATTCATTTCACATTTGATTTTGAATAGTTTTGTGTTCAGAAATCTTTCACTGTGGTCATTTTTTTCACGATCCCATATTCAGTTACATGGCCTCCACAATCTGTGACTGGTGCTGAAAAGATTGCTCAGAGGTTACGAGCATGTGTGGCTCTTATAGAAGACTGGGCTTAGGTTCCCAGCACCCTTACCAGGATGCTCACAACTGCCTATAACTCCAGTTCCAGAACACATACCATCTTCTGCCCTCAGCAGCGACCTACATATATGTGATACACATAAATTCACAAGGCATATACACATATTCATAAATAAAAATGCATACTTTAAAAGAACCTGTGATTATAGGTGCCATTAAGAGTGAAGTTATGTTGTAGAGTTAAGATGAGAAAGTGGTAGAGCCTTGAATAAAAACAACTGGATGGGTTTAGAGAGCACAGACTTCATACAAGGAAGTAGATGTACAAATTCAAGATTGCAATAATTTTTGGAATTTACACCAATAATTGCTTGGACAAATAAAAATCAGTGTCAGTAAAAGTTAGGCTACAGACAGGTGCCAATCATTTATAGTGGCAAGAACAGGTTTAATTCTGTGGAAAATAAAAAAGGAAAGAAGATAGTGGAGAAGAATATGAAATGTCCAAACATCTTTGAGAGGAATTGTCTTAGTTAGGGCTTTTATTACTATGAAAAGACACTACGACCATAGCAACTCTTATAAACGAAAACATTTAATTTGGGTGGCCATCTTACAGTTTCAGAGGTTCAGTCCATTATCATCATGGCAAGGAGCATGGTAGCATGCAGGCAGATATGGTATGGAGAAGTAGCTGAGAGTCTTATATCTTGCAGGCAACAGGAAGTCGACTGTCTCACTGGGTTTGGCTTGAGCATATAGGAAACCTCAAAGTCCACCTCCACAGCAACACATTTCCTCCAACAAGACCACACCTACATTGACAAGGCCACACCTCCTAATAGTGCCACTCCCTTTGGGGGCCATTTTCTTTCAAACCACCACTGGAATGTATGTTAAAAATACTCAAGCCTAAAAAAGGAATCCTAAAGTAATTATTTCAGTTAAAGTTGTTCTTACAGTTTTCACTGAGAAGTCATAATCACGTCTGAAATCCAAATGTAAATTTACTCCTTGTTAGGCTGATAAGACGGCTCAGTGAGTAAAGGCATTTGCTACCAAACTTGAAGACCTGATTTAATTCCCAGAACCCACCCACACTGTAGAAGGAGAGAACAAATGCCAAAGGCTGTCTTCTGATTCCCACACATGTGCCATGGTTCACACATGCTTGTAAAGTTATAAATTGGGCGTTCATTTAAATTTTTCTAGATATTTAGAAATAATATTCATAAGGGAATGGAAATTGTGTACTACTGTGTACCATTCTACTTCTTGTACTTTTTTGGTCACACCTTATTTTTTTAACCACAAGAACCTTTGAAAAAGAAGGTAAGTCTATGTGGTCTCATGGTTTTCCTAAGTCTGGATTTGTTTGAAAGACACATACTTGTCATGTTCCAATTTAGAAAATAAGGTGCATTCTTTTGTTTGGAAACACTTCTAATGACATACCTTTTAAGGACATGTAGACTCCTGCCACAAATTCAGATAACTCATTTTGAGATATGAATTGGGTCACTTCTCAGTATTCCTTATTGCCTCATGCTTGCACCATAATGTTGACGAGATGCCTTGATTTTACTAAGTTAGTATATTTTTTTGTGTGTTTTTAACCAAATAATTATTTTAAAATGTCCTAAGAAAATTAGCCCAAGCTTTCAAATGTCATATGAAACTTGTTATTTTATTTAAATTATTATTAAATTAAATTATTGATTTTCACTTCTGCTGTTGAAGGTATTTTTCTTTGAACAGTTATTGTACTACTGGGTCAATTATGATGAGCCAGAATCTTCCAGGACAATCAGGATAATTGTGTTAAAAATGATGAGCATGCTAGAGATAGATAAATGTACTGAACATCATATTCATAAATTATATTCACGAATATAGCAATTATAACTAAAGCAACTATTAAAATTCATAAATAAGGAAAAATTATAGAGAAAAATGACAATGTCAAGTATCTTTAACTTGAATTTATCTTCTTTAGCTTTGAAGATTCTCTTCAGTTGGTAAAACTCAACAGTACCTTATGAAAAACTTTTATGAACAAATTAGGCAGAGGAGGATTTTATATCAATATTGTAAAGGCTGCATTTGATGAAGATGTAACCCAAACCACACCAAGTAAGAGGAATCTGAAAGCAGTTCTAAGATCAACAAGACAGGGTTTCTGCCTAAACCGCTCTGATTTGATGTAGTATTGCAAAATAAGATAATCACAGAAAAACAAATATTGCAGTTTTCTCTCATGTGTGGAAACAGGTTGATGAGAACTAGGTGGCATGGAAAGATGCTACTGGATGTGGGAGAGAGGCAGAAGGAGGGAGGAGTGATGTGAGCATCACATACTGGAAACATCACACCTATGTAGTTTATAAAAGTATCATGTGCCAATAAAACAGAAAAAAATTGATGTTCAGCTTTGCTTTAACACTAATTTCCTTCTCAATTTTCCTGTATGTAATAAAGTGTTTATCTGAGCAGAAGCATGATTGTACCTCTTAAGAAAAGGATACTAGTTCAACTAATATGCATAACTCTTCTTCATATCATATCAATAGGCTTATAGACAGCTGCAGGATTGTATAACTACTAAGATATCCTGTTCACTAAATACAAGACGTTAAATGAATTTTTAAAATAGACATCTTATGAATACAGCGGAAAACATCCAAGACTTGCACATTCCCTTGTAAGTTACTGTCATCATGTCCATCAGAAGGTTTGCATGGACCATTTTCTTAAACAGAAATCTCCCTGTAAAGTTTTGCGCAATAACATTGCATAGCCTTCAAGTTTTCATCATCCATCCCCAGGTCTGTGTGGTCTGATTACAGGAGACACTTTGATGAATGCATTTTCACTTTGAATAGCTGGGAATGCATTACTTTTGGAATAATACATTAGCTTTGTCAAACACAGTGAGAGAAGACAGCAATACATAAAAATTCAGTGTGGCAGAATAAGAGGTTAACTGCAGCAGCATCTAAGAAATGTCATATAGGGGACAGCAGACATCTGCAGAAAATGACACAGGATTTGTTACTGTTGAGGAAAAAGTAGGCTTCAGTTTTAGATGTAGAAATGGTGAGTTTTGGAAGCCATCAACTCTAGAATACAATCTTCTGGAGTTCCATGTCAATGCAGGCAATGCAACAGAATGTAGGGATGTTTTGATAATTCTGCCATTATCTACCTTTTCAATCTTGTAGGCACATATTTCATATGGTTTTTTTTTTTTTTGCCAAATTCAAGTATTTTTTACCTAATTTTCACAAGAATTGATTTCTTTAAGGCCAAACCCTCTCACTTGTACTGTATACATTTGATGTGTCAAGTATTTTCTGTAAATCTGTACATTCATCTATTTGTTGGAACACAATCAAGAGTGGTGTCATGCAAGGGGAATTCCGAGGGCTTGTGAGTAAACTCCAAGAAAACAAGACAAGGGTCTTGTGGGCTCACTTTCTTTAAAAACCAGACTTGTTCTTAGAAGGTGCTTTTGTGCCTCTCTCAAGTATAGGTGATGGAATGAATTGACCTCAGATTACTCATCACAACTGGCCAGCATTACTTGTTTACATGGCTCTAGGGTAAAGTGCCAAATGAAGTTTGTCTTTGTGGTTGTACTCTTTACTCATATGGCTCTTCCTAACATCTCAGAGCATAAATTGTCTGATTCTCTGAAGAAAGATGGCTGTTCCATGAGACTTTAGTCTGTGCCATTTGGGGGCTCCAGTCTCCCAGGTTCACACAGCCAACTAGAGCAATAAATAGTCTATAAAATCTAAGCAAAACAAAAATCATTGCCTCAGGTTATTTTCAATTAAGTAAAATAGTATATTTGAAGTACTTATGACAGTGGTTTACACACTTTGAAACATTCTGCAAATATTTATTACAGTTAGGATTATTATCATGAGAGGACTGCTTTTTGTGATTCTTAGTTTCATTAATAAAATAATTTAAGACTAGACTCAAATAGAAGCCCAAGGTCAATTTTATTAAATCTTAAAATAAAAACATCACAGGGAGGGCAAGCTGTGGTTCTAAGCAGCTGCCCAGAGGGGGGAAACAGAGGGAAAGGGGAAAAACAAAAATGCTATGCACTTGAGTTAAGTCGGAATGGAGGTCAGCAACAGGACATTCATTAACCAGTCACAAAGTGGGGAGAGGAGCTGTGAAGAAAAAGTTCAAATGTAAATGAAAGCATGCCTAGGAAAGAAATAAAAAGAAAGAATAAAATAATAATTCAGAAAAACAGGCAGATTAATGAAATAGTATGGCTATACTCTGAGAGACTGCTTAGCAGGTAGGGATGCTGGAAGAAAAAATTCATTATTTCATTAAAGGGATAATTATGCTACCTATCTTTTTTTGAGTCAGGGTTTTCTCTGTGTAGTTTTGGTGCCTATCCTGGATCTCACTCTGTAGACCAGGCTGACCTCTAACTCAGAGAGATCTGCCTGGCTCTGCCTCCCAAGTGCTGGGATTAAAGGCATGTACCACCACCACCTGGCCCCAATCTATTTAGAATGACTTAAGATGCCCTTAGTGGAATGACTGACCTTACCCAACTGGAGCCTAGGTATCCATTCAGGTCAATAATTCTATTCTTTTAATCAGAAAGAATTTTTCCTTGCTGTGTCTTTATTGCTATTCTCGCATTAATATATCTACTCCATATTTCCCTTGATGCCTCACCTCCCGATACTAGGTACACAATTAGGGTTATAAGATAATATTAATAAATTTCATTGTTAAGTGATTCAGAAAGTAAAATATAGGGGTTATTTTTTCTACTCTAATAATATAGTCTCAGCTTAAAAGATGTAACCTTAGCTGGTTTACAGGTTGGGGAGATGGTTCAGTGAGCAAAGATCTTACCACGTTTGGAGCTCAAAAACTCAAAGCAGAATGCTGTAGTGCATATCTGTAATCTTAACATTCTTTTTTTTTTTAAGATTTATTTATTTATTATGTATACAGTGCTGTGTCTGCAGGCCAGGAGAGGGTATCAGATCTCATTACAGATGGTTGTGAGCCACCATGTGGTTGCTGGGAATTGAACTCATAACCTCTGGAAGAACAGCCAGTGCCCTTAACCTCTGAGCCATCTCTCCAGCCCCAATCTTAACATTCTTATGTCAAGATGGGAGGTAGAACAATTTCCAAAATCGCGTAAGTCTATTGCTAGTTTCTCATATGCAGTATGTAAGAGTAAACAGTAAGAAACGCTGCTTCAAACAAGACAGAAACTGAGGACTACTATCTGAGATGGTTGTTGGACCTACACATGAAAAATATGTCATGTATTCACACACTCAGAGAGACAGAGAGAGACAGACAGAGAGAGAGACAGAGAGAGAGAGAGAGAGAGAGAGAGAGAGAGAGAGAGAGAGAGAAAGAGAGAGAGAAAGAGGGGGTGTTTAAAAAGCATAGTTAGCTTAATAGTGGAACATTGTTATCATCCAAAGACTCATCCACTTGTAAGTCCAATGATGGAATTGAATGTAACAAAAATTAATGAAAAATGAGACTAAAAATTTGAAAGAGATCAAGGAAGTATATATGTGAGGATTTGGTGGGGGGAAGAAAGGGAAGGAGAAAATTATGTAATTGTATTATTTTGGACATTCCCCACCTCCTAAATATCATTATGCTTCCTGTTTTGTGCTTTTGTGGGGTTCCTGAGTGTGAGAACAAGTGGGTCTCTGCATCTATATTTGTTTCTTGTACCTTTTCCTCTTTTCTTCCTATTCCCTTGTTTTGTCCTTTTTCTGACATGTTGTTATTTCATTTTATCCCTCAGAGGCCTGTTTATTTTCTAATGAGAGTCAGAAAGAGGGTAACTCTAGATGGGAAGGAAGGTGGGAAGGAACCAAGAGGGCATAGCAATTTATTTTACTGTTCATTATAATATAAAACCTAGGGACAAATATGAGAAAAGAACCTGAGACAGTCTCTACAATCAAGACACCCCCCCCCCACACACACACCATTTGCCTCTCAGCTCCAAAAGGGTCCAGGCAACCATAGAGCCCTGCCTCCCCTTCTTCAGGGGCCCTCTTTCTCGAGTTTGGGGAAACTCTATGATCCATCCAAACTAGGTGAATATAAACCCTACCCCTTAAACCAATGCCTGACTCTAATTGGACATTGGGCCACAGTATAGATATGATTCTTGTAACAAGGGGGCATTATCAGGATATATTATATGAAAAAAATCTCTTTTCAATAAAAATTACAAAAAGAAATGAAGAAATACAGTTAGTCAGGGAGACTCACATGGGACTCCCACAATTACTGCTAAGTAAATGAGAACTCCCATGTAAACATTAATAATAATACATAAATAAAATAAAAATTTTTAAAAGAACAGTAATCCACAGCAAAAACATTTCTTCTCACTGTAACTTTATTCTTTCTCATTGTACCAGTAAGGGATGACAAATGTCAAATTCCTCAAAAAACCATTACAGGTTAAATTCCACAGATTATAATTGTTGGGGTCCTAGAGAAGTCCCACAAAAGACCACTATTCACATATGCAATCAACAAGTCTTTATTATTCCAATACATGGAGGCTGTCCATCCCACACAAAAGCAAGATAGTGATGACCCTGAGAGGAACATGTAAACCCCTTTTAAGCATAGCCAAGGGGAGTTCATAGGGCAGTTAGGTCACTTTAGGTATGATCAGCTTAAGCAAGTGGAAATTATGTCAGTGTATTCCTAATTGGTCAGGACTAGTAAGAGCTAGCTAAGACTATAGCTTTTCCATTTGGGGGCAGGCCTGGGCAAGTTCCAGGCTTTGTTTTTATTTGGTTACTACCTTGAGTTGCTGTGATGCTCTGGGGAATGGCTCAGGCCTAGTATAGCTTGAGCTGCTATAAAGGGCATTAAAGATTGGTTTTCCTTTGTTTGTGGCTTCCTCAGAAATGGTCTGCTCAATTTCAAGACGCAGAAATTGAGGCCTAATTCTTGCCTGAGTCATGCAGAGCTGTGACAATATTTACTTGGCCTTCTCACAATCACCAAAATAAAATACGAATAACAGGATTTGTCACAAACTGGGGCACATGTTTTAAGACTTTAAACTAAATTGAGGGAGTTTTCAGAATTATTAAGAAAAACTGATTTATTTTTTCACTCAAGTGGCCTGGAATGTCTCAAGCTGTCTTTATTTATACTTGAACAGAGTTTTTTCTACCAAGCTTACATGAATATTGGCCCCTATTTTTGACCTTTAAGAAATACATCATATTTTAAGAAATATATTGTAATCAATATAAAAGCCACCATTGTTCCCCTTTATGTTTCCCCAAATACACTTTCCCACCCCCTACATAACCATATTCTAGACACAGAGTTCAGCATTTTTCAGGCTTATCTAAATATAGAGCAAGACACATCCTGCTCTTGTAGCACTTACCTCAGCTGGCAGCTACTTGTAGTTACAAAGTTAAAAAGTAATGAACATGGATACAATGCTTTAAGGACAACAATATTAAAACCCACACAATTCTCTCTGACGTCAAGATTGTTTTTATACAGTTCTCTTTTCCACAAGAAGGTCCCAATTTTCAATCTCTCTATAAAAGGCTGACGTTGGGGGCTAGAGAGATGGCTCAGAGGTTAAGAGCACTGACTACTCTTCCAGAGGTCCTGAGTTCAATTCCAAGCACCCACATGGTGGGCCACAACCATCTGTAATGAGATCTGGCACTTTCTTCTGTGTACATAATAAATAAATAAATCTTTTTTTGATATTCAAATATTATTATTATTATTATTATTATTATTATTATTATTGTGTGTTTTAATTTTATACATCAGCCATGGGTTCCCCTGTCCTCCCCCCTCCTGCCCCCACCCCCACCCCCACCTTCCCTTCAGCCCCTCCCTTCCATTCCCATGTCCTCCAGGACCAAGACACCCCTGGGGATTCATTTAAACCTGGTGAATTCAGTACAGGCAGGTCCTGTCCCCTCCCTCCAAGCTGAGAATATGTCCCTGTGTAAGCCCAAGGTTCCAAACAGCCAGCTCATGCACTAAAGACAGGTCTTGGTCCCACAGCCTGGGTGTCTCCCAAACAGATCAAACTATTCAATTGTCTCAATTATCCAGAGGGCCTGATCTAGCTGGGGGCTCCACAGCCTTTGGTTCATAATTCATGTGCTTCCATTCGATTGGCTATTTGTCCCTGTGCTTTTTGCAATCTTGGATTCAACAATTCACGCTCTTGCAGTCCCTCCTCTTCCTCTACAGTTGGACACCTGGAGCTCCACCTGGGGCCTGGCTGATCCTGTACAATAAAACAACCTCTGGAGGCATCACAATCCCCAATCTCAAGACCTACTATAGAGCTACCATAATAACAACAGCTTGGTACTGGCATAAAAACCTACATGTGGACCAATGGAATCGAACTGACAGAGGGCTGATATCCAGAATATATAAAGAACTCAAGAAATTAGACATCAAAATGCCCAACAGTCCAATTAAGAAATGGGCTATAGAACTAAACAGAGAATTCTCAACAGAGGAAGTTCAAATGGTTGAAAGACATTTAAGGAATTGCTCAACACCCCAAATTATCCAGGAAATGCTAATCAAAACAACTCTGAGATACCACCTTACACCTGTCAGAGTGGCTAAGATCAAAAACACAGTACACAGCTTATGCTGGAGAAGATGTGGAGCAAGGGGAACTCTTCTCCACTGCTGGTGGGAATGTAAGCTTGTACAGCCACTTTGGAAATCAATATGGTGCTTCCTTAGAAAATTGGGAATCCATCTCCCCCAAGACCCAGATGTAGCACTCTTGGGCATATATCCAAGGAATGCTCAATCATACCACAAGGGCATTTGCTCAGCTATGTTCATATCAGCATTGTTTGTAATAGCCACAACCTGCAAACAACCTAGATGCCCTTCAACTGAAGAATGGATAAAGAAAATATGGTACATATACACAATGGAATACTACTCAGCAGAGAAAAACAATGACATCATGAGGTTTGCAGGCAAATGGATAGATCTAGAAAAAATTCATCCTGAGTGAGGTAACCCAGACTCAGAAGGACAAACATGGTATGTACTCACTCATAGGAGGATACTAGATGTAAAACAAAGATGACTAGACTGCTACACAACTCCAGGGAGGCTACCTAGAAAATGGGACCCTAGGAAAGACCCAGGGATCACCCAATGACAGAGAAATGGATGAGATCTACATGAACAACCTGAATGACAGTGGGAGTAATGAAGGGCAAGATTTGAGGGAAAGAAAGCTTAGGGGAGCAGGAGATCCCAGCTGATCAAGAACAGAAAGGGAGAACGAGGAACAATAGACCATGATAAATGATGACCACATGAGAACAGGAATAGGCAAGTGCTTGAGAGGTCCCCAGAAATCCACAATGATATATCCTCTATAGACTGCTGGCAATGGTTGAGAGAAAACCTGATCTGACCTAGTCTGGTGATCAGATGACTAAACACCCTAACAGTCGTCTTGGAACTCTCATCCAATAACTGATGGAAGTGGAGGCAGAAATCTGATTTTTAAAGGTTTGGTGGTGGTTTCTCAGAAAATTAGAAATCAATCCTTCTCAAAACCAGTGATAATTACTCTTGGGCATATATTCAAGGAATTCTCAATCATACCACAAGGACACTTGCTCAATGATGTTCACAGCAACATTAATCATAATTGCCCGAATGTAGAAACAACCTAGATGCCCCTCAACTGAAGAATGGATAAAGAAAATGTGGTACCTAGATACAATGGAGTATGACTCAGCAGTAAAAAACAATGACATCAAGGAATTTACAGGTAAATGGATGAAACTAGGAAAAATCATCCTGAGTGAGGTAACCCAGACTCAGAAAGACAAACATGATATGTACTCACTCATTAATAGATACTAGATGTAAAGTAAATTATAATCAGATTATAACCCACAGCTCCAGAGAAGATAGGAAACAAGGAAGACCCAAAGAGGGACGCATGGATCACTCTGTAAAGGGGAAATAGATGAGATCTCCATAAATAAACTAGGGATAAAGGGGGAAATAGAGGGTAATGGTTGGGGGATCAGAACATAAGAAAATGAGATGGTCAAGCTGGAACAGGGATAGAGTAGGAGAGCAATGAAAGAGATAGATAGCTTGACAGAGGGAAACATCATGGGGATAGGGAAAAATCTGGTGCTGGGAAAGTTACCAGGAATCCACAAGGACAGCCACAGCTTAGAACACTAGTGATAGTAGAGAGAATGCTTGAGCTGGCATACCACAGTAATCAGGTTGGTGAGTACCCTAACTGTCATCATAGAACTTTCATCCAGTAACTGATGGAAGCAGATAGAGAGGTCCACAGCCAAGCACCAGACTGAGCTCCAGGAGTCCAGTCAAAAAGAAAGAAAAGGGATTTTATGAGCAAGGGGCATCAAGAAGATGATGGGGAAACCTACAGAGACAACCAAACCAAACTAATGGGAACTCATGAACTTTAGATCAACAGCTGTAGAACCTTCATGGGACTGAACTAGGCCCTCTGCATAAGCCAGAGTTATGTAGCTTGATCTGTTCAAGGGGCTCCCTGCCTGCAGGATCAGGATCCATCCCTGGTGCATGACCTGGTTTGTTGGAGCCCACAACCTTGATGCAGGGTGAGGTGCTTAGACCTGCCTCAACTGAATGTACCAGGCTCTGCTGATTCCCCATGGGAGGCCTTACCTTTTCAGAGGAGAAATGAGGTATGGGTTGAGGGAGAGGCTGGGGAGGCAGGGGAAGGGAAGCGAAAGGGATCTGTGGTTGGTATGTAAAATGAATAAATGTTTTCTTAATAAAATAATAAAAGGACAGGTGAATTGTCACCACAAAACAAATGCATGAACATGGCCAAAGCAGTGTGAAGCAAATGTTCTAATCTTTGATCAATAATGAAAAAGATACAACACACTAAAAAGTATTTATTCTTTTATTAAATGTTACCTGACACTATTCCCACCTCTTCAGGCCATTGTTTAAATATCCACATGATACATTTACTGGCAAAGTTTGCTAAGAATAATACTTCTTTGACAAATAGTTTGTCTTGAATAAAAGCAGGTTGTTTAGTGTAGAAATATACAAACAAGGTGGAAAGTGGTGATAGTCTAAAGGCTGAGCTGCCAAAATAGTTCATAAGAATGGGGAAAACAAGAGCTTTGAGACTATTGCACTAATTGCAATGAGCAATAAACTTGCTAGAAACCTATTGATGAAACACCAGAAAATGAAGAAATAACAGAAAAGGTAGACCAGTTCTCCATATGGCTCTACCCAGCTGGGTAATTATTGTGTCGGACCTAAGACAGTCCATTGAAAAAAATAAGGGATATTTTAATAATTGGTAGTTCTTAGGATATATTTCCAACATATATTGCAATAAACTGGAACATGATAAAATCTTCTAAAGCTTGAAATGACTGAGCACCATATTTCCCCTGATCATTGACTTTTCAATATATGTGGAAATAATTTTATCTCTAAAAACTTAGGCTCAAATATGAGTACAAATTTTAAAACACACTGTGGTGAAAATCAATTTTGTAGTTTAACTACATGAATATTTGCCATACAAATTTTCATTCAGTGTTTATTATATTAGCCAAATGATGCTGGCATAACTGGATGGTGGCATGAAAAATCATGCAAATGGATCTGTATCTATCACCCTGCACAAAACTCAAGTCCAAATGGATCAAAGACCTGAACATAAATCCAGTTAAAATGAACCTGCTAGAAAAGAAAGGGGGAAGTAGTTGTGAACACATTGGCACAGGAGACAGTAGGGGGAAAAAAGCAAATTTGGCCTGTTGAAAGGACTAAAACCAACCCACAAATTTGCCTAAATGAATAAAGACTTTGTGTATTTATTAATGTTTTACAATGACATATTTCACAATGAAAACTGCAGCAAAGACCTAAAACACAGGATTTCAACTTTTGTAGTTGGCCTCTAGGAAAAACAAGAACCATTCTACTAAAAGACAGTGAAAGACCTTCCATTCTTGATAATATTACTAGTTTTTCTACCCAAATATTTTAGGACTTCACTATAACCCGAGAACTTCAAAGATAAGGACATGAAGTCAACACTTTCCAAACAGCCTGGGCCATTCCAGTTTTAGACATTGTCATCTTTCTGAAGGAAATCCCACTCACAAGGAATCAATACCAATTATAATACACAAATTTATTTTGTATCAATATGAACTTTTATTTCAAACACAAGCATAAACATAGTCATCATTTAAAAAATAAATATGTAAGTCATAATAGAATGATAATCAATTTTTAAGTAGAAATTAACTGAAAGACCCAAAAGAAGTTATGGCATAAGTTCAGAAAAGGAATAAAGGCAGGTGCATTAGTATCCAAGTATAGAATTAATAACATTATCAGAGGAACCAAGAAGTATATAATAAAAAGTCATCTGAGATCCAGAGACATGTATTTTTACAGTCATGGAATAAATAAGATTAAATTTAAAAATCTGAAAAATTTATTAGAGTTGGCCTTGAGATTTCTGCTGTTCTCAGTATGAGAATTCATAATTTAACATTTGGAAGTACATTTGAAGAAAAATGAAAACGTCAACTTTCTTTTTTATTTTATTCGTTCATTTATTTATTTATCTATTTATCTATTTATCTATTTATTTATTTATTTATTTATTTATTTATTTATTTATTTATTTATTTGAGTCAAGGTCTTCCTCTGTAGCTCTGGCTGTTTTGGACTCACTACTTAGACCAGTAAGCCTTGCCTCAAATTATTTAAAAAAATTTTTTTTTCACAAGTCAGTCAGATTTCTAGCCTTTGTAGAATACCTTTGATACATGAACTGCATTCTTCCTTGCTCTGAGACAGAAATGACACTGGAAACATAATCAAATATTCAGGTTATTTTCAGAGTGGACAACCATTCCCAGAACCACTGAAAACTCGAGTTACCTATTCTATGTGTAGAATCAGAGTCATTTGTTGCCTTGCTGGACTATATACTACATGAAATGTCCAATTTTTTTCTTTTCCTTTCTTTTTGAGATACTCATTCATTATATAGTACAGACTGACCTTGACTTTGCTATATTGCTGAGGATGAGTTTTGACTCTTGGTTTTCCTGCTACTACCTCTGGAGTGTACAGATTATAGACATGTGTCACCATGCTTAGTTTATCTGGTATTAAAGCTCTAACTGCAGAGTTCATGCATGCTAACCTGCATCCTTTTTTGTCTCACATTTTGTTTTCATAGGTCCATGATACTGTCCCTATGCTCATACTCACAGACTTAAGTCTACTTTAGTTAGTTTGGAAGATGACAACAAGACAGCACACATAGGTGGCTTTACTAGAACATTTATTTTCCAATAGTTTGGATGCAGTGATGTCCAAGATTGAAATGCCAGCCACTTCAGGGCCTTGTGAGGGTCTTCTTTCTAGCTTGTGCATTGTTGACTCCTTAATAGTTCTCTGCATCCTTTTTTCATGTGTACAAGAGGTAAAGATGGAATGAGTGATCTAATCCTTTACTAAACCCATTATAGAGGCTTCACTTTCATAAATTAATAATCAAATGCTTCTAGCTGCCCAAGGGTCCCATCTCCAAAAACCATCACATTACTGATATGCACTTCTGAATATACATTTTTAAGGACACAGACCTTTAAGATTAACAAACAGTTACATTTTAATGATAAAATACTGCTTTTGAAGAACATATTTCTAAATTTTCAGTTGTATATGTAAATGTCATTGTTACCAAATGTGCTACCTTATATTTCCACAGTAAGTCACCTATATAATTGAGATCCCCAGAGCAGATGACTTTGTGTTAGTGAGACTGTTCATATGGATATATCACATGAACCCTGTAAATCATAGTATAGAGGTCAAGAATGTATCAAAATCATAAGGATAGCTGCTGGCTATTTCAGGCTTTAAGGTATAGAATACCATATACCATATGTACAATCTTTAGTTGTTTGTTGAAGGTGTCCCCAAAAAATATCGAGAAGAAAAAAAAAAAAACTCTAAGCAGAAGGAAATTAGATCTTCCAACACTAATAACCAAGTTGAAATCAGACACACACTCCAGAACCTTCAAATAAGAACACATCTTGCCAACATCTTACTTTTAGACGTGTGATACTATGACCATAGGTCAGCCACTTTGTGCCTATCTCCTAATATGAATGATGCTTTGAACTGTTGTGTTTGTGGTCACTTCTTATAGAGAAAGAGAATATGTATTACAAAATATAGAACCTTCCATCAGAGGACTGATCAAAAACAAAGAAGTAACTTTGATAAAAAAAAGTTGTGGGTAAAAACTAGAGAATTGTTAATACACACACACACATACAGAGAGGAGAGAGAAGGAGAGAGAGAGAGAGAGAGAGAGAGAGAGAGAGAGAGAGAGAGAGAGAGAGAGAGTTTCGAATAGGTTACTATTTCATATAGATCTATCTTTTGGGAATCCAAAGGATGTGAGCACCATGCAATTACAAACAGAGAAAATGAAACTTGCTTCTGTAGCATCACTTGAAACATATGTGAAGTCATCACTGTTTTGTGGAACACAAATATGTGAGCAACCATCTTGGATATAAAGATGAAGAGACTCTGAAATGAAGTGTTAAATATGTACATTAATTTCTGTTCAGTGCTCATGTAAGGTAAAAGAAGGCAAATAAAACATCAAGATATAACATGATACAAAGAAAAGGGCTTAGTGGATAAGTGTGCACAGTATTCTTGCAGAGGACCTGAGTCCTAGCATCCACACTAGGTGGCTCATGATAGTCTACCTCCAGTTCTGGGGCATATGACATCTTTTGACCTCCATGGACACCTGTATTTACATGTACACAACAACATGTCAGCAGACATAAATACACATTATTAAAAATAAAGACTGATGAGCTGGAAATTCTTCACCTAATTATATAGTAATATATGATAAAACTGAGGTAGCAAAAAAAAAAAAAGGTAAAATGAGAAGAACTTGGTAGTATAACTTTGTGTTAAAATCTCAGGAAGTTCCATGTGTCAGAAAATTATGCTTTTCAACTGTCTCCTTTTACAGACTCAAAGTATCATCAGAGGACCAATCAGAAACTGGGCATCTTTGTCCCTCATCCAGATCAACAAGAGCACAGGGATTATCTCAGAATGATTTGTTGGTGAAGTCATTTGTTCCTGAGTGAAATCCAATTCAATTCACAAAAGATCACAGGCTCTTAAGATGTTTTTATCAGCAGGATTTCTATCAGTTTGACCAACAGGGCTGAAGAATGACAGAAGCAGACTGGCACACTAATCTGATGAAATATGTGTTACTTTATATGTGAAGGGAAGGATGCTCCTGAGTGGACAGATGGTGGAAACAGCTCAGAGGGCCACACAATATTACTTCTTAGATCTGAAATAGAATTTTAAAAGCCCAATTTTTTCACAACAGTATTTCAGAAATGTTTCAATATATGACTCCACAGTATGCCCCATTCCTTTTTTTGAACTCAGCCATTTAGAGATTGCTCCTCAATGCCTGTTCCTGCATGTAATTTGGGAGTATAGCACATGAATCATTTGTCTCCATTTCACAGATCCACAAATGGAGTAAATTTACTCAAGTGATGTCTAATGCAATACACTTAGAAATATCACCCCTCCTTATCTAGACACTATTGATGAAACTGAGGAGACTGAGCAGATGCTGAGAATGTTATAAAACTTAGAAATGGAACACATATTTTGCTTTGGGAACAAATATAAAAAACCAACAACATTGGGGTCAGAGGATGGACTCTGTTGTGATCCAAATTTCAAGGTATTTCCCAAGATTAACCCCCTACTATATTCTCATCCTACATGACACTTCTATGAATGTGGGAAATCTCACTCCTGTGGTTCTAGACTGTTCAGTTATACACCCTGGAAAGTAATAAAGTTAGTTCTTCTCCTGTTGCGGGTAAGGCAGGCCACTGGCCATAGCACAAGTTTCTGTACTGCCCCTGCCATTCATCACTTTACACAGGTCTACAGTCATTCTCATTTATCCCAGTAGGCTGTGTATACAGCAGCTGGGGCTGCTCCAACACATGCAGCTGTCTAGTTGCTGCTTTGTGAATTGTGTCCAGTGAAATGATAGGGCAGTTACACCGTCTCATCTCCAAGTATCCATTGCTTCCCTTAGTCACCATAGCTACAGGTGCCCTAAAGGACAGTAAGATCCCTGTTCTTTAAATCATGGTTCCTCTACCAGTCGGCATTTGAGGAACAACTCTTAACTAAAGAAGGATGTTCACTTGAAAGGTGCCGAGGACATAGACATTCAATGTTAGCTCTTTTAACTCTGGCTGTGTAGGTGGAAGTATATGTCTCGCCAGCAACTCCCAAATACCTAGCAGCTGCGCCCCAAATTACCACACAGAGGCTTATATTAAATATAAATGCTCAGCCACTAGCTCAGGCTTATTACTAACTAGCTCTTACACTTAAATTAACGTATAATTCTCATCTATGTTTAGCCATATGGCTTGGTACTTTTTCTCAGTATGACATTTTCATCTTGCTAGTGACTCCTGAATCCACCCTTCCCCTTCCTGTCATCCTTAGTTAAATTGCCCAATTCGAGTGACAAATCTTTACAGTGTACAAGAGGATTATTCCACAGCATGGGTGCATTCAGGTTTTTTCTTATAAAAATTAATCCCCCCTCTGTCTCTCTTTCTCTCCCTGCCAACATCCTCTTTTCCTCTCCTTGAACAATAAAATAAGTACATACACAAAGAAAGGATTCCATACTTCAATATCACTTTGAAGGTATTTTAGCATACAATAACAGTAGACACAAAGATTTTCTTGTAAATGAAAAAAATCATTTACTTAAAATGCCTCTGTTCTTTGAGAAATCAATAACTGGAGATTTTCATTGGGATTAGGGCCACAATTCTCCAGAGGTTTCTGATGATTATTAGAGGAGAGGATTTAAGAATGGAGCAAGATTCACCCTCATGTTGACATTCTTGTGGTTTCATCTTGATATGAAGTTTTGGAATTGTTGGGTGGGTGAGAGTTGTAAGAATCAACTAAAGATAATTTTCCAGACAATGATAGGACAGGACACAGAGGCCTAAAGTAGGTTACTTAAATGGACCATAGACAGTGTGTTATACTGGTTGACATCTATAATTTCTTTGTGACAACATTTTTCTTCCTCAGATATTCCTACAACTTCGAGAGTGACTAATGTGATAAAAATTACTCACTTTTAAAAACTTCTATTTTAAAAAAGAGCTATTTGAGGTAAGCAAACTGCATTAATATAGACAACATTAATTTCAAAGGACACAATACTTTAGACCCAAATTCTGGAGTCTGGGATCAAAATAGAATAAGATTTTATGGCATACATCATTATGTTTCTCTTGAACTAAATAAATGCAGAATGCACGAAAACCCTTTGATTAAGCTGGACTATGTCCAGATAATGAATTCTTAGCAGTTAATTTTTAAGCAACCAAACCATACATTTTAGTAAAGGAAGTGGGTATCATGACCAAGCTGAAAAGTGAGAAAAATTATAGAAATTAAACATTAAAATATAAAGAGAACTCTTCAGAGAAAGATGCAAGAAAAATCTCAAAGAGAACATAATTAGTACACCAATAATATCTATATTTGAAATTTCCTTAGAATGACAATTCCCAAAATGCCTACTTGAAAATAAATAGATGTTGATTTAAATGAAAGAAAATGATAATAATAGAATGCTATACAGAAAAGAAGTGCAAAATCAAGGATTCTTAAATAATTTGTAAGATTATGGATATATAAAATCATCTGTATATATATGTACATATATATATATATATTCTGCAAAAAAATATATTTCATTCTACAAAGTTTTACAATAGGTAACTAATAAATGTATAAACTCCCTACTTCTGAGTAGAAATAACCTAAATTTAGAAAATATTACAGATGCAGCAAGATTATGCTTGATACTGATACATTAAGTGATAATGAGAAAGTCAATGAAAACAGATGCACCAGGTAGTTTTTGTCAGCTTGACACAGACAGAGTCATCTGTGAGTAGGGAGCATCAATTGAGAAAATGCCTTCACCAGATTGCCCATATGCAGTCTGTGATGGCCTCATATCCAATGGCTAATGTGGAAAGCTCAACCCACTGTGAGTGGTATTACTCAAAGCAGGTGGTCTTGGGTTATACCAAAAAGGAAACTGAGCAAGCCAGAGGATACCAGTACAGAGTGTTCTTCCATGGCCTCTGCATTTAGTTCCTGCCTTCAGGCTGCTGACTTCCTTTCATGCTGGATTGTGATAGGGTTTATGTAAACCAAATAAACCCTTTCTTCTTCAGTTGTTTTGGTCATGGTGTTTACCACAGCAATAAAAAGCAAACTAAAATAAATAAATAAATAAATAAATAAATAAATAAATAAATAATATAAAAAAACATGAGAAAAATCTAAAAACATAGTAGAGTGGCCCGTTGTGATCATAGAAAGCGATATTCCTAATTATTTTAACTTGTCCTAGTATTTACCTGCTGCCTGGAATTATTTTTTGATTC
This sequence comes from Onychomys torridus, assembly GCF_903995425.1. Taxonomy (NCBI): domain Eukaryota; kingdom Metazoa; phylum Chordata; class Mammalia; order Rodentia; family Cricetidae; genus Onychomys; species Onychomys torridus. The sequence goes on along the minus strand of NC_050460.1, from coordinate 12,528,632 downwards.
AGTATATATGAAAATTAAAATTCAGAACCCTAAATACAGCATGCAATAGGACTCTCATATTTTGTGTCAATCATCCCCATTCCTCCCTAAACTTCAACTTCTTTGTCTTGTTTCACAAATCTTAGACTCATTTCTATTATCAAGTAAACTGACTTGCTCCGTCATAACCACTTACGTCCTTTGCAAACATGATTCTTTCTGCTTTGCTCTCCCAAAACATTTTCTAAAAACTGTAACTGTCACCTTCTCTGTGAGACAGCTACGTGATTTAGTCATCAATCTCTAATTTTTGGTTTTCCCATTCTAAGAGAAACTAAATATTTCTGAAATCCCTGCCACACAAATGATTGCTTTTATTTTAAAGTCATCACCACACATCTCACGTGGGGACTCCATCAGTGCATCATGTCACACCATGTTTCTCCTAGCATGCTCATGTCTTTCTCACCCATATTCGTCCATACCTTTATTTTTTCTCTTTTAAAAGTATTCCTTCAGAGTGTAAGAAAAATATGATATTCATAAATGTTCCCCACCACTTCATGGCTTTTATTCAGATTCTACATAAAAAGTAGAATTGTCACCTTCTTTCCATAATGTTCCATGTCTCCTGGATCTGAAACTCTCTATAGTAACAAATTAGAGAACACAGATGTAGGAGATTCCCCATTCTAGACTCCATTTCTTCTCCAGTCTCCATTTCTCAAATCTTATACTTAGAACTATGTAACTAAACACCACAATTATCAGAGGGTAGATCAGCAGTAGATACTTGCCTAACATATGAAAAACTGTGGGTTTGATCGCCAGCATTGCTCCCCTAAAAAACAACAATACTAATCTCATGGTGTATTACAACCTATATAATATTGTATTGTTATACACACACACACACACACACACACACACACACACACACACACACACACAAGTTGTCATCTTTACTTCTCAGTCAAATTATGCTTCTACTATTATATGAAAAATTATTGTAAAGAATAACATCTCTGATGCAAATCCATTCCAGTTAATAAAATCTCATTTAACAAATACAAACGTTCTCTCTCCATTGAACTATCATGCACTCAGCATTATCAGTGCAATGACAAACTTGAAAATAGTTAGCTATTCTTTCTTTTCATCTGATCCACACACTCTGTTAGTTTCTCTCTCCTATGGTAATTTGGAGATGGCTCCACCAAATATCACAAACCGAGATCAATTTAAACATGAGAAATTTACTTCCCATAGTTTAGGGGACTGGAAGGTCCAATATCAAGACAGCAGCATAGTTGGTGTCTGCTTACCACACATATTCTTTAGAAATGGGGTTATCTCCTTTCTGTAACATAGCAGGACTGTAGGGATTCACTAGCTCCCCATGGCCTTTGGGTAGAGACTGCATAAGCTAAACACCTTACAAAGCACACCTGTCCCTAATACACAAGCTTTCAGGCACAGAGTATGGTCTCCAGAGGTGATTCTTATTCTCTGTTCTTAGCTCTTTTTCCTTTTGCAGACCTGTAATTATTAACTTTCTCTTCCAATTTTGAACTAGACATTACTTTCTTTCTTATGATTATTTTGTCTTTCTAGTGTGGTTTCACTTGCATTATGAATTTATTTTTCTATATGAAGACAACTTGTAATTCTACTTTTCTGTCTTGAACTTTCTCCTAGCCTTAAACTCTTAGTTGATAATATTCATTTGTCAAACTTCACATGTACACAGGAGAACTTGCTCTCCCTACTGGACCTCACAAATTCACTCTCTTCTTAAAGCTCTCATCTCAGAGCTTATCCTGTGAGATGTGTATTTTCTGTAACAGACAAAAATCCTCTCAAAATAGATCGAAAGCTGCTCATGCTTATCTGTTTTCATTGCCGATTCTCTAATGTAAATCTTCTTGTGCATCCGCTATACTTTTGACACACATGCAGTGGATGACCAGATCCAATTTTCACTCATTCAATTCATTGTTTAAATGGAATTCAGAAGCAATTAGTGATCTCAACCATTTGCCCATCATAATGCATAGGCCTTTTGTAGCATCTGTTGATTGTCATGTTCAATCCCAGCTGTATGGCCTGTTGTGAACTGTATCAATCTATGTATGTGACTTCATCATATATTTCACTTTTGATTTCTTTCCATCATTTGTATGAGCCACAGGACCTCTATCTACTCCTCACTGTATCAAGTTGACTACAACATGGAAGCCTTTATAATCACTTGAGCTTTTATCTGGCTCACAGTTCAGGCAGGGAAGTCCGAAGAAGGGCCCCAACAACTTAGCATATAGAAGGGGCTCTCTTGCTGCATGATATACAGTGGAGAACATCCCACTGTAGCACAAAGCAGTCATACTAGCTAACATCTTCCACCTTTGGTAAAGCCACTAATAAAGTCTCATGAAGGCCATCTTTGTAGTGACCCCATCTAATCTTATTTACCATTTAGATGTCTCACCTGTAAATAACATTACTGCAAATTTGAAGATTATTTCTAACATGTAGATTTTTAATTGTTATGTTCAAACTACAGTATTTTATCATACTTAATTATCTCCTCTTGATGGGTTCTGAATTGATTGAGAATGAAGACCAAAACTACAGTGCTTTCATTTCTCAAACTTTGATAAGAATGTGGTAACAAAACAGCCATGTGAGAATTCTGGGGGAAGATGATGATTATGGTGGTATATTGTGAGATTATCAATGAATCCTTTCATGAAAGAAGATAGACATGGGGTTCCACACAGGTTGTCAAGCTAACAATTGCATTAACTGTATCTCAGAAATTGCTACATTACACCTATGATATCAGAGTTTATACAAGAAAAAAATAGATAAATCAGTGCCACATCTAAGTGAAAAAATGAAACAAACCCAAGGTGAGTAACCACACTGTCACTGAGGACATTTTAGACCTCTCTGAAGACAACAGCTGGAGTGACTGGGTTTTGTCACACCAGTAACACAGAAACATCAGGGATTTTGGAAAAGTTTTGATATTTCCTGAAACAGTGTCAAACACAAAATGTATCAAAATGAGCAAGATAAAACTTTGACACTTCAGCCTGTCACTGAAGAATAGAATCACAGTGGACCAGAATGGGTATTAGAGAAGTACAGGAAATAAGGATGTTGCAAGAACTCAGTAAAGACAAGACAGGTCCTCTCAGGAGGTCAATGTGTGTGTGTGTGTGTGTGTGTGTGTGTGTGTGTGTGTGTGTGTGTGTGTGTTTTCTTTAGCAGCAGATGGGTTTATGTGAAATTGGAAAATCTACCTTAAACATATATGCATACATAGAAAATTGCCTATTATTACTATTAAATAAAGTACAACAAAAATGGCAGGACATAAAACAATATTATAATTTTTAGAATAAATTAAAAGCATTTAAAAAAATCTCTTATATGTTCCTTTCAGATGAAACTGACATTTTCCAATAATCCTGCCAAACAGAAAAGGAAAGAGGAAAGATATCGAATATATCATCTAACCATCTTACAACAATGGAATTGTTCCTCTCACCCAACATGAATCTACAAGAAGGATGCTATTGCAGACCTGAAGGATGCTCTGTCCAGAAAGAAATCTGCACAAATGTTACCTCACATGATGTTGGCATTGTCGCAAACAAACACATGGAGAATAAAGATTCTTGTTAAGATGATGAAAATGTGTGCTCGGCATATAAAGTACCAAGACCTGAGTTATTTTCCTAAAGTTGGAATAAAAGGATCAAGAAAAGGATGCCAGAAAGGAAGTTCCCCGGCTTCAGCCGAAGCACCAGCCTATTCTGCCCAGGAGAGCCCTTGTGAGAACAGGAGGGAAGAGGTTGGTGTGCTGCCGACTGACTATTCCCCATGTGTGCATTTACAGCACACAAAAAAAATAGGAATAAGAACAAAATGCCTATGGACTGTCTAAAAAAAGAAACTAATAGGTGAAAATATCTTAGCATCTCAAAAATGAATTAAAAATAAAATAGTGTACACAAAAATCATATATAAGCACAAATAAAGTAGATAAAATCTCATGGGAAACTGGAGGTGAAGGGGGGGATGAAGATCATAATAAAATTCATTATCCCATATATTCACTTATAGTTAAAGAGTTTTTAAATAAGGAAACCACAGGCAGTAATGTAAGGATTCAAAGAATGCCTTAGGAGAAAGGACAAAGCAAGGCATAGAATCATAATGAAAAATGAAGACTATCATTCCTAGATTATTTTGGGAAATTAAAATGAAAAAAAAAAGAACTTTACAGAGTGCATTTAATCCCTAAGACGCCCCAGGATACTCTTGTAAAATGACTGTACTCCCTGTTACTTTGATGGTTAAGGGTATCAGAGTGTGGCAGGGTCTCACAATGTTGCCCAACCTAGGACTGGTCTCCTTATCTTCCTGACTCAGCATCTCCAGTTTGAGGACTTAACATACACTTGGACAAATTGCTAAATTTTAAAGAAACAAAAATCAATTGGCCATGTAAGGAGCAATGAAAAGTAACTTCTAAGGATATTCAGGGCTCAATACAACTTGACGCAGGAGTAACATCTCTCTTTGAGCAAGATGACGAAGTTGAAGGACGTCCCTTGTGTGATTCCAGACTGGACCTTCAGTTTGCAAGAAGACTCTTGATGGCTCTCCCAACTCACATTCTTTGAGGAAACAAGTCATCCTGATGTATGGCTTATGTTATAAGGAACCCAGGGAAGCCTCCACCCGATGTGAGTTAAGCCGGGGTCCTCTCACTGAATCCTGTCAACAACTGTGTGGATTTGGAAATGAATCAGGCCCAGTTTTCGACAAATGAGATCTCTGTGGTAGCCTGAATTTTGACTATAATATGACAGGAGATTCCAAATATATCTCTAATAATTAACATGAGATCCATAAATGATTGTGACATAAATAAAGAGGTTAATGTCTGATTTTGAAATGTATACAATGTAAAGGCGTGTTAACTTGATACACAGCTAGTGTTCTGTTTAATAAAGTTTTAGTTCCTGATAAAGAATTTAGTAAATCTAGTTTACTAAGAGTTAACTATCATATGTCAGGGATCAGATTTATATTTTGTACTATTTTTAATATAATTATTATTATATCGATGATTGCCCAAGGAGCAGGGCTATCTGGTGAGAGGTTAATTGTCTTATTATGCATTCCTTTCAGATTTGTGGAGCATGTAATGTCTCTCAGTATGGAGCCACTTCTAATTATAGAACACTGAATACAAGAATATTGTATGAGCTGATTGATGGCTCATCAATCTGAAAAGCCAGAAGATAAGATGTTAAGTGATGAGCATCACTAACAGAAGACCAGGTGCACATAGGGTAACAATCTGCTGATAACCAATCATAAGGGACCAGAACACAGCATACCAAGACATTATAGCCACTTGGTATTTTCATTCAGCAACTTTTCCTTATTAGAAGAATTACAAGTATGCTTCATTTTTTTATCATATTTTTCCTTATCTAGATTCAGCAATGACTAAAGATATACCTTTCAGCTAACACCAATAGTTCTTTAAAAATAATGGTGATAGGAATGTATGGTTTATTACATCACATATGAGAATTACATTGGCTATGATTTTGAAAAAAGGGTTTATGGTAACTGAAACATTTCAATGAATACATGTTTGTATTCATTTGGTGCAGTTAAAATTTAATTTTACTACAGAAACATTTTTACTATATTTTTGGAAACAACCTACTGATTTTAAGATACTAAGGAAGAAAAGTTGCCTGTGTTCCTAATTGCACAAACCTCAAAAAGTGTAAACGCTTTCAATATCAATCATAATAAATGTATGATTACATGAATTATTAAATAGGTTTGTCAGACCATGAGTATGAAGATGGATATTTGTTTCTTGCTGTCCTGTCTATATTTTATACCTGTTACTTGCCAATTATTTTTGAAGAACACTAAAAAAAAAACATTGATTCCTCAATTCTGGCAATTCAAAAGTATAAATGAGATATTATGTCCTTTTCGACTTAAAAAGTGTCTTCCTTCTCTTTTTCAATGAAATTTTCAGTCTAAAGGATTTATTTTGATCTTATGTAAGGGGGAAAATATTATCAACTTACGTATTCCTCAGACTGAACATTATTTTCACTAAACTATGTACAAGATATTCTATTCTCATAAGGACAATAAAGATGGCATCTAAAATATGACTCACCACAGGAATAAGACAATAGAATATGTCATTCACAAGACTTAAGTGGTCTTTGCTTGCTAAACATTAGCATGGGTGGAACATATGCATTAAACCAGTAGTTCTCAACCTTCCTAATGCTGTGACACTTTAATACAGTTCCTCATGTTCTGGTGACCTCCCAAACCATAAAATTGCATCCTTGTTACTCCATAACTGTAATTTTACTACTGTTGTGCATCATAATGTAAATATCTAGTATGCAGAACATTTGATATGTGACTCCTATGAAAGGGTTATTCAACCCCACATGTAGTTGCAACCCATAGATTGAGAACCACTTTATTAAGCCCTATTTTCTGACCATCTTCATCAAAAGGATTTATAACATGCACATTTAATGTTACAAAAAGAAAGGTTTTTATTAGCTGTATCAGTTCCTTGGTTGAATTTTTGGGGTCACTCATGTATACTAACATGTCATCTGCAAATAAGGAGAGCTTGACTTCTTCCTTTCCAATTTGTATCCCCTTAATCTCTTTCTGTTGTCTTATAGCTCTGGCTAGAACTTCAAGTACTATATTGAATAAGTAGGGGGAGAGGGGACAGCCTTGCCTTGTTCCTGATTTTAGTGGTATTGCTTTGAGTTTCTCTCCATTTAATTTGATGTTGGCTGTTGGCTTGCTGTAGATTGCCTTTATTATGTTAAGTTATGTTCCCTGTATTCCTGATCACTCCAAGACCTTTATCATGAAGGTGTGTTGGATTTTGTCAAATGCCTTTTCTGCATCTAGTGAGATGATCATGTGGTTTTTTTCTTTGAGTTTGTTTATATGGTGTATTACATTGACGGACTTTCGTATGTTGAACCACCCTTGCATCCCTGGGATGAAGCCTACTTGATCATGGTGGATATTTGTTTTGATGTGTTCTTGGAGTCTGTTTGCCAGAATTTTATTTATCGGTCTGTAGTTCTCTTTCTTCGTTGCATTTTTGTTTGGTTTAGGAATCAGGGTAATTGTAGCTTCATAGAAGGAGTTTGGTAATATGCCTTCTTCTGCTGCTACACAACTCCAGGGAGGCTACCTAGAAAATGGGACCCTAGGAAAGACACAAGGATCACAGAATGACAGAGAAATGGATGAGATGTACATGAACAACCTGGATGACAGTGGGAGTAATGAAGGGCAAGATTTGAGGGAAAGAAAGCTTAGGGGAGCAGGAGATCCCAGCTGGATCAAGAACAGAAAGGGAGAATGAGGAATAACAGACCATGATAAATGAAGACCACATGAGACCAGGAATAGGCAGAGTGCTGGAGAGGTCCCCAGAAATCCATAATGATATATCCTCTATAGACTGCTGGCAATGGTCGAGAGAAAGCTTGATCTGACCTAGTCTGGTGATCAGATGACCAAACACCCTAACAGTCGTCTTGGAACTCTAATCAAATAACTGATGGAAGTGGATGCAGAGATCCTTAGCCAGGCCCCAGGTGGAGCTCTAGGTGTCCAACTGTCAAGAAAGAGGAGGGTCTGCAAGATCGTGAATTGTTGAATCCAAGATTGCAAAAAGCACAGGGACAAATAGCCAAATGAATGGAAGCACATGAATTATGAACCAAAGGCTGTGGAGCCCCCAGCTGGATCAGGCCGTCTGAATAAGTGAGACCATTGAATAGCTTGATCTGTTTGGGAGGCATCCAGTCTGTGGGACCAGTGTCCTTAGTGCGTGAGCTGGCTCTTTGAAACACAGGGACACTTTGCTCAGTCTGGAAGGAGGTGACAGGACCTGCCTGTACTGAATCTACCAGGTTTAAATGAATCCCCAGGAGTGCCTTGATCCTGGAGGACATGGGAATGGAGGGGAGGGGCTGGGGGGGAAGGTGGGGATGGGGGCAGGAGGGGGGAGGACAGGGGAACCCATGGCTGATGTATAAAATTTAAAACACATAATAATAAAGAAAAAATTATTATTATTAAAAAAAGAATGAGAGAATCTTGGGAGAGAGTAAAATGTGTATGTTGTATAGTAGATATCTAAATTCCATGTGGGGAATAAATGGATTGACAGAATGGACAAATACAGTTAGAAAATTAAGTGTTTTTAAAGAATATGTTTGTTTAGCAAATAATATTTTGAAAATATAATTTATTGTTCTATTTAAAAAAAGATAAAGATATCATAAAACTTTATTTTTTTAAAAAAGAAAGGTTTATGGGCCAGGTTTTAATTAAAGAAAGTCTCTGGAGGCATGAGTTCTAAAGAGATCAGCTGATTCCTGCACTTTCAGAGTTTCATCATTAGTTCACTAAGAAGTTACAGTGAAGCATTGTGGTTTGTCTAGTTTACACAGGAAATTCATTGCCTCCTGCCTCTGAAAGCCGGGGTTACTGTGTCAGCAGGGTTGATTTCTCTTTTTCTTCATGGCCTTGTGTGTGCATAGTCAGAAGTTTTTCTGGTCTGACCAGGCCCTGTGGTTCTGCAGCTGCTTATAAAATAATCACTCAGAAGCTTATATTAATTATAACTGTATGGCCATTAGCTCAGACTTATTACTGACTAGTTCTTACTCTTGAATTAACCCATAATTCTTATTTATGTTTAGCCATGTGGCTTGGTATTGTTTCTCAGTTCTGCCTTGTTGTCTTGCTTCCTCTGTCTCTCTATGAATTCTCCTTGTCTGCTTATGCTGCCTATACTTCCTGCCTCACTACTGGCCAATCAGCATTTTGTTTATCAACCAGTCAGAGCAACACACATTCACAGCATATAAAATGACATTCCACAGCATGTGTGTATGTGCATGTGCACATGTGTGCATGGGAGTGTGCAAGTGTGTGTGACTATGTGTGCGCTTGACTATGTGTGTACGTGTATGTACATATATGTATGACTATGTGTGTGTGTGTGTGTGTTTAAGTGTGTGTGCGTTTACCTGATTCTAATCTCCCTCTTACCAGTTCATTTAGAGCCTCCCTGTATTATCATTTAAAAGGCCCTGGTGTTAGGGGACAGGATTTTAATACCAGAAATGTGGTGGTATCATAATCCAGTACATAACAGCCCAAAGGATTTATCTTTCCACAATGATATAATTTAGAATGATGGGGTTCACAGATAATGATTCCATTACCCAGGGACTGACCTATAATGAGAATTCATGTGATAGAGTTGACCCTTCTTGACACGACTTTGGAGATTTTTGAACAAATTTCTTTGAACTCAGCAATGGGCTGGTTAAGAATATTCCAGGAAGTAATCCTAAGAAGCTTTAGTTGTCCTGCATAGTAATCAAAATGCACATGAGTATATAGGATATATTATAGTACCCTGATAGCCAGACACTAGTTGTTAAATTTTAAAAAGCACCAAGAGATCTGGTGGCAGTAATGTGGACACAGATGTGAAATTGTATCATTTCAATGCCACATAAATATGTGATTCATTCTTTCCAATGAATGTTCAGTTCTAATGAATACAGCTGCTTAGCTCTGTAATTTCATAGAGATAAAGGCCTGATAAACTCATGGAGAAAAGAGAAGATTTGACTAAATGGATATGATAAATGAAATCACTAAAAATATTTCATTAGGGTTAGGGATTTAGCTCAGTGGTTCGGTCCTCAGCTCCGGCAGAAAAAAAAAAGAAAGAAAGAAAGAAAGAAAATATTTCATTAAATGTACATTTGGTTTTCTTTTTTTTTTTTTCCCTTTCAGATTTGAATTCATAGACAATGAAGAATCCACTTTTTAAAGACACTGAATAAAGATATCTAGTATGTTTAGAACCAGCAAATGTCTGATTACAGTTAATCAACTCCATAACGGTACATAAAAATTAAATTCTAAAGCACGAATGCTTTAGATGATTTCTACATTTACTATTCACCTTAAAACTATTAAATCAATGTTGATGTCAGAGATTTTCTTTGATATACCAACTTCCTCTTAATGTTTAATGATAAATTTATGATAGAATGTAGTTAGAATTTTCCTGCCTGGCCCAGTCAGGACAAATCTCTCTTACCCGCCAGTCCCACAGTCGCTCAGACCCAACCAAGAAAGCACACAGAAACTTACATTGTTTAGAAACTGTATGGCCGTGGCAGGCTTCTTGTTATCTGCTTCTTCTATCTTAAATTAACCCATTTCTGTTAGTCTATACTTTGCCACATGGCTTGTGGCTTACCAGTGTCTTTACATCTTGCTTTTCATGGCAGCGGCTGGCGGTGTCTCCCCAGCCTTCTACTTCCCAGAATTCTCTACTCTCTTGTCCCGCCTATACTTCCTGCCTGGCCACTGGCCAATCAGAACTTTATTTACACAGAGCAATATCCACAGCAATAGAAAAAGGTCTGCTTTATTTATCATATATTTGCACTTTTATTACTCTGAAAAATTGCAGGTTCTGCCTTAAGAGAGATACAACCAGTATCATTTTGTTCTAAATCTTAAATTATCTTGCTATTCACACTTCTGATTATAAGCTTGCTTCTGAGTCCATGGCTTTGTTTACTGATATGTGAGTCCTGTTATTAGAGATGAAACACTTGAATGAGGTCAAGGTTCAAGAAGTAAACAATAACTGGCCTTTGTTTTTAAAATCTGCACTCTATCCCTGTTTCAACACCAGGGTGACATAATTCATACTGTTTTAATCATAGCTACAAAGAGTACTATTACTCTACTTCCCTGATTAAGAAATATAAAATAGAGACTGGAGAGGTAGCTCAGCAATTAAGACGGCTTGTTGCTTTTACAGAGGAACCAGGTTCGGTTTCCAGAATCCAAACTGAACTGCTCACAATCTCCTATAAGTGCATTTCTGGGGAACCCAACACCTTCTTCTGGCCTCTAAGGGCACCTGCATTCATGCAGTACACACACATACACTAAGGTATACATATATACATGTAAAAGAAAAAAATTAATTAATATTAAAATATTAAAAGATACATAAGATAAAACAGGGCTGTGGGAGAAATAATTTAAAAGGGATTTGAAAGAGATACTCTGCAATTCAGTACAATGTGACATCCCCAATTGGGATTTAATGGAAAAATCACAATTTCCAGTATTTATGAGCAAAGATTCCACCTTGAAGAAATTGACAAAACAAGTTGCTTACTAAAGAAGAAAGCTGAAAAAAGGCATGACTTAATGATTGCTCTAATTATACTATAAGCTAATTCCATACTATGATTTAAATGCTAATTTCCAGAGTGGCAAATCACAGGATCTAATATTGTGTGATCTCAGTCCACTGTATTTTTTCAGTACTTTAATGTTTATAGGGATTTACAGTTTATAAAAGAATTTTCACATAATAGTCTCTTTCTCTCTCTCTCTCTCTCTCTCTCTCTCTCTCTATCTATATATATATATATATATATATATATATATATAATCATATTTCCTTTTCAATGTGGTCTGTGAAAGAAGTAAAGAACGTATTTTTATTTGAATTATATATTGTTATTATTAATTATGTATCTATGGTATATGTGAATACAGACCCATGTGTGCCATAGTACACTGGCAGATTAAGGGGCAACTTCCAGAAATCAATTTTGTCCTTCGATTGTAGGGGCTGAGGAATCAAACTCAGGCAGTCAGGCTTGCATGACAAGTACCTTTACCACCTGAGCCACTTCATATGCATGCAGGGAAACTATTTAAAGTTAAATTTTACAATATTACAAAGCTCAAGGGACATATGACCTAAAGACAATTCGATATAAATAAATATATTGGAGATAAGAACTACGTCATCTTCCTAAGAACTTTAAGGACTCCCAATCCCTTCAAAGCCAGTGCATTTGTTGTCCTCTGCATTTCTGTAATATGTTACTAGATCCTTTATGCTGATACTACTGAGGGGTCCATTATTGCACGCAGATTGCACAAAGAGAGCTTCATAGTCATGGGGGAGGAAACAACCGCATATTCTGCATCACCAAGATTTGATCTAAATCAATTTTGGATCCTATTTTTCTTCTCCTTTCTCCTGCCAGTGAGATAGACATTAAAGGAGTAAGATTTGTTTTATTGTTTTGCCTTTTCCTGACAAATCAATAAAGTTAATAGAAATAGAATTCAGCTTCTCCATAAAGATTTAACCCTCAGCAAAATTGGTTCTCTTTTTAAGATCTTCATGTCGTTATCCACTCTCGGGCAAACCATTTAATCAATAAGTGTCTGTTGAACATCAGATGTTTGCAGAGAACTCTGCTGAACTTGAGAACACTCTGCTGAGTGTATCGGTCTTTGTATGCAATGACTTGTCCTCTGGTAGCCGTGGCTGTGGGAACTAAAGACAGGGAATGTTTGACTCACTAAGGTGAGCAGCATTTTGGTTGCCATCTCTCCCATCCTTACTTTCTTTTTTCCTTTCCTACCCTATTTTCTTCACTTATTTATTTATATCTTGGAGCCTCATAATAGTCAGCCCACTATGTGTCTCAAAGTAAGTGCATGAAGAATCATGTGAGTTTAAAAGTTTTGACTTATCCAATGATGAGCAGTTTGCATACAACACTACATGGCTGGTTTCAGTGTACATGGCTCTGGAGTGATACATACAGTAAGACCATACAATACAATAACAAACTCCCATACTTTAAGAAGCCTCTATACCTATAATCTGTAGCTTGCAATGCATAGAAGCAGAAGCACTGAAAAAGTCAGACTGTGTAAGTATCTAGGCTGGGGAACAGAGAGGACTGAGATTTGAAACACAGAATAAAGTGATAGAGAAAATACAAAACCTGAATTCTATCTTCATGGAAGCCACTGTATTCACCAATTGGCTCAACACCATTACACACTTTGCAGTTCTTTTTCAAGACAGAGTCTCATATTTGTTCTGATTGGCCTGGGACTCAATTTCTAAACCAGGCTCTCCTCAGACTCACAGAGGTAAACCTATCTCTTCCTGTCAAGTAAGAGGATCAAAAGCATGTACCACCCACATCCATTCTCCTTAATGTGCTTTTGTTATTGGCATGGGAGAAATTACCTTCTATACGTAGAAAGATCAAGTGAAATATATACAACATTTAAAAATTTATTTATAAACATGGAAATTTTGGTCAATTCTATTTAATTATTTTGATTTTTTTCTCTCTCCACAAATATCTACGCCAGACAAAACAAAATACATAGTCAAAATTAAGCATTATTTCTCAGTAATGTCGTACCTGAATCTGTGTTTGTCTTCATCCAATCACAATTTTGCTGCCAAAAAAACCAACAAAACAAAACAAAACAAAACAAAATCCACAAGACAGCATCTAAAATGCAATTTTGAAATTACAACATTTAGCCTTCCTTAAATTTTAGAAAATAATCAAGAATTAAAAAGCATGTGTTGATTTGAATAAGAATCTGCCCCCCCCCCCAATAGGCTGATATATTTGAATGCTTGGTCACCAGGGAGCAGATCTGTTTGGCTATGTTGGAGTAGAAGCAGCCTTACTGTAGGAAGTTTGTACCTAGTGGTAGGCTTTGAGATTTCAAAAGCCCATGCCAGGTCCAGTGTTATCTGCAGATCAGGATATAGTTCTCAGCTACTGATCAGTGCCAAGCATGATGCCATGTTCTTTGCCATGATGGTAATGGACTAGTTCCTAAAACTGTAAGCAAGCCCCATTTAAATGTTTTCTCTCATGAGCGTTGCCTTGGTCATGGTGTCTCTTCACAATGATACAGCTGTGACTAAGTTTGAAGTATCATTATTATTTCTCTTTCTTTTCTTTCTCCTAACTTCTTAGGTGCTCTCATGATACTTGACCTGTCATCCCCACTGATGATAAAACTGATCTTCTGTCCTCCAGCCCTTGTTAGCTTCTATCTGTTTCCCCTCCACATGCATATTAGCTTTTCTCTGACTCAATCAATTATTACACAATTTAAAGGAAAAATGTGGGCAGAAGCTATTTGTTCTATTTTTTTTTTCTTGGTATACTCCAGCCTATAAACTTCATATGCTTATTTAATCCTAAAAATCCCCCTGGTACATGCAGTTTTATGACAATTTTAGAAATTAGGAAAGCTGACTTCAATGAAATTAAAAAACTGCGATCCCAACTAATGTGTGTTAAATAACAAGGCTAATGGGAAAATTAAGATTTTAACTGAGGACTCTTCAATGTCAGAACTTCTCTCTTAACTCTGCCTCATCCTGCTTGCCTACTCTCTTCAGAGCATAGTAGAGCTCCATTGATTTCAAGTGTGGTTCACTAATTCCTCATGAAAAACAAATTGATATGGATATGTAATTTATATATCTATATAATATAGTTAGTTAGTTAGTTAGTTAGTTAGTTAGTTAGTTAGTTTTATTTGATCTTCGATACTTTTTAAATGTGTGGTTTGGATAGCCCTGTGTGTTGAATACTTGATACACAGCTGATGGCATTGTGTATGAAGGTTATAAAACCATAAAGAGGGGGAACATTATTAGAGGAAGTGGATTAATGGGGCACAAGCCTTGACATTTATCGCCCATCACACTTCCTGTTTATTCTCTCCTCCTTGACTGTGGATGCCATGTGACCACATGACTACCACTCCTGCTAGTGTATCTTCTAAGACATGATGTACGATTCTGAAGTACAAGCCCACATAAACTCTTTCCTACTTAAGTTGTTTCTTGACAAGTATTTGGTGACAGTGGTGATGAAAATAACTAGTGCACTGACTACTTAACTGATTTTTAGAGACTTTATAAACATAAATTGTGCTAATAATTCTCCAGGGCATCTGGCTATGTGGTTTCTTGTCTTTAAATGTCTATGGATTTTGTTTTCTCCTTAAAATTAAAGTTTCAGATTTAATAAAAAATGGTGTGTTGTTATTTTAAAGAGAGCATGGAGGGTAGATGGGAGGTTTTTGAGGGAGGAAAGGGAAGAGAAAAATGATGTGATAGTGTTATAATCTCAAAAACAAAAGAAATAATAAAAAACAATTTTGTATTAAAGCACCTAGTTATAAGGTTATTAGAAGGCAAAATGAGATACTTATGCCATCTTTAAACTCTAAATCTACATATTTCTATAATTTCTAGAGACATTAGTGATAATAAAGTGATATGGTGATCTTAACAAAATTTAATTTAGATGAAAAATATTAGGAATAATTTGGAGGCTATGAATATGAGTATTGGTGTTCTGATTAAAGACAATGCGATTTCTGTCAGATAGCATAACCCTTCTAATGTTCGCTTATATTGTAATATCTATCAATATTTCCTTTGTTTTTTATCATTTTTTTTGAAAGTAGATTCTTCTCTCATACAACACGTCCCAATGCCAGTTCCCTTCCTTCCACTCCTCCCAGGTCCCCACAATGTCCCCTTCCCCTGGATACACTGCCTTTCCTTTCCTCTTCAGAAAAGAGCAGGCCTCCAAGAGAGACACCCAAACAAGACAAAGCAAGGTACAGCAAGACAAGGCAAAAGTTCTCATACGGAAACTGAACAAAACAACCCAATAGGAGTGAAGTGTTAGGAGTCCCACAAATAACACCAAGTTATTAACCATAACATATACTCAGAGGACCTGATGCAGACCCATGCAAGCCCTGTGCTTGCTGCTTAAGTCCCTGTGAGCCCTGCTTAGTTGATTGGATTGACCATTCCTTTCTTTGTATAGATGATGGACAGTCCATTGCAATGATGGACATAGTACACTTGGCTCATCAATACACTTTTCCAAAATTAGGTCCATTTATGTTTTTATTGTTGCAAATTGTGAAGATACAAACACTCTACACAAGTATTTATTTGATTATGTTTCATTTATGAAACCTACTGATCGATAGACATATTTTAAGAAACATAATACAGGCCAATAGCAAATTCAGAATGGGTCGTTATTTCTTAGTGATTATAGGGTTCCTTTTAATAGTGATGTGAATATCTTGGAATTGGATAAAAATTCAAATTGTATAACTCTGTGAATTCTATGGAAACATACACTTTTAAAAGATTATTTGCCAATTTCATGTCACATGAACTGTACACTATTTTTAAAAGGCAACCTTTGGAAATTGGTTTAAACAACAAAAAGGAGTATTTCATAATAAATTATGGAGTTAACAACAGCCCTTTCGAGGTTTTTTTTAAAGCAAATTAATTTTAAATAAAAGCTTTAAAAGTCATCAATTATGACACCGTCCTTTTAGTTTAGATCTGCATCTGCGTTGCCTTATTGCCACTTTGAAGTAACGTTACAGTTTCTTTGGCCAGAATTCATACTGTTAAACTGAAATTTTATTGCAAAATCAAAGCTATTATGCAGTATATTCCAACAGTTCATTTGTCCTGTCCAATTAGATGAAGAGAGCACCCAATTGACTCTATAACTCACTGAATACCAAATTCCACATTCTTTAATTTAACTTTATGTCAGGAAAAGAAAAGGTAAACCACATGCCTGGTGAAAGAGGTCTATGTAGGCAGAAATAATGAATATGTGAATAGAGTAATAATAATGAGATATCTAAATACAGTAAATATAACGGACATGTGAATAGAGTAATGCATCTCTCAACTCTCGTCAAGGAAGTTTATTTTTGCAGCAGGTGGTGGTTAACACAAGTCCCACAATAGTCAAAGGTGAAGAGAATAAATGACTTTGGAATGCTCAGTCCTTAATAAGCTGTATATACCTCACAACTCTCCTCCTGAGAGTCAGGGGTCATCACAATAGAGAGAGAGGATGGCTGTGAGAGCCAGAGGCAGTGGCTGTCTACAAGGGAACCGTGTTTACTGGATACACAGGGCAGCTGCATACAATTACTCACAGCAACTGTGGCATATGCACAAGATCTGCACAAGCTCAAACAAGAAAAAAAAAATCCCAGCATGGAGAGAGAGGTAAAAATTATGCCCCACTCCATAGCTGAGGAGCTATGGGTATTGATAGTTATTGAAAGAACACACTCTTCTAGTTAGTTTTCATTAAGTGTTTCATGCATGATAAGCCTAATATGCACCACAAGATGGTCATATGCCGAAGAGTTTATAGGCAGCATTAATTGTACTTGAATAAG